>NW_016107403.1:4534558-4862631 GCF_001604975.1 Cebus imitator
AAAAAAAAAAAAAAGAAAAATCTTAAAAGTTTCAAATTAATGACTACAAATTACCACAGCACCATGGTAACCAACAGCCTAGACATCTTTTCAAAATGTAACAACTACTTAGGGTGATGGAATTGTTAATTGAAAGATTAATGATCTAAAAGAAAAAAACTGGGAAAATGTGTAAAAGTTAGGCTCTCATATCAAACAAGTCAAAATCTTAAGCTCAGAGAAATAGCCTGGCATATCTCTGTCTGGCATAAAATTTTCATTTAAATGCCATGCAGGAGCCAAAACGAAAAAGCCAGGAAAAAGACTAAAATACCTCCCCATCCACATTTGACTAGTCAAGCAAACACCACCAACAAAAAAGAGATGGATTCTAGGCTATTTAGAGATTAAAAAAAAAAAAAACAGCCAGTCCTAGATAAAATGTAAACATTGAGAAATTAACCTTACACTCATATGAAACTAAAAGGCAAAAAAAAAAAAAAGGTTTTTGTTTGTTTGAAATCAAACAGCTACAGAAACTGTTTTCATCAAAATTTGGGTCCACAGCTTTCAGTAAATTACTTATTGGGGCAAATAAAGTTTAGCCATGTGAATTAGTCCCAATTTTGTCAGAAATGTAATATGGATCTGACTGTCCTTCATAACTTGTAAGTTTGTTTTTGCTTTTGTTTTTTTGAGACGGGATCTCACTGTGCCACCCAGGCTAGAGTGCAGTGGTACAATCATACCTCATTGCAGCCTTGACCTCCTGGGCTGAAGCAAACCTTCCACCTCAGTTTCCTGATTAGCTGGGACTATAGGGATGCACCACTGCCCCTGGCAATTTTTTTGTAAATTTTTTGTAGAAACGGGGTCTCCTTATGTTGCCCAGACTGGTCTCTAGCTCCTGGGTTTAAGAGATTTTCCTGCCTCAGCCTCCCAAAGTGCTGGGATGGGAGGCTACAGATGGGAGCCACTGTGCCTGGCCTTAAACTGTGAGTTGGTATATTTTACTGTCTCATGACTAAAGTTTTAAACTGCAAGCTGAAAGGTCTTTGTGCCTGTGTGTAGATATGTCTTTAGGAATGTTTGCACATATGTATATATATTACGCCATGTGTTATGTCTAAACGGAAAAACCTGGTGTAGTTAGCCAGAAACCCCTTAAAAATTTTCAGATAATTAGGTGGATGAGCACTTAGATAAATGAGTGCTCATTTAAAATATATAGTAATTAACCCAATTAACCCATGTTCCTTTTAGTTCATGTGGCATAAGTAAATCCTTAATAAGTAACCTCTTTTAAAAATATTGGTAAAATAAAAATAAAAATGTTTTCACAATTATTAGCAAACATTTTTGCTTAGGTTTAGTAGTTTACTTTATATTTATTTCAGCTAGATAATTTTTTTTTTTTTTTTTTTTTTGACGGAGTCTTGCTCTGTCGCCAGGCTGGAGTGCAGTGGTGCAATGTCAGCTCACTGCAACCTCCGCCTCCTGGGTTCAAGTGATTC
Source organism: Cebus imitator (assembly GCF_001604975.1). Classification (NCBI taxonomy): domain Eukaryota; kingdom Metazoa; phylum Chordata; class Mammalia; order Primates; family Cebidae; genus Cebus; species Cebus imitator. The sequence continues at coordinate 4,536,052 of NW_016107403.1, forward strand.
TTCCGTCTCCGCCTCCCGAGTAGCTGGGACCACAGGCTCATGCCACCACACCCGGCTAATTTTTGTATTTTTAGTACAGACAGGTTTCACCATGGCTAGGATGCACTTGATCTCTCGACCTCGTGATCCACCTGCCTCGGCCTCACAAAGTGCTGGGATTACAGGCGTAAGCCATTGTGCCCGGCCTCAGCTAGATATCTTAAAGTGTCAGTGTTTGACATAAAGGTTATAAAACAATAAACCCAGCCTAAAAGAGAATGACATCTGTTTGTGCAATTTTTGATGAATTACCCTAATTTAGTATTGTTGGTTTTCATTAAAAAACAATACTAAATGAAAACTATTGTTGGTTTTCATTAAACCGACAATACTAAATTAGGGTTATTGGCAATATACCCATGTCTTTAACTTTAAGGTTCTTACTAGGTAAATACCTGATATTCACAAGTTATAAAAATGGTTGCAGGAAAATAACTTGAAATGAAGACTAGCTTTGGGTAATAATTTATTTTTCATAAGCAATTTAAAAACTGCTAAAAACAAATAATTTAGGTAAATTTAAATGGAATAGATGTCTACAAGTAAACTTTTCATGTAATTTTAAATCTTAAAGTTATGTTGTATTGAATTAAATACTAGATTAAATAAAAGAAACTCATCAAATGTCTAGATCATTTCCAAATGAAATTTAAAAAGAAACACTGAAACAACTTGGTAAATGTAAGTTTGCTTAGACTTTATAAAAAAAACTAAATACATTTGGGTCTATCAATACACATAAAAATATATTATGGGGAAACATGCTTTTGAAAATCATAAAATGGTTCTTATTTATAAAATACTAATGTGTGACTGACAATTTAAGATTTCTTGCCTCCTAAGGTTTGACTCATATTTAAGTTCACTAAAATTAAAAAATTCTAATTAATAAATATAATTCTCTATATAAAATGTGCCAAAAAAGTAAGGTGTGTTTTTAATGAAAAACATTGATAAGAAAAGCAAAAAAATGCTCTTTATGAGAAAGAAAAAATGATATTGTCTAATTCAGAGGCTATTTAAAGGTTGTTTCAAAATATAAATTTACAAAAAAAAATAGACAGAAATAAGTAATCAGGAGAAAGACAGATGTGAAGAAAGTTAAGTGTAGACAGATAATTCAGAGAAAGAATTTTGTCTGACAAATTTTTGTCCGGAAATAAAATGCCTGGTTACTTAAGGAAGAGGAATTATATGACGAAGGAGAAATACAAGCATGACATCAAAATGTCTGAGCAGGTTGAATAAAGTTCATAAAGAGTGAATTTATGATAGGAATTTTGTGTGTAGTCAAGTTGGCTATAATTAGAAGGGAATTATTTATATATGCTAAAGATTGAGCTTTGATGTTAAAAATACACTAATACAAAATTTAAAATTTGATACCTTACATTAGAACAATAAGATTTTCTTGAAATATATACCTGTTCTTAGGAAAATGACAAGAGGTTTTGATTTTTTAACTCTGAAATGTTTCTTTAACAGCCATCTTTAAAATGTAAACAGCTTCTATCTCTGCCATAGTTCTTCCTGAGATCTGTTTAATTTCCCTAATTTTATATTAGAAATGTTGTCTTTTTTCCTTCAGTATAATAATTTTGTCTCTTGAAGTAAATTTTGTTTGAAACTTTTCAAATCTGTATCTTGCTTCAATTTTTACTGTATCTCACTACATGTGATTTGCACATTATGCATCATTGCCTTAAACTCTCTTTTTACCCTTAAAAAGCTATCTGTTTTTTCTGGGCTGGGGTGAAAACTTTGTTCTTCAATACTTTTATCAACTCCTGTAACAGGGTTGCCACAAACTTCCAATTTGTTAAAGATGTAATGTCTATGAAGTGCAATAAAGCAAAGTGCAATTAAAGTAAAACACAATTGACCAGGTGTGGTGGCTCACGACTGCAATCCCAGGACTTTGGGAGTCTAGTTGGGCAGATCACAAGGTCAGGAGTTCGAAATATGCCTCCCCAATATGGTGAAAGCCTTTCTCTACTAAAAATACAAAATTTAGTAAGGCATGGTGGTGGGCGTCTGTAGTTCCAGCTACTCGGGAGGCTGAGGCAGGAGAATCGCTTGAACGTGGGAGGTGAAGGTTGCAGTGAGCAGAGATCACACCACTGAAAAGTAATGGTTTTCTTCCAGTATAACGTAATTCTGTACTCTTAGCTTTTGTTGATATCAAAATTCTTTCATGTAATAAGGACATTTCTCATACTGTTACCAGAGACATATATATTTCCCCACTCAAGGTATTAGTTTTCTTGTTTACATTCTTCTATAATATAGTGTACACTCATAACCTTGAACACATTCTTTCTGTCTGATTAATTTTAAGTACTTTCTCATCAGGTTTGACTTTCATGTTATATAAATGGGTTTTCCATAAGGAGAAGCATCCACACAGGAGGTTTTTATTTGCTGTTTTGGTATCTGACTTAAAAACAAAGATTTTATGTTTTATCAAGATTATTCCCTATGTTGTTTTTATTAGGATTTTTATTACTTAGAAAAACTGAGCTTTAAAAAGTTTAAAGTTTTTATATACCTGTAACTTTCTATATACGTGTAATAAATTTGAAGTTTTTCAATTATCACTCCGATTAAATGAATTATTATTATTTCACAATGACCTGTGATTCTGCTTTGGTCAAATATTTTGAACATTTTGATGTATTTGGCAGGCTACCCCAGGATCAAAATCCTAAGTTAAGTTTTTGACCTAGAATTAACTTTGAGATTCTCCAGTTGGGCCCCTGGAAAGCATTAAAGAATGTATCTCTCATCTTATAGATATATTAAATTTTTAGGCTTATTTGGTAAATTAACTAATGGGAAGCATTTTCAAATAGTAAGTGATACTAGATACTCTTTCAGTTACATTTATGGATATGTTATTGATAAAAATATTTCAAAAAGTATATGCATTTATAGAAATATGATATATTAGCCCTAGTTTTGGTTATGTTAGATATTTTTTAAAGTTACATTAACATGGATATCTTATTGATATGAGTGCTCTAAAGGTTATGTAAAATTTGTAAAGGCCTGATGGTCCTGAGGTAGTACTGTCAGTCAAGATTTTTGTTATTATCTTAAAATCGTTCAAAAAAATCTTAAGCTATCTTTAAATAACTTAATTTTCTCTTCAATTGGAAACTTTCATCAGATTTTTAGCTATGGCAAGCATAAGTGTTTATCATCTACAGTTATTGTTTTGAATTCTTCTCTGAAAACATTTTCAATTACCTATAGTCTAATATTGCTTTTCATGCATAGAGCTCTAACAAACGCTCTTGAATGCAGATTTCTAATAATTTTAACATTAACAGACTACATAACAATTTTCCAGAACTCTTAATAAAACTGATGGGCTCTCAGGAAACTAGTAATCAAGATCAAGCAGAACAAAAATTAATTACACAAATGATGAAGATAATATCTTTAAGACTTTTCATATGTAACACTACTAGCTCTTTACTTAAATGTTTCCTTTCCAGATTTAAGGATATTTTTCTCTCTTAAACTTTATCTAGTTTCCATCAATTTGGTAAAGTATACTTTTGCGAATAAAGGTGGAAGCATTTTGTTTCACTTCTTACTTTATTCTTCCAAAGTTTGGAATCTATTTGTGAGTATTCTTATTTTTTATAACAATAGGGTTATTTGCATAAGTTGAGTAAGTCTGATTTATCTTTATAGCAAGACACAATTAGGTTATTACCAAGACTTTGTCAGGAATACTGTATTTAAGAAGGTACCCAGAATGCCTGATTTTGAGGATTCTCAGCTTAACAGTGAGTGAATAAAAAATTGTTATTTTCCAGCAGGCCCAGGAAACATAAGTAAAACCTGTCTCGGTTTAGCTTCCTACTCTCAAGAGGTTTTTAAATCTGAGACTTCTGTGTGATCAATGTAGCAGGAAATAGTTATGTGTCTAAAACAAAACAAAACTGTAATACACCTATTACTAGATTGTAGCCCTGCAGACTCTTTTTATATTCTTCTCATCTACTTGTAGACTAGACTAGATCCTGAAGTATTCTAGTTTCCTCCAACCCAATTTTCTTCCATGAAGTTACTAAAAATGAAAACTGTTCTGTTCCTAAGGCCCTACAAGCTGAATTAGATAAATTTTAAGGAATTGATCTTGTGCTTGATGTATAAGCCACACCAAAGTTCACCAAACTACCCAGTGCCATGACCAGAGATATTAAAACTAAAAACTAAGATGAGGTCTTTGACCAAGACATCTGTACAACATTCATCATTATGAAATTCTTACCCCCCTTAATACTGCCTTTTTTACTCGACAGGATAAGATGTAATTGAAATTTCACAATTAGCTTTTGCTGGTAACATGAAAAAACATGGCCTAGAAGATTCTTCAGTATCCATTGGTTAAAACTATTGTCAGTAATCCATGCTGAACTTTAATGAATTTTGGGGGAAAAGTTGAAACCCATATATACAATACAAAAAACTCTGGCCACATGGTTACAACAGGTGTCACCCAATTCCTTGTGGTCATTTAATTTATTCAGTTGGTTGCCTTTAAGCCTAGGTTTATGGCTCAAGACCATTATGCCAACTGAGATTGTCATATTATTATTGATTTTTATTTTATCTTTATGTTAAGCTTTGTATCTGTTACTTGTTAAATGTTTGCAGAATTAAAACCACTAACAGAATAATTGCTGGTCCAGTACTTTGAAATGATCATAAAGGACTATAGAACAGACAAAATTAAACTTAATCCTGGACTACTGGTGAACTTAATCTGAGAGCCATTCCCTTCGAATCCCCCTTTTTGCTTAAATGTTGCTAACAGAGGTTTGTTACTGATTTCTATTGCCAATCACTCCCCCACAACATGGAACAAGAACAGCAACCAGAAAAGGCTCCTGCTCCTATCACAAAATATGAAAACCTAGCTATAGGATGATCGGTTTTGTTTCTCAAGAAAGATTGTCATCAAAGGAAGAAATGTGAAAGTTATCATAATCAAAATAAAGTTACTGTTAAAAACACCCCTGCCAAATAGAGATAGATAACGTGTGAAGAGAGGGTTCTCATACTTGTATGAACACCAAAAATTATCAAAAATGACTCTGCAAAGCCCAAAAATTTGCATGAAGGCCGTCACAGACTTAGACACACACACACACACACACACACACACACACACACACACATACACAGACACACGCACATATACACACACACACACACACACAAATACTTCTGCAAGCAAATCTGCCAAGCAACTGCCTTTTCAAACTTTCACTGGTGTCCGTCTCGTTATTAATCTTTATAGGCAAGTATAATAATTTCAAAACAATTATGTCATCATGTTCATTTTTTTCTTTAAAATCCTTGATTTTCCTTTACCTCCCTGAATATGCTCATAGTTCACTATGAAATGTGTATTCCCATTACAATGTTCTATTCTCAAATAAGCATCATTTTCTTTTAGAAAGCCTCTCTCTGTTTGCTATTTAGGTTGACAATAGGTAAATGCAATTTTATAAGTGATGATCTGATTATGAAAGTAGAATTTATATGTTTGTTTTATTTTATATTTTATAACTAATATATAAATTGCATATGTGCATTTAAATACACATATTGTACCTAAACATACTTAGAAATAACATACATTCTTAATAAATATAAATATACTTGTATATATCAATAGAATGCCATTACAGTTCTCCAAACAATGGTGTAGCATTAGATTTCTGACACAGAAAGTTACCTATTGACAGAAATAAAATTGGAAATTTGTGAGCAGTTAGAGTACGTGGTCTAATGAGGTTGTTGCAGTGACACAGAACGGAAGTAATGCAGGCCTCAGACAGTGACCATGGACCAAAGTAAATGAAATTGAAAGGAGATACAGACACTTAGAAAAATAATCTGCAGCAGCCATGCACCTTGAGAAGTAAGAATGAGACAGGGTGACAAAAAAGGGGTTTGATGACAGTCTGCTTAGCTATGTCTCCAGGGCCTGTTCCCAACTCTTCTTGTCTAGGCTTTCTCTCCTACAAACCCCACAAAACTGAAAGAGTATTACCAATAATTAATGGCATCCCTATTCCCTGTGACACAACATTATTGAAATTAGGCCAAATAATAAAGCCACAATGGCTGCTAAGAGTCCAAGTGAAAGGAAGAGTTGCACGTCTTTCACTTTAGATAAAAAACTAGAAATATTAAGCCTAGTGGAGAAGTCAGGTTGAAACCCAAGATAGGCCAAAATCTAGCTCTCTTGCACTAAGCAGGTAGCCAAGTTGTGAATGCAAAGGAAAGGTTCTTGAAGACAATTAAAATTTCTATTCCAATGAACACATGGATAAGAAAGTAATACAGTCTGATTGCTGATATGAGTCCATGTAGAAGATTAAATCAGCCACAACATTCCCTTGAGACAAAACCTAAATGTCTTCAATTCTGTGAAGGCTGAGTGAGTTGCAGAAGCTACAAAAGAAAAATTTGAAGCTAGTAGAGGTTGGTTTCAAAGGCTTATAAAAAGCAGCCACCCCTGTAACATTAAAGTGCAAAGTAAAGCAGCAAGTGCTGATGGAGAAGATGCAGCAAGTTATCTATGAGATCTAACTAAAATCACTGATGCAGGTGGCTGCACTACACAAAAGATTTTCAATGTGGACAAAACAACGTTCTATTAGAAGATGCCATCTGTAACTTTTATAGCCAGAGCGAAGTCAATCCCTGGCTTCAAGTCTTCAAAGGATAAGATGACTCGCTCGTTAGAAACAACACAATGCGAAAAAACAAATGCAGCTGGTGACTTTGAGTTAAAGCCACTGCTCATTTACCATTCTGAAAATCCTAGATTCCTTACTAGTTATACTAAATCTACTCTGTTGGTGCTTTATAAGTTGAACAACAAAGAATAATAGAACCTCTCTGTAAAGCATGCTTTACTGAATTTTTTAAGCCCACTATAGAGGCCTATTGTTCAAAATATAGGATTCCTTCAAACTGTTACTGCTTATTTACAATGTACATAGAAACCCAAGATCGCTAATGTAAAAGAACAAAGAGCCATCCATTCTGCAGCCCATAGGTCAAGGAGTCATTTCAACTTTCAAGTATCATTATTTGAGAAATAACATTTCTTAAAATGATGGCTATCGTAGGTATTCCTCTGATGAAACTTGGAAAATTAAATTGAAAACTTTCTGGAATAGATTGAGCATTCTAGATGACATTTAGAACATTTGTGATTGATAGGATGAGGTCAAGCAATCAACATTAACAGGAATTTGGAAGAAGTTGATTCCAGCCTTCATGGATGACTGTGAGAGGTTCTAAGTTACGATGGAGGAAAAACTGTAGATGTGATGAAAATAGAGAAGTAGCATTAAAAGTAGACCTGAAAATATGACTGAATTATTTCAATCGCATGATAAATCTTGAACAGATACAGTCTCTTCTTATTGATAAGCAAAAAAATGGTTTCCTTAGATGGAATCTACTCTTAATGAAGACACTGTGAATATTGTTAAACCACAGGGATTCATAATATCTTTATATATAAAGCAGTGGCAGGGTTTGAGAAAACTGAGTTTAATTTTGAAAAAAAGGTAAATGCTATCAAACAACAACACATACTCTAGAGAAATCTTGTATGAAAGGGAGAGTCAGTTGATCCTGCAAAGTGCATTGTTGTCTTATTTTAAGAAATGGAAACAGCCGCTCCAGCTTTCAGCAAACACCATCTGGATCAGTCAGCAGTCAGCAGTGTGAATGCAAGACCCTTCTCCAGCAAAAAGATTACAAATCGCTGAAGGTTCAGACAATTGTTAGCATTTTTTTAACAATAAAGTAAGTTCTTAAATTGAAGTATCTACTTTTTAGACAAAATGCTATTGCACACTCAAATGACTACAGTATAGTGCAAAGCTAACTTTAAGACACTGAGAAACCCCAAAATTTATAAGACTCATGTTACTGTAATATCTGCTATACTGTTATTGTCTGGAACTGAAGCATACCATCTCCATGGTAGGCCTATATTTTCAAAACCCATAGAACTATACAAAAAATGAACAAACTGTAAGGTAAACTATGAACTCCAGTTTCCTCCCCCTTTTGCCTCTTAAACTGCTTTTCTTTTTTTTCCCTTTTCTAAGTGAGAGGACTCCCCCTCCAGATTTGGGAGGGGGAGCCCTCTCACTTAGAAAAGGGATAACCCCTGCTGGCTGATAACTGCAAATTCAGCAGGACACATTTCAGACGCTCTTAACAAAGGGCCTCTAAAATACATTTCCAGTCCCGAACTTGATTCCAAGCTTCAGGTTGAGGCCCTAGAAAGAAAAACCAGGTCTGAGTGATCCGAAGCCAAGCAACAGGCACAATGTACGTGGACAGAACCAATTTCTGCTGATTAAACCCTCCATCCCGCAGAAGGAGACCATGCTCCATGGCATGAGCAGGCCCAGGGAACTCAAAATTTGCCAAAAGCAGGCAGAAAAGGATACATAGGTGAGGGTACTTAACTCCTATTCTCCAGGTTTTCCCTGCTTCATGGGTACATACCGCATTGGTACCTATGACTGGTACCTGCCAAGGTCTCTGGGGCTCAGGGAGAAGAGGTGGAAGGGAAAGGAAGGATGCTCACTGTCTCTCTCCATCTTACCCTCCGTTTTCACTGAAAGAAGGAAGGGAAATGAAGGATACCTCTATTCCCTGTCTTTCAGAATGGGCAACAAGTTCTCTTCACCATCCCCAGCTTAAACTCCTCTGGAGTGTATGTTGAACCACTGGGACTGCTTTGACCCTCAGTATCTGGAGGAAAAGTGCCTCATAGCCCTCTGCACAAAGGTTTGGCCAAATTATGATTTACAGCAAGGACCTTGACCTCAGGAAGTAACCATTCATTTCAATGCCATTCAGCAGTTGGAACTTTTCTGTGGACATGAGGACAGATGGTCTGAGGCCCCATAAGTGTACGCCTTGTATACCTTGCAAGGCAAGGTGTGTATATATGTGTGTATATATATCTTGCAAAGAGCACTTTTTAACACATGCCCACTGGGGTTTCAGCTGTAAACATTCACCCCTAGACACAACAACCTGCCCACCTTCATGCTTCCCCTAGAGGTTTGAGCAGCAGGACACTGAAGCAGTGAGCCACACTCTCATCACATGCCTTGCAAGGGGGATGAGGAAACTTTTCCCATTTCACAACCATAGTAAAGCTAAAGTGGCTAGGTAATATCAGACCACAGTGTATTTTAAAGCAAAGAAAAATCTACTGTAGATGAAGGACATTTTATGTTACAAAGGTCAGTCCGTCGGGAATTAATGCAAATAATAAACAGTTGTACCAAACAACAAAAGCAAATTACAAATTCCCCAAAATATGTAAAATGAAAACTAAAAGAATTGCAGAAAGAAAGAAACAATTCAACAATAATCAATAATAGTTGTAATCCTCAATATCTAACTTTCAACAGTGGATAGAACCAGGCTGATGATCAATAAGAAAATAGAGGACACCAACAAAACCCACACACACTAGACCTAAAAGACATCTGTAGAACACTTCACCCAGAAACAGCAGAACACACATTCTTGTCAAGTGCATTGTGGGGAATCTTCAGGATAGACAAGGTGTTGGGCCACAAAACATGTCTCAGTAAATTTGAATTAGTTGAAAACTATAAAGTAAAATTTCTGATCGCACTGCAATGAAATTTAAAAAATGAATAGCAGAAAAAAGAGGAAATTAACAAATATATAGAAATTAAACAACCCACTTTTAAACAAAGAACAAGTTAAAGAAGAGGTCATAATAGAAATTAGAAACAGTTTCAGAGAATGAAAATGAAGACACGACTTATCGAAACATATAGAATTCAGCTAAAGTAGTGCATAAATAGAAATTGATAGCCATAAATGTGCATATTTTAAGAAAAATATCAAATCAGCAACCTAACTTTCTACCTTAAGGCACTGGAAAAAGAAAAAAAAATATATATATACCTGGCAATCTGAAGGAAGAAAGTGATAAAGATTAGAGCAAAAAATGATGAAATGAAGGATAGAAGACAAAAGAGTGAACAAAATAAAAGGTTGTTTATTAAAAACAATTTTTAAGTGGCAAACCTATATAGTTAGACTGAACAAGAAATAAGAAAGAAAGAGTTACATTATTAATATCAAGAATAAAAGGGTAGACATTATTACCAAACTTAAGGAAATAAAAAGAATTCTAAGAGAATACTATTTAAAAAACAATATGCCAGCAAATTAAACACTTAGATGAAATAGACAAATTCCTTAGAAGGCACACACTACTGAAACTGACTCCAGAGGAAATAAAAAAATTCGAATGGATATTTAACAACAAAATAGAGTTTGTAAGTAAAACATTTATCAAAAGGGAAAGCTCAGGACGAGAATACTTCACTGGTAAATTCTACCAAAGAGGAATTAATTAACAATTTTTGATAAACTCTTCAAAAAATAGAAGAGGAGAAAACACTTCCCAACACATTTATGAGGCCAGCCTTGATACCAAAGCCAGACAAAGATACCACATGACAAGAAAACTAGATTATTTCTTATGAATACATATTTAAAAATCTTCATCAAAATACTAGCAAATGAAATCTAGCAATTATACATCATTTTAAAAGGGATTTGTTTCAGGAATGTAAGTTTAGTTTAACATTTAAAAATAAATAATTGTAATACTTCCCAATAAAATAAAGGACAAAAGCCACATAATTATCTCAGTAATGCATTTGACAAAATTCAATACCATTTCATGATTAAAAAAAAATACTCAACAAACTGGAAATTGAAAGGAACTCTCTCAACAGAAAATATCATGTGCACAAAGCTCACAGCTAAGGTGATGCGGATAGAAGACTTAATATTTTCCTCTTAAGTTCAGAAATAAGAAAAGGATACAACTCTTATCGTGTCTATTTGACATTGTGCTAGATATTCTAGCCAGAGAATTCATTCAAGAAAAATAAATAAGCAAAAAGTATCTAGGTTGGAAAGGAAGAAATAACACTCCTTATTTGCATGTGATAATCTCTTATACACTGAAAATCCTATGGAATCCATTAAATAATTTTTAGTCCAAATAAACAAATTCAGCAAGGTAGTAGAACACAAGCTCATATCGCAAAATCTATGTGTTCCTATAAAGTAGCAAAGAGCAAGTCAAAAACTAAATGAAGAAAACAATTTTATTTATAATAGCATTAAGAAGAATAAAACTGTTTACAAATAAATTTAGTAAAAGAAATCTAAACTTATACCTTAAAACCACAAAACACTGTTGACAAAAATTATGATTCAGAAGACTAAATATTTTTGGAGGGGATAGGGATAATGAAAATGTTCTAAAATTGATTCTGGTAATAATGAATGCTCAACTCTTTGAATATATGAAATGCCTTTAAATTGTATAACTTAAATGTCTGAATTATGTAATATGTGAATTATTTTTAATAAAACTATTCAAAGATAAAAGTTATTTTTGAATAAAACTGTTTTTAAAAGTTTATTTTTAGATACAAGTTATTTTTGAATAAAACTTTTTAAAAGTTTATTTTTAAAACTGCTTAAAATTATTTTCCAATTGAATTATCTCTACAGTACCCTGTACAATAAATGAAATAAAACCAAATTCAGTATTCCTGAAATATAAAATCTTCTCATGAGAAATGCAAGTCCTAGAAAGGAATTAAAAGGAGAATGATATCTAATTTCTCAGAAGACATGAAACAATGTCATAAATATTTTTTTAAAAATATGTTTATCCCTGAATTATATTCCCAGAAAATCATTGAATATGCATGCACAATGAAACCATTTTTCAGGCATTTAACTTCTCAAAATTTTACTTTACAACTTCTCATAGAACAATATTATAAGATGTATCCAACAATATAAAAGAATAAGAAAAGCAAATGAGAGACCCGTGACCTGGAAATAAAGGGCTCAGAGGAGAGACTCAGTATTAACAGTGTGGACACAAAGAGCAATGTTGCCAAGAAAATATAAGACAGATAACACACTTGATAGATTTGACCAAAAGTTTATAATATTAAAGGATAGCGTGGAAGAATAAATGATAATGAAATAGAAAAAACAAGTGAAAAAAAGAAAAACAAAGTGGCAACATAATGTAACAATAATAGTAATTGATGCAGGTGTGAATAATTCTTCATTAAAAAATATAAACACTGAACTTTGAATAAACAAAAATAGTTTTATGAGAAGAGAAGAAGTATGAAAATAGAAGAGGATAAAGTCTAAAATAGTAGTAACTAAAAAATACAAATATAAACAAGTTATTTAGGGATGTGGAGGCAAATGTTGGAAGTGATGGCTTAAAAATGTGGTGCTGCCGAATCCAGCAATCCCACTACTGGGTATCTACCCAAAAGGAAAAGAAGCCATTATATGAAAAAGATACTTGCACATGCAGGTTTATAGCGGCACAATTAGCAATTGCAAAAATATGCAACCAGCCCAAATGCTGATCAATCAATAAGTGGATAAATTGTTATATATATGTACACACACACACACACACACACACACACACACACACACAATGAAATACTATTTAGCTATAAAAAGGAACAAAATAATGGCATTTGCAGCAACCTGGATGGAATTGGAGACCATTATTCTAAGTGAAGTAACTCAGGAATGGGAAACCAAACATCGTATGTTCTCATTCATAAGTTGGAGCTAAGCTATGAGGATCAAAAGGCATAAGAATGATACCATGGACTTTGGGGACTTGGGGGAAAGCATAGGAGGGGTGTGAGGAATAAAAGACTACGAAGTGCAGTGTATATTACTCGGGTGATGGGTACACCAAAATCTCACAAATCACCACTAAAGAACTTACTCGTGTAACCAAGCACCACCTGTTCACCCAAAACCTATGGAAATTTAAGAAATGTGTTGATGCAGATTAGATGGATATGGATGAAGTACCGATCCTTATATAAGTTTTTTACTTAAATCTTACAGTCTATTTGACTTCCTAAAGTGTTTGTATTATATCATAGATAAAATATGTTATATTATTTTTACTTTTGAAAAGATTTGTGTTGGAAAACAGCATCAGGTTCTGTAAATAATAGTTATAAACACATGTACGGGACTAAAAGATTGCTTTTCACAAAGTGAGATGGAATATATTAATTTTAAATATTGAAGGACATCAATCACCCTCTTGCTTGCTCACATTTTTGAACACCTTCACATGTACTACTCACCCACATTTCAACAGTTGTATATCATATTTATTATAGTGAAAACGAGAGCACCCAGGCTGACATGGCAGCTGTGTATTGACTGAGAGAGTAAAAGGCTAAGCAACCAGTGGCCATAGGTTTGCATTTCTTGCAGTATTTCTAGATACCCAGCTTTGGCAGACCATTTAATATACATGCTTAGCAACAATATATTATCTGTCAAATTAAAATGTACATTCATCACAGATACCATAAAATTAAAAATTATAATTATTTTCTTAGAGAGATGATATGTTTTGCTTTTTTCTATAAATTTCCTTTAACTGATTCTATGATGGATAGCTTGGTTGTGATCCTGTTAGTTTCTTTTATTATTCTTTATTTTTGATAAATTTCACCAACCCGGCTTATATTTATTTGTGGTCTGGAATGAGAGGAACTATTTGATAGCTATATTAAATCTCTATATTAGGATCAAATATTAAATCATTTTAATAAGATTTTTTTACATCTAAGTTTCTCATGGGCTCTATCACAAGCTGAATTGACAAGCATATTACACTAAAAAACTGAGAACTTAAAATGATTCAACTTGGGAATTAGGGATGAACAAATTCCTAATCCCTTTATTTATTGCTTTTAGATTCAGAAATGATTTCATCACATTTTGTCTCAACATTCAGGCATGATTTGCAGATGATTGATAACAACTATCAGGTTTTGGAAAAGAGCATATCTCTCAGAAAGTTTCCTACGTGCTTCAAGTTTTTGTTTGCCCATTAAGCCCAGATATTTTATCTACTACATTGAATTCAATTTTAGCCTCAAAATAATAGGTTAAAACTCTTCAAGAATTTGATTATATTTTTGAAATATTCCATTTGTTCAACATACAGGAAATCATATAAATGGTATTAACTAGCATTAATATCAACAAAAATGTTATTCCATCCATTATGTACAATGATTATTTTGGTACCTTGACTGCTTGATGTTGGTTTACTTTACAATGGAAAAGCAAAGTTTTTTGCTGACTGACAATTTCTTCAAAGAGTGCACTGAAAACTATGATTTCTCTATGGCTAGGGTTTTACTGTATTTACAATTTGCATTATTATCTTTAATATAGAAACAAGATGAGGTAGAATTTTATTATCGTCCCACTGTTTTCTGTGAATAAAGCAGTGAGTGCACAGGTACTCAGGTGTACACTTTTATTTATGTTACGGCATGTTTCCTTGCATCATCGCTCCATCAGCCTTGATTCCAATGAAACCATGTATATCTACATCTAGGCTTATAAATAATAAGTATGTAGTACTCACTATATACGTGCCAAGAATGAATTCATACATTGCACAATTATAGCCAAATTTAAGTTTAAATGTCTGCAAGTCTGTACACATGATAGTACTTGCATTTCCAATTAAAGTACTTAATATAAGGTTTTCAATGATGGCGTTTGATAAAATATTTTGGCAATAGTTGTTTCCTTTGTTTTTCTACAAGGACACAGTTTAACTTTGTTGCTGGTTTCATGAGCTACTTTAAAAGGAATTGACTAATTTTTGTCATAGGAAAAACAACTTCAAAAGACACTTTTATAGATTTGATACCTTCTCTTTCTTTAATGAGTTTTATCTAGCAAAATCATCCTGGGCAGCATGACTCTGCGAGTGTCCAGGAAAATCTATTGACACAACAGAAAATTTACCTTGCTTTATTTGAGAATGACAGAAAAATAATCGACGGTTTCAAGGCACTTTGGCAAATTTTGTTTTAGCAGACAAGATATTGGGTACTAGGGGAAAATGATTGATTTTACAAAAAGAAAACTAACTTGTAGATATCTATATTGCACGGCACATTTGTTCTTGTTTTAGATACGAAGTCACCCCCCTACATCTTCACTTTTAAAGAACACATAGATTCATTTTTTTATTAATCAGATTTCTGAACTTTATTATGTTTTACTCATAACTTCATTTTTCAAGGTATCATTTTGAGCTAATGGAAGAATGCTTACTACAATTTAAGATATAAAGTTAAAAAAATGGAAATGCCAATTTGGATAATGTAAACAACAGCCCTCAAGAGATGGGAAAATACTTTGGCCAAGATAAGAATCAACCTGTAAACTGAAAGCTATGTAAGAAAAACTATTCAATGTAGTCCTTGATCAAAACAGGCACAATTTTTAAACATATAATGGTATTTGGGTGAAAACCTGAATCTTATATACAACAAAATCTGTGAAATAACCAGGGACAAATCATGTCATTAATTTTAATCCCCAAAGTGCTAAATTGTTTATAAGCTACTTGAGAGTCCAGCAGTAACCTCCTGAATACACTTTGGAAATCCCTGCTTTATGGCCTTCTCCAAACCCGAAGAGCTGAAAGCCTTCTGCAGCTCATCTGTTTCTTGCCTGTGGAAAATATTTCACTCTTTTATGCATAAACTAAAAAAAAGTGGAGGGGGGGAGGCAGATGGAAGTCCTTAACAACCCTTCTTCCAGATGCTTAAAGGAAAAAGAGAAAAAGACAAAAGAGTTGCTGCATATTGATAAAAAGCAGAACCTGAGCCAGATGGAAATCCATAAACCCTGGAAGCACTGAAGTATTTGATAAGAAAGCCCTAACTTCTGTGTTCTGCATCTCTGCCTGGTCTCCCTGCAAATTTTTATTGCCCCCTTAAGACACTTTTATATTATTTGTGAAGTGCTTTGGATGAGGAAGAAAGAGTTTAGAACAGTAAATTAAACAATCCACACCTCTTACTGGGAACAATACTTACTGCTTTCTCTTATATGTTGGACAGTTCTACAATGAGCATTAACCATATCAATTTTAACTAGAAATTTAGCCAAAATTGCAATGAAGTAATTAATTGGCTAGGATCAGAAAATAATTAGTGTCTGATCAGTGCAATTTAGACACTTTACCTTTATTGGTCTTTGATGTGAGAGAGCTGCCAGTTCCTGCTAATGCATACTGAGAAGGCAGGTTATTATCACCCATGCTGGCTTTGGTAATCAAGGTGAGTTTGATGAAACAATTTTACACAGTTACAATTTCTTCAATCAGTGTATAATACATAGAAGTCTATATTTTACCAAGAAAAATCCATAAATTGACAAATTGCAGCACATTCCAAAATGCATGATTTGTATTTCTTCCTCATTGTGAAAATTCATCTTTGAATTACATGATTTTTATAAGGCTTGCTGTGCTTTCAACATTAAAAAACAAATAGTAACAACCCAGCATCTCAGAGGCTGAGGCGGGCAGATGACTTGAGGGCAGGAGTTCCAGAGAAGCCTGGCCACATGGTGAAAACCCATTTCTACTAAAATTACAAAAAAAATTAGGCCAGGCATGGTGACTCACGCCTGTAATTCCAGCACTTTGGGAGGCCAAGGCAGGTGGATCATGAGGTCAAGAGATCAAGACCATCCTGGCTAACATGGTGAAACCTTGTCTCTACTAAAAATACAAAAATTCTCCGGGTGTGGTGAAGCATGGCTGTAGTCTTAGCTACTTGGCAGGCTGAGACATGAGAATCACTTGAGCTCAGGAGGTGGAGGTTGCAGTGAGCCGAGATTGTACCACTGCACTCCAGCCTACAACAGAGTGAGACTCCATCTCAAAAAAAAAAAAAAAAAAAAGAAAAAAATTAAATTGAGCATGGTGGTGGATGTTTGTATTCCCAGCTACTCTGGAGGCCGAGGCAGGAGAATCTCTTGAACCAGGAGGTGGAGGTTACAGTAAGCCAAGATCATGCCATTGCATTCCAATCTGGGTGACGGAGGGGGAAAAAAAGAAACTATTTAATATTAGTTATAAACTAAAAAAGACCATAACAGGTAGCTTGTTTATTTTCAGAAGAATTTCATTTTACAGGTATTTTGAGACAATAAAATTAGTAATGCATTTAAGCAACCTATCTAGTTTATGCTACATTATTGTGTTTGCAGATAGTCAATCTAATTGATGATTAATCTAAATTGACCATCAGTTTTAAATTGCATGTGTTCTAACATATATGATCCTTGACTCTCAAATACTGTCCATATGGGTAAAAAATATAACTTCCCATAGTTGAAAATCATGATTGGAGGTTTAAATATATTTATGTTTGTGCATTCTTAAACCCTATATTAAAACTATATAGATGATATATAGCTAATATGTCAACTTTTCGTGAAAATTTATCTACATCATATCTAACTGCAAACAGTGAACTTTTAAATTTCTGCAATAATCATCATTACTCAATCAGTCCTTATTCTGCTCCAGTTACTGTGCTAAGTCCTTATATGTATTGTTCCTAACTCAATCAGCTTTATAAAGTGGACATCATTAATTTTCCTTTAGAGGTGGAGAAACCGAGCCAGAGAAAGAAAAATAACTTGTCCAATTTCACACATAAGACAAAGACTTAAGATAATTTTTTTCTTGTAATTATTGTTTATCTGACTTGAAAGACTGTGCCAGGCTCTATAAAACTAGCTGCATTACACATAGAGACATTTACCTTGTGAACACTAATATTATAGTATAGTTGGCTTGTACATGGACTATATTTCCTCCATTGGACTAGGAAGTCCTATAAAGCTATACACAAGCTTTCTTTGCATACCTTAGGCATATTCGAATGAACTATCCAGGTACCTTGTTATACACAGAGTCTGATTCATTTGGTTTGAGGCTGCCCTGGTAATCTGCATTTCTAAGAAGCTTCTAAGTGACACAAATGCTTTTTGCCATAAGAATAATTTTGAGTTACATAACCTTACACGCTTAGTCACACAGATTTTCACATAAGTATTCACTTAACAAGTGTGCTTGAATGCAAGAATGGAAGATTTCATGAATGAACAAATAGTTGTCTCAAAGATAACTAGGCAAATTTGCAATGTCAGTACCTGGGTAAGTTTCCATAGGCAGGTAGGGAGTTACCAAAATACTTACCCACAACATTTAGAAAATGCCTAGCCACCCTCTGGGACAGACTCTGAGCCAAATGTAAATAGGATTCTACAATATTCTCTGATTCTTTGGTCACAACTTACTGTGCCTGTAATGTTATCCTCCTCTCTGCTCACTACAATCAAATCCTGTCATTTATCCTACATCCAGTTGCTGTAACTAATATTTCCTAAACCTTTATCTGATCAATAATTCATCATTCAATTTGCCATGCACATACTTACAACAATTTATCTATTTGTCTTTCAATAAACATTCATTGGGTACTTACTATGTACCAGGCTTTATGATGGATATTCACCTACTATACAAGATATAAAATTTTGTCACACTCATTTGATTTTTAGTCTTCTTGTATGCATATGAAGACAAATAATAAAGCCTCATAATTTTTGTACCCCCAGTACAATTGGAGTATCTTGGTTACAAATAAAAATGTGTTTGCTAACTAAGAAATTGTTAAAACTTTGGCTATCTTAAATATAATCTAAATGTGATATAAAAACCAGTACCTTTGATGTTAATGCAAGTCTTGATTAAAATCTTAGCTAATAGATGAGACCCCTGGGTACACACTTCACAACATTGCCACTCGTGGCATACTTCAAAAATATGTTCTTCCTATCATTGACTCCACTTCTGCCAATTTTTGTTCACCTCTCTCACAATCAGTTTTCTGAGATAGCTTAGGATATTTTTTGATACCTTGGTGAGAGTTCATGTGCATTGCTCACTATGTGTTTAAGAGATATGCATGCCTAGAGATTAGGCAAGAGTCTGTCAATCTGTTGAAAGGATTGAGGCCTACTTAATGAGAGAATGCAAATCATATCCCTTCAGGTTATATTGTAGTTTCCATCAGCTTGTGCCAATCGCCTACACAATTATTGCACATGATGATTCAGAGATACAGGATATAGAATCTGATTATTTGAAAGACTGAGAAATATGTGGAAGTTTTGAAACTCAGCAAGAGAATAAAATAGTCACATCAAGAAGTTGTGGCCTGATTTAAAACAAGCACTGCTTTTATTTTCTTCTCTGACTTAAGGCTAAATAAACTGCTTGTCCTCCTAATTTTATCCCTACACAGTAATTGAAGCTAGATTTTTATTCTATACTAATAGAAAGACGAATTTTAGAAATAATAATCTTTCTATGCAAGTTCAATAACAAGTTTCTTGAGCTACCTAGTTCTTGATTGGGTGGGTGGCAGTGATAAATGGGAGACAATGCCAGGTTTGTCACATTCCATCAGTGACACAAAAATAAGCAAACCAAAGAATATAGAGGTTCTTATTTCCAAAAGAATAATTCCAAATATCATTCCATGTAGAAGTAGATAGTTGTAACCATTTTTAGGTACAATTAGACCTACAATACTATCTTTGGACCTTATTGTCATGGAATTTTTAGGATGTTGCTTCACCAGCCAGAATCCTCTGTGGCTGGGGGCACCTGTTCTTGGGGTATGCTTGTGCCTGCTGAGCCCATTCCACCCACTGAGTGCATTCTGCCCACTTAGCCTGGCAGAATACACTCAACTTGCTCTACTGGCCCAGATCCATGCCTACCAAGGGAGGGCCAGGGGCAGAATGGTTAGGGGTATTTGAGCAAGTGCGTATGGGATCCAGCCACTGCTCACAGCCTAGGTGTGCCAGCTGCAGCAGGGCAGGCAGCCCTTGGACCAGAGGTACTGCAAGTGGCTTCTGCTGCATGTCACAGTCCTGGCTTGGGATCTCCGAGGCCTGGGATCCCAGAAGGGCTACAGTTCCTCTCTCCTTCTCATTAACCCAACATGGTGAGTGGGGAGCATGTTTCAGCCCTGTTTGTGTTATAGCTCTTTAAGTCCCACCATTCAGTGGGTCCCAAGTCCTTGTCCCACATTCAGGAAGAATGAAGTATTCAGACAACTAAAGGGTGAGCAAGGTGGAAAGAAGCTACGTTGAACAGCAGACAGTTCTCAGCAGACCCAAAGTGGATAATTCCTTTTCACAAGCAGAAGCAGGTCATCCCAATGAATGTGAGTCTGGCTGAGTTTGGGGGTTTTATGTGCTTAGAATAGAGAAAGTGAATGCTAATTGGTCCATGGGTGGCCAGAGGGAGGCCTGGAAAAAGCATCTTCTGATTGGCTGTACCATCATCAATGAAGTTCTTACTCTGGGCTGTGGACTTTGCCTGGAACTGGCAGCCCAGTCCCCAGGCTTCAGGCTGTGCCAGACCTGAAGTTGGGGTTTTACTGGGGACCCATCCCTCTGCCCAGGAACCTGTTTGCCTTTAACATCCACAGTATCCAGGCTGTCCATGTAGAAACACACCCACAGGCTAGCACCAAGCAGCCCTCAGTACCGCCAGTACCCCACCTATGCTTATAAGTGCCCAAAGGCCAGAGGGGGTTGAGGCGGTGGGGGGCTGGTATGTCAGGGCTGCCCTGAAAGTGTGCACACCTGGTCAGTTTGTGACAGTACCCCAGTTTGGCCACAACTTTTCTCCACCCCAAAGAGGGCACTGGGAGCAGGGAGAGGCCAGGGAGCAGGAACAGGTACTTACAAGCCTGCAGAGGCAGGGATACTTCCTGGGTCCCTAAGACTGCAGAGATGCTGGGTCCAGAGGTGGCTGGACAGCTGCAACTGCACCTGGGTGCATGGGGCTCCTGCTTTGCCAACTCGGTAGGGGGCAAGGCTCCGACTCATTCCCAGCCCTCACTGGCTTGGTGGAGCACACAGCGCCCAGGCCCCGCTGTGCCTTCCACACTGCAACTGGCATTCCCACAGTGGCTGCTCACTGCCATCAACATTATCAGGGTTCCTGCTCCTTGAAAGTCAAGTGTGTTCATGCGTTAGGGATTGGTGATATGGTGGTGTGGTTAATTTCTCGTAGAGTTTACAGCATTTCCAGAAGGAGTCATGTTTCAAGTAGAAGAAGCTGAAACACAGTGGTTAATGAATTTCTCTAATAAATGAAGTACATTGCCAGCAAAATGAGCAGCAGTATTAAAATCTGAGGGCTCGAAATACAGTTCTTTTTGTACTATATTATTCCACTTTAATTATAAATCACAACTGCAAAATTTCAGATGATTAGTTGAATAGTTTTCTGTTTTAAAAACGCAAGTTGTTTGGACAGCATCATTTTTTACCTTACGGTCTTTTAAAAGTCACTGAGTAGATGCCTTATTTTAGTAAGGAATCAGAGTTTCTCCAGAAGAAAAATAAAGAGACAAAAAGGAAATTATGTTACTCTTGGTTGCACATTTATTGAGATTTTTCTATTACGAGGCCTTTGACTGCAAATACCAGGATTCCCAATCAAAAGTGGCTTAGAAGAAAAAGGTAACTTATTACCTTTAATGATATTTCTGGAGGCACATGGCTTTTCTATGATTGGTTTTATAAACTCAGAAGTATGATCAAAGACACACGTTCTATAGTTACATTGAGCCATCTTAACCATGGCCATGTTCCTCTCTCATTGTCACAGGATACTTGTTTCATAAGACACATGAGACATAGCTACTCCCAGGGAAGACGAAGACTAGCATTTTTCCTTATATCATTTTGGAGATTTTTTTTTTTTTCCAGAAAATCACCATTTGGCTTTCCCTGTAATCTCATTGTCCCGAATGAGGTTTCCATTTGGCAGGAGGAGAAATAAAGAATCTAGAATTTTGAGCTCTATGGAGGTAAATAGGATGCAGCATAAATAAGGTGGTAGAGTGATTGGGCCACAGAAGGTGTATGACATACAAAAAGTTCAGGTATTTAAAACCGATACAATTATTCATCCTAGGGGCTACCAAAACCCAAATATCATTGGTAATGGTATTCACAAGATATTTTTAAACTTTTACAAACTCAATTGTAGAATTTAAAATTTTAGCTTCTAAATTTACTTTTACTATGATATTTGTATATTTCCATATAAACCCAGTAACTTATGTCGGTGAGAAATAAGCCAATTTCAAACAAATAAACAACAGGCAATTTGTAGATAAGGCTAATAGATTAATACACACACACACTTTAACAGTAAACATTTATGACTTATGTTCTGTAAACATCAAATAGACATTATTTGAAAAATAACATAGAATATCAATCTTTCTTCTTAAGGGATATTGAAATAGACTTCACCACTATGTGGGTTGTTGGTTAAGATTAAGGGCGCAAGGTACCTTTATTGAAATGTTCTGTTTCAGCTATTCTAAAATGTTCTAAAATGTACATGCAAGGGCAAATAAACTGTAATAATTTCAACAATTTAAAAAGAGAAACAAGGTTGAAAGAATCACACTACCTGATTTTAAGACTTACTTTAAATCTACTCTAATCTAGAGAATGGTGACGAAAGAAATATATCCCTGAAAAGGAATAGGCAATATATGCATAGACCCAAACAAATGTAGCCATTTGATGGTTGACAAAGGTTAAACAATTAAGCAAAAAGATAGTCTTTGTAACAAATGGTATTAAAACAATTGGTTCTCTATAGGCAAAAACAATGAATCATGACCTAAATTTCAAACTCATGAAAAAGTCAACTCAAAATAGATCACAGATTTCAATGTAAAATAAAAAACTATAAAAATTTTAGAATAAACTGAGAAATTATAACCCAGAATCAGGACTAGAGTTCTGAGAAATAATACTAAAAGCATGTTCTATGACAAATATGATAAATAAAAGTTCATCAAATTTACAAGCATTTGTTCTGTCAAAGATACCATCAAGAAAGTGAAGAATCAAGCTATAGATTGAAATAAAATATTTCCAAACCATATATCCACAAAGAATTTGGTATCAAGTCCATACAAAAAACTCTAAACAACTCAATAATAAGACAACAAACAATTTAAGAAATGAACAAAAGGCTTGAATAGACTGTTTACCATAGATAATATAAAGATGGCAGATAATTACGCAGAAAGATGTCCAACATCATTAGCTACTAGGAAAATGCAAATTTAAATCACAATAAGGTACAACTACACAACTCTTAGGATAACTAAAATAAAATTACAGACAATATAAAAGGCAGACTGGGATGCAGAGCAACTGACTTTCAGGCATTGCCAGTGGCAATGTGAAATGTTATAGCCACTCTGGAAAATTGTTTAGCAATTCTTATAAATTTAGGCATAGACTTAGCATTTAATCCAGCAATCTCATTCCTGAGTATTGTACCCTTGAAAAATGAAAATATTTGTTCATACCAAAACATGCACATGTATATGTATAGCAACTTTATTTATCATTTCTAAAAGTTGGAAACAACCCAAATGACCCGTAAAGGGTCATTCATATAAACAAATTCTGGTATAACTATAACATGAGACAGTATTTAGCAATTAAAAAAAATTTGTCATGAGCAGCAATTTGGATGAATATTAAGAACATTATGATGAGAGAATCCTGTCCCCAAATTTAAGAATATCAAGGAAGCAAGTACTATTAAAGACAGCATAGGTTGTGGGAAAGACAGAAGAGTGTCTTTGGGAAGAAGCACACAGGACAGGAATTCTGGGGTAGTCGACAAAGTTTTTTCTTGATCAACATGATGGTTGCAAAATTATTTGACTTGAAACAGTTTGTTAGGTATGAATTTGTTTTCTATGGCTTCAGGTATCTTCTTGTTCAAGTAAATAAGTTTTAATATATTTAAATGTAAACAAAAAATGACTACATTCAATATGGGTGTATTTATTTGATACTCTCAAGAAGAATATGTTCTGTTGTTTTACTGTTTTCAATGTCACTGATTTCTATTTACTGCTTCTTTTCTTTGGCTTCTTGTATGTTTATTTAGCTCGTTTTAAAATTTCAATAATCTATGACTATGGATTCATGTGTTTTTTTCTTTTTAACATAAGAATTCAGTGCTATATATCTCACTTTCAGCACTGTTTAGGCTGACTCCAACAAACTTCGATACACTGTATTTTCCATTTTTCAATTAAGTTTAATATGTTTTCTACATTTTCCTTGAGACATCCTCTGACCCATGGATTACTTAGAAGTGTACTGTTTTGTTTCCAAGTGTTTGGGGATTTTCCTATTAAGTCTTTGTTATTGACTTCTAGTTTGATTTCACTGTTATCAGAAAACATACTCTGTGTTATTTCAATACTTTTCAATTTAATTAGTTTTTTAATTATCCTGGAGATGTTGTATTTTGGTATATGTTCCATAGGCTCTTGAATAAACGTGTTTTCTGATTCATTGGGTGTATAGTTTTATAAGTGTGGATTATACCCTGTTGGTTGATGGTTGACAATGTAATTATGGATTTGTTCCTCTCAGTTCAACGAGTTTTGCTTTATACCTTTTATAGTTTTTTTCTTTATTGTTATGTAATATTTCTCCCTTTTCTTGGTAATTTTCTTTGCTATGAAGTCTACTTTATTTGATATTAATATAGCCACTTAAACTTTCNGATTCATTGGGTGTATAGTTTTATAAGTGTGGATTATACCCTGTTGGTTGATGGTTGACAATGTAATTATGGATTTGTTCCTCTCAGTTCAACGATTTAGGATTATTATCTTTTATCAGATTGATCTTTATTGTTATGTAATATTTCTCCCTTTTCTTGGTAATTTTCTTTGCTATGAAGTCTACTTTATTTGATATTAATATAGCCACTTAAACTTTCTTTGGATCAATGTTGCATGGTATATATTTTTACATTCTTTTGATTTCAAAATATCTATATCAATATTTTGAAGTGAGATTCTTGAGACAATACATACTTAGTTGTTAAGTGGATTTCTTGATCCACTCTGCCAATTTCTGTATTTTCATTGGGAAATTAGACCTTTAATACCT
Source organism: Cebus imitator (assembly GCF_001604975.1). Lineage (NCBI taxonomy): Eukaryota > Metazoa > Chordata > Mammalia > Primates > Cebidae > Cebus > Cebus imitator. The sequence goes on from NW_016107403.1 coordinate 4,561,171, forward strand.
AATATAATTATTGATTTGTTAAGATTTAAATCTTCCCTTATACCTTTTGTTTGCTGATCTCTCTTTTTAAATTTTCTATTATGGAATTATAATAATTTCTTTATATGCCATAGCCTCTGAGAACATTCACCTCATATTATTAGTATTTGAGAAGTGTGTTTAGTGACAATATAGGAGGGGAAAGCTCAGGATTACATAGACTTTTTTACATTACCTGGTGTGGAGGGGAGAAGGAGTGTAACATGTAGGGGTTTCTGTTGCATAGCTAAGACAAATCAAGACAAAAGACTGTAATGTTACTGAATCCTTAACTGCTAGGACTCTAAAATATTTTCTAATGAGAATGAATACAATACTTCAATTCTGAATAAACGACCTCACATCAACAATATAATTGTGCTAATTCTGTGGCCCTCCACCTAGACAGATTATGTTACTGCTCATTCAGAGACCAATATATGGGTAAGACTTCTGCTGCCATAGGAGGCTCATAAATGTGTTGGACAGAGGAAGGCACCTGATTTAAAGTAACCAATCAATAATAAGGTTATTTGTTTATAATAACCTTAGAATGAGAAAATAAATTAGCATAATTACATTTTATTTCTTTGAAATATGAATTAAGTGATTTTTAAAAAATAGGAATACAAAAATTATGAAAGTTAAAAAACTCTAATAAGCTTATATTATTAAACTATTTTGTATAAAGAAAATATAAGAACATGGGAAAATAAGTACAGATTAACAATTATTGATGATAAAAATAGGGAATAAAGCACTAATAATTGCTTAAAATTAACCTGTTCTCATATCAAAATATCTACAGAAAACAGTGCTATTTGGAGTCATCCTACACGTAGGATAATAAGGATATCTGCAATAAACATGAGTTTTCTAGACTTTCTTGAACCCATTTCACCTTCATTACTGTTCATCCCTTTTCTCCATTATGCTAATTAAGACAGCAAATTAAGTTAAAACTTTTAATGTTGTATAAACTCCAAGAGTTATTTAAAAACATATAAAATCAATCTGAGCACAGTGGCTGATACCTGTAATCCCAACACTTTGGGAGACCGAGCAGGCAGATCACCTGAGATCAGGAGTTCAAGACCAGCCTGGTCAACATGATGAAACCCTGTCTTTAATAAAAATACAAATATTAGCTGGGCATGGTTGTGGGTCCTTGTAATCCCAGCTACTCAGGAGGCTAAGGCAGGAGAGCCACTTGAATCTGGGAAGCAGAGGTTGCAGTGAGCAGAAATTGTGCCGTTGGACTCCAGCCCAGATGACAAGAGTAAAACTCTTTCTCTAAATAAAAAAATACAATGAACATATGAAATCAATGCAAATCTGTGCTATTTCGTCATCCACAGTTTATCTTTGACCATTAAAATCAATCTCTTCTTGAAAAATTGTGAGTATGTCTGAGGTAGAAAAGGTCCAATATATTACACAAATGTAAAAATGCCTATAATAAATAATACCAGTCTTTAGGGAGGATCCATTAGCCTTCCACTGTGCATCATTCCAATAAAACAATGGATTTCCTTTTCCTTTATCTTTTAATAAATGCATTGCACCAGCTTTGAATGTAGATATAAGAAAGTTGATCAAATGAAACTTTGCAATAAAGGTCATTTTCATTGAGCACTTGAAAATTATAAATTCTTAGTCAACACTTTAGTGAAAAAGAATTAATTGGGTAATTACACTGTAAAAACATGAGAATGTTAATCTTAACATGACACATGATTTAGTTACTAATAGGTATAATCTATTTAAGGAACTCAGTATGCATTTTGAAATATTTCTGTTTTCAAGATGACTTCACATTGTTAGCCACAGAGCGTCTCAAGTAACAAAAATATAAATTTTCATTTTATGTATTTCTAAAGATATGTAAAAATACTACATTAAAAAATAAGAACTTGTCAAGTGTTATTATTCATATTTTTATAGATATCATCAAAGTGAGATAACCCTGGTTCATTTTCTCTAACATAGAACATTATATTAATTTGCTTGCATCAATAACTATCTGTAAAATAAATATATGGAAGATATAGGCATGGATACTTTTTCAAAAGAAGAATTTTATACTGCATACTTACTATTATATATATTAGAGCAATGAAAACCTTTGAAGTCAAATCTCTAATCTGTGTAATCACAACAGCTTCAGATGATTTACATGCACATAAAAATGGATTGCTTATAATATTGTATATATTTCTAAGTAGTTGTCAATATTATAAAGCCTCATAAATTATATTAGAAATATACTGATATTAGTTTTATTTGTATTAATTTAGCATTCAAAAACATACTTTGAAAATCTACTTTTTTCAAACACAATCTTTTTTTTAATTTATAAAGGACAGTTATTTGTTTCCAAATATAAATAAATATTTCTTTTAATATTTGTTCAAGCAGATTCTTCTTCCCACAATTTGCTCAATTAGGGTCTTTTAGGGACTATGCTAAAATACATAGAAGTAATAAGGAAGATATTTAATATGTCTATGTTTTAATGTCATGGCAAAGAACCAAATAAGCAGTGTCTATTTAATGAGAGTCTCTATCCTGCCTCAAACTTCTGCAGTAATACATCAATGGCTTCTGAGATTAATTTTTTTTTTCTGCAGCACTTTGGTAAGATGAGTAAATAGCCTAAGTTGGCATTTTCAAGTCTAAAATAAAGGTATTTCATGTAAAAATTATTTGAAAAGCTTTGAGTATGGGACCCCCAGTTCTGAGTGAGATAGAGAGGGCAAACTTCTTTCCCACTGATTTCCAATATAAAACCTGGACAGGGAGCATGGAGTACATAGTTGAGGACTCAAAAGCGTCTAGTGGACTGGAGAAGAGCAACAGAATTCAAAGTACTACCAGTACAATTATTCTTCCAACAGGCAAGGCCAATTCTATGGCTTTTCTCTCTCTCTCGTCCCCTCTTCCACCTCCCACCTTCTCTGCTACTTATCTCTCATCTTACTGCTTAGTCCCAGACACAAAATGATAATCCCATAAAGTTGCTTACAAACCCATGATTTTACTTCCTTTCCATAACTTATTCAATTCTGCTCCTTTTGGGACTGTACTAAAATGTATAAATTGACCTCCCTAGCGGCATATTTGTGTATTTAATCCTAATTATTATTCCAAAAACTCTGGGAACTGAGCTAATGGATAGACTTCCGTCAAAGTCCCAGGCTGACCAATAGGTATAAATTAGTAATAGCACTGCAAAGGCTTTGAAGACTTAATTAGCTTACAACACTGGAACCATAGCTCACTGAAGGTGGGTTGCAACTTGTATCCAAATCTATCCAGGATAACTGGTGAATAAAACAAAAATATTAAGTCATTTGTCATAGCATAAAAATTTCATATGTCATTTCAGAAAATTTAAATGCAATTGCAGGTTATCTGCATTAAATTACATGCTTACACAACTATTATGTGATCACAGTTGAGATGAGAACCCTTGATCTTGCACCCTGGATAGAACAAGATGCTTTGCCAGTCAATAGCAAAAGGAATCGGCCACTGCCTGCCTTTTAACTCACCTTGAGCTTTAAATTTAAGTTGAGCTTCTTGCTAGTGATATTAATTCAATTCCTTGTGAAATATTTAAATTGGCATCATTTGATATATTGTTTCTCTATATGAAGATAATTTATTACGGTTGTTTGCATACTCAGGATTTTCTTCTGATCATTTCTCAGATCACAAATAGCTATTTTTAAAACACAATTTATCTGTCAGTTGGAATAAAATTGAAATCCCATTGCATACTGTGTCTCTCTAATGGCTTAAACTTGTCAGAAACTGTGATATATTCCACTGAATTCTTTACTGCCATTAGTTTCTCACTGGTTTGGATTCCTTTACTTCTTCTCTCTCAAAATAAATAAGGATATGAAATCATCTTTCATTCTCATCTCTAAGTGAGACTATTAAAACACACATGATCAATATGTTTGATCATATGATTTTATTAATAAGTTTTAAGAAACCTTGGCTTTGCAACTTTGAATTGCCACTTAGGTTTACTCTCTTTCATGTAACTACATTAAAAAATTGTGCATGTTTCTTTTCCACAAGAATTCTCATTGGACTATTGCAACTTCGATGTTACTGTATCAAAACTTTCTTCACTCGCCTTTTTGGCCATGTTTATTTGCTGGCGTTAAACCCAAACTCCCAACACACAAAATTTTTCAATTACAAAATTGTACATTATATACACTACTTTTGCTGTACTTGCATAGTAATCATTAGATTAAATGTTTGTATCTTTTCTAAGATACATGAAAAAAATTCTTGTGGACAGATTCCAAGGTTTTCCATTTTTGTTTGTCTAGCTCATACCACAATGCTGGTGAATAGTAGATATTTAGTAATTGTGGCTCAACTGTAAAGGATCTAAATCTATAAATATTCATCCCCTGCCCCCTTTTTATACTTACTTTTTTTTGTTGTTAATACCATCACAAAGTGTTTAGATATCTTAGGCAGTATTATTATTATTCTCTTTCCATTGTTACATATTATACGTTATACTTAAGACAATTAACTGTTCACAAGACTATATTAATATATAGAAAAATTCATTAGTACAAAAAGAGCTATATAGGTCAATCAAATGAATCAGATTTTCTACCCAAGTAGGCCCTCAGTGGTAGCACAAATTAAATATGATGTGATTATAATTCTATCAAGACATTCTGATTCTCTGCTTGATAATGGTTCCTAAGTTTTCCCAGACTCTAGAAATCAGTAACATTCCATTTCCATTCTACAGATGGTTTCTACATACATTCCTCCCATATCTTCCTCTAAACCCCTAACTAATAAAGAATAATCCAATTTTGGGGCCTAAAGAAATACTTTCTGGTATTTGGGCCACCATATATTTACCATGGTATTGCTTCTGATGCTCTCATTTTTCCTGGGTTGTGGCAGAGCAAAGTGGGCACACTCTTCCCACTGACAGATTTTATAGCCCCTCTCCTTAAGTCTGTGCAGGCCCTGTCAAAACTTTGCACAATATAGTACAAGTGACTCTGTGCTACATTTTTAGCTGAGGATTTAAAACTATTATTTTCCATCTTCAGTCCTTTCGAACATTCACTCTTAGAACTCAGATGCTTTGCTTTAAGAAAGACCTAGCAGCCTCATGAAGAGGTCCACACAAAATGCAACTGAAGTCCCTTGCCCATTGCCCTTACTAAACTCCCAGGAAGCACTAGTATGTTACCCCTATGAAAGAGGCTATTGTGAAAGCAAATTAAATAAGTCATTCCTATTCCCATTTCCCAGCTTAAACACTAGAAGGAGCAGAGGAAACCGTTTCCTATTACATCTTGCCTACAGTGAAAATTTAGGGTCAAAATAAATTATTGTTACTGGCTGCAGAAACTTGCATAAGTAATGAGGAGCTGAATGTTCATCACCAAGACAATGGAGAAATGTTTCCAGGACATGTCAGACACCTTTGTGGTAGCCCCTCTCATCACAGGCCTGGAGGCTTAGAAGAAAAAAATGGTTTTGTGGGCCCAGCTCAGGGTGCAGCTGCTCTATGCAGTCTAGGGAGTTGGTACCTTGCATCCCAGCTGCCTCAGCCATGAGTGAAACATGTCAAGGGCTGTTGCTTCAGAGGGAGGAAGCCCCAAGCCTTGGCAGCTTGGATATTGTGTTGAGCCTGTGGGTGCACAAAAGTCAAGAATTGAGGTTTGGGAACCTCCACCTAGATTTCAGAAGAGGTATAGAAATGCCTGGATGCTCTGGAAGAAGTTTCCTGCAGGGGTAGGGCCCTCATGGAAAACGTCTGCTACAGCAGTGTGAAAGGGAAATGTGGGGTCAGAGCCTTCACACAAAGTCCCTACTGTAGCACCGCTTAGTGCAGCTGTGAGAAGAGGGCCGCCATTCTCCAGATTCCAGAATGGTAGATCCACTGACAGCTTTGCGTTGTGCACCTGGAAAAGCCACAGACACTCAATATCAGCCTGTGAAAACACATAGAGTCGGGGGGACTATATGCTGCAAAGCCACAGGGGCAGAGATGCCCAAGCCCTAGGGAGCCCAGCACTTGCATTGGTGTGACCTGGATTTGAGACATAGAGTCAGAGGAGATAATTTTGGAACTTTAAGATTTGACTATCCTGCTGGATTTCAGACTTGAATGGGGCCTGTAGCCCTTTGTTTTGGCCAATTTATCCCATTAGAAATGGCTGTATTTACCCAATGACTGTACCCCCATTGTATCTAGGAAGTAACTAACTTGCTTTTGATTTTACAGGCTCATAGGCAAAAGAGACTTACCTATGTCTTGGATGAGACTTTGAACTCTAGACTTTTGAGTTAATGCTGAAATGAGTTGAGACTTTGGGGGATTGTTGGGAAGGCATGTCTGGCTTTGAAATGTGAAGATATGAGATTCGGGAAGGGGCAGGGGTAGAATGATATTGTTTGGCTTTGTGTCCCCACCAAAATATCACCTTGTATCTCCCATTATTCCCACATGTTGTGGGAGGAACCTAGTGGGAGATGACTGACATATGGGGGTGGGTCTTTCCTGTGCTGTTCCCACGATGGTGAATGGGTCTCATAAGATCTAATGGCTTTTAAAATGGGAGTTGCCCTGTACAAGCTCTCTTTTTGCCTGCTGCCATCCACAACAGATGTGACTTGCTCCTCCTTGTCTCCCACCATGATTGTGAGACCTCCCCAGCCATGTGAAACTCTAGGTACAATAAACCTCATTTTTTTTTGTAAATTGCCCAGTCTTTGGTATGTCTTTAACAGCATTGTGAAAATGGACTAATAAACCAATGAACATTACTTTTGCTTTAAATGCTCAGTGAGGAGGTTCACTAAAGGACTGAATATGTACATTGCAAAAGGGCAAGTTAGGAATTCAGGATTTTACATTATGGGAACCCTTATCTTTGCCCATTAAAAACAAGGTTAGTATGTAAAAAATAAGTAACATTTTAATCAGCCCAAATTATAAGCCTTAGGATTTTACAAAATTGCTGAAGGTGGATCACAAATTTGGTTCTAATCTATTTAAAAACTACTGCCAAGATATTTAGACCCTGTCAATACAGCACATTTTTTAACACATTAACTATTGCATATACCTATTTCTTCCAGTGGACTTAAACTTCATGAGGCAAGAGTCTTTCATTCAATATTTTTACTTCCACAGGGCTTGGTTCAGAACCCATCATATGGCAGGTCTTTGTCTAATGAACTAAATAAAATTTATACCTGGATTTAGTGTATTCTGTACCTCTCTTATTTTCAGTTTAGGAAAAAAGTAGTCTTACTATTATCAAAGAAAGTTTAAAAACAGCTTTAGCTTTATATTTTAGGGATGACTTTCTTTCTTGCATATAAACCCAGTGGATATTTACTTTGTAGTGGAGTATATGCGTACACACACACACGTACACATGCACTCACAAACTCATGTGTATGTTTTAATTATACATTTGTACAGAATTATTAGTACTTGGCTTGATAAGGCATTTTCGTTACTTTCAATTCTTTCATATATTCTGCATGACAAGGTTAAAATTTCATTCCAACATTCTGTTGCTGTTGTTTCTGGAGAAAAAACAGATAATTATAAATAACGTTTATATTTCATATTTTTTTGTTACAGCATATGGTAACAGAACTGATATTTTCTATTCCCTATTCACCACTTGTCCTAACACAAACAAATTAAATCACATCTCAACAGTCCCATATTACATGCTAATCTTAAGGTTTTACCCCTTTATAACTTACTAGTTTTGTGACTAATGTGAAGTGCTCTGAAAACAAACCCATTATATAGTGACTATCAGTAGTGTAGCATTATTCTTTCCTATATGCCTTGCTGCATTCTATAAGTTCAAAGGAAAATTCTAATGCTATTTGTCTGAGCTTAGGACTTTTAATTTTACATATAAATACTTAGATATTTGTACTTGTTTTATATGTACTGAATTACCAGGAATCTGGCTATATTAGATTTCCAACTACTATCAATATTGAGTATTAATATGCTGAAATATAAGCTAATATATTCTAAATTATTATCTCTTCTTATTATCTTCAGAAAATTGTATTGATTTATTTTTTTAAAAAAACTACATGTATATAAGCTAAATTATCTAACAATTTTATTTCAGGGTAGTAAAGATAACTTTATAAAAATTACTGCATTTTAATATTTAATAAATTTCTATAAAATGAAAACCTAGATATTTTTTCTAAAATCAAAAGAACCTGAAATTCATAACCCATTAGGCTTTTCATAACCCATTAGGCTTTAACTCCAACCTTCTCAGTCTCTGGGAGTTTTATATTGCCAAATCATATCCAATTATGTTGAACATGCCTATACTTGGCTATTTTTACAAGTCTTTGAGGCTTTCTTTGGCCACACTTTGTCTCTTTGACTCCTATTGCCACTTTGTTGTTTACTTTCCCACTTCTGCATTCCTTCTTCAAGAGCTCCAGTCCAATCACCAGTGAGCCAATTAGCCTCATTTCCTTTGGCCCCTCCCTTTATGCTTTTCTTCTTGCTTTCATGGTTCTCTTCTGTTCTTTGCTATGGACTTCAGGATTATGCATATATAAATATTTAGAAGCAGCAAAGATCTTAATACTTTTCTTCAAAATTCATTTCTTTCTGATATGTTCTAATTACTTTTTAAAATGTTTATTTCTAGCTATTTTTTTTTGTTGTTGTTGTTGTTTTTTGTTTTTTGTTTTTTGGGATGGAGTTTCGCTCTTGTTACCCAGGCTGGAGTGCAATGGCGCGATCTCGGCTCACCGCAGCCTCCGCCTCCTGGGTTCAGGCAATTCTCCTGCCTCAGCCTCCTGAGTAGCTGAGATTACAGGCATGCACCACCATGCCCAGCTGATATTTTGTATTTTTAGTAGAGACGGGGTTTCACCATGTTGACCAGGATGGTCTCGATCTCTTGACCTCGTGATCCACCCGCCTCGGCCTCCCAAAGTGCTGGGATTACAGTTCTTTGTTTGGTTTGTTTACCACAACCACTGTATGAAATATTAATACATTTCATTTTTCTCCATTTATTGCTAAAAGTCCCTCCTTCATGTTTTCCTTCTTATGAAGGTCAAGTAGCTTCCCTGACATTGTTCAAAGAGAAGCCATTAATTCCTGTAATGCCTTTAATTTTGGCTGACTTCAGCTACCTTTTTGGGTAGGATTGGACTTTCTTTTATTGTACACTGTTCTTTCAGATATTCTGTATAGAAATCAAAGTTATAATTATGTTCTCACAAAAACAAAATGCACTGCATTCAATTCATATCTTGGGTAACATCTGATATATCTTTGAGACCCTTTTATACATCACATCATACTTCTTACCCATAAAATGAAAATACACGTGAAAGCCTCAGTTAGTTTATGTATCTTGGTGAGATTTATAGTATAACATGGTATAACTAGATTTTTTTCCAGCAAGGGCCTGTGGGTTAAACACTCTGAGTGGATGGAATTGGGTATCATTCCTTCTGCTGCACTGGAATACATTTTTTTCTCAAAAATGGTGTTAGTTAAAGCTTTATTGTATCTATCCCCACATGGATTTATTTTCATCTCCATAATTATATGGGAGAAAGGCAGGGCTAGATGTTGGCATGGAGTAAAATAGGCATGCTATTCATTTGGAGCTCCTTCTTGTCTATATTTCATAAATATTCAACATTAAATGTAATCTAGGTGTTATATAAATAAAGAGTAACAGTATGCAAGTTTGTGAACTTTGTACCAGCAATTTATCTTTGGCTCCAACATGTTTATGAAATGCGGGGTGGTGAGGTGGGGAGCCCAAAACTTGGCAGTTAATAAGATCCATCTTCATGCAAAACAGACACTCATTATACCTCCTGCCAAAGCCAGTAGTTAGGCCCCTCAGTTGTGACTGACTTGGTTCCAGCTTTGTTTCTCTTAGCACAACATTCTACAAACTCTGTGATCACACCATTGTATACTTCCTTCTTTCTCCAGGTGGTTTTACCTTCATCTCTTTTCACTCCTTACCTCTAGCTATGACCATGCTGCCTGCTTCACAACAAGCATGGCCTCCTCACAAGAAGGGTATACTCTTCTATAAGGTAATTAAAACTGCAAATGTATTCCTATTTTGTAAATGAGTCATCTGTAGTCCGGAAATATTAATTAACTTTCATATCAAAAGAAATGACTTCCAAAGAGTAGACTAATTTCTCAGGCTATAGGGTCCTTAAAATACTCTCATTAGCCATTTAGCCCTATGATAAGAAAACCGGATAAATGGAAGCTTCTTCCAATAGACTGTTTTTCATTTTCTTCTTCTAGCTAGGAAATATACACTTCACAGGTAAGCCTACTGCAGGATACAAATAATTGTTACACATTAGTTATATTGTGATTGTCAAGTGTTATTGTATGTGTGTTAATGAAAAGTGATTGTAAACTAGACATTTTATGAAAGTTCAAAAGCACAAAATGAATTAAATCTTCATCTACCCATAGTTCAGAGCTCCTCTATTTTCTACAGAAAATAAAAATGTGTGTCTGGAGGAGGAATGGCCAATATATATCTGTAAAGGGATAACAACTTGAAGCATTTCTCCTGAATATTATAGAACAGAGACACAAGGGACATATTTTTCAAATGCAGCATATAAAAACTGAACTCATTTATTCACAGACAGAATTATCAAATGCATATTAATTGCCTTATAGTTGTATTCCTAATCATCCACATTTCTTTGTAAAGATACTACAGTGAATTATATTAAAAAATAGATGAGGGTATGTGTACGGAAAGGAGAGTTACAAGGAGAGAAGCCAATGGGCTGTCTTGGTGTGTCATCCTTGGCCACAGTCTGTTCTGTTGGATGTTTCTTGATATAATATCTAGAAACTGAGAGAGTAAGCTGAATTCTGATACATATGGAATTATTCTCTCACTGTACTGTAAACACAGCTTGTACATTTTCACACAGCTGCCTCCCCTTCTCCCAATCTCATTGTAATAAATTCCCTTGTGTCTTTTATTCTTCTGTATCCTGATTATTTCAGAGACATACCTGAGTCATACTTCCTCCAGTAAGCATTTTCTGCATTATTTTTAGAGAATACTCTCTAACTGATATGATTTGGCTCTGCGTCTCCACCCCAATCTCATGTTGAATTTTAATTCTTAGTGTTGGAGGATGGTCATGGTGGAAGGTGATTGAGTCATGAAGAAAGACTTCTTCTTTGCTGTTCTGGTGATATATTTTGCATGAAATCTGGTTGTTCAAAAGCATTTAACACTTTTCCCTTCTCTCTCTCTCTCTCCCTGGCCATGGGAATATGCTCCCACTTCCCCTGTGCCTTCCACCATGATCGTAAGTTTCATGACGCCTCCCAAGAAGCAGAGCCTGTGCCGCCCATAGAACCATGAGCTTATTAAACCTTTTTTCTTTATAAATTACCCAGTCTCAGACATGCCTTTATAGCAGTGTGAAAACTAATATAGAAAATTGGTACTGAGAAGTGGGGCATTGCTATAAAGATACCTGAAAATGTGGAAACAGCTTTAGAACTGGGTAATGGGCAGAGGTTGGAACAGTGGGCTCAGGAGAAGATAGGAAGATAAAAGTTTAGAACTTCCTAGAGACTTGTTGGATGGTTGTGACCAAAATGTTGATAGTAATATGGACAATAAAGTCCAGGCTGAGGAGTTCTCACATGGAGATCAGGAACTTATTGGGAACTGGAGTAAAGGTCACTCTTGCTATGCTTCATTAAAGAAACTTGTGATATTATCCCTCTGCTCTAGGTATCTGTGGAACTTTGAACTTGAGAGAGATGATTTATCATATCTAGCAGAAGAAATGTCTAAGCAGCAAAGCATTCAAGATTTGGCCTGGTTGTTTCTAACAGTGTAAACTCATATGTGTTCACAAATAAAGTATCTCAAAATGGAATTTATATTTAAAAGAGAAATCAAGCATAAAAGTTTTTAAAATCTGCAGCTTAACCATGTGATATTAAAGAAAAACTCATTTTCTGGGGAGGAATTCAAGTCTGCTGCAGAAATTTGCAAAAGTAAGGAGGAGTCAAACGCTAATAGCCAGAACAATGAACAAAGTGCCTCTACAGCATTTGAGAGACCTTCACATCAGCCCCTCTCATCAGCAGCCTGAAGGCCTTGGAGGGAATTATGATTTTATGAGCTAGATTCAGGGTTGCACTGCTCTATGCAGCTCAGTACATGGCACCTTACATCGTGGCCACTCCACTTTCAGCTGTGGCTAAAAAGGTCCAAGGTACAGCTTGGGCTGTTCCTTCAGAGAGTGCAAGCCCCAAGCCTTGGTAGCTTCCATATAGTGACAAGCTTGTGGGTTCACAGAAGGCAAAAGTTGAGGCTTGGGAGCCTCTGCCTAGATCTCAGAGAGTGTATGAAAATATCTGAATGTCCAGGCAGAAGTCTTCTGCAGAAGCAGAGCCCTCATTGAAAACCTCTGCTAGAGCTACGTGAAGGGGAGATGTGGTGTTGGAACCCCCACAGAAAGTCCACACTGTGGCACTACCTAGTGTAGCTGTGAAAAGAAGGGCCACTGTACTCTAGACCCCAGAATGGTAGATCCACCAGCAGCTTAAACTGTGCACCTGGAAAAGCCACAGGCACTCAACACCAGCCTGTGAAAGTGCAGAGGGGGCTTTACCCTGCAGAACCACAGGGGCAGAGCTGCCCAAGACCTTGGGAACCCAGCCTTTGCCTTAATGTGGCCTGGATGTGAGACATGGAGTCAAAGAAGATTACTTTGGAGCTTTACAATTTAATGACATCCTGCTGGGTTTCTGACTCATATGGTGCCTATAGCCCTTTTGTTTTGACGAATTTCTCCCTTTTGGAGTGGGAGCATTTACCCAATACCTGTATTTCCATTGTATCTCTGAAGTATCTAACTTGTTTTTAATATTACAAACTCATAGGTGGAAGGGACTTGCCTAGTCTCAGTTGACACTTTGGACTTGAACTTTTGAGTTAATGCTAGAATAGTTAAGACTTTGGAAGACTATTGAGAAGGCATGATTGTATTGTGAAATGTGAGATGTACATGAGATTAGAAAGGAGCAAAGAGGAGAAGAATATGGTTTGGCTCTGTGTCCCCACCCATATCTCATGTTGAATTGAAATTCCTAGTATAGGGGGAGGGGCCTGTGGGAAGTGATTGAATTATGAGGGCAGACTTGCCCCTATTCTTGTGATAGATTTCTCATGAGATCTGGTAGTTTCAAACTGTGTAGCACTTCCCACTTCTCTCCCTCTCTCTCTCTCTCCCTCTCTCCTGCTGCCAATGTAAAGATGGACCTGCTTTACCTTTCACTTCCACTGTGATTGTAAGTTTCCTGTCACCTCCCCAGAAGCAGAAGCCTGCACATCCCACAGAATCATGAGCTGATGAAATAAACCTCTTTTCTTTATAAATACCCAGTCTCAGGTACGCCCTTATAGCAGTGCAAGAAGACACTAATACACTAACCCTTGATTCTTTTGAGTTGTGAGTAGTCAGTCCTCTGACTGACTAGTAAACAGTCAGGCTAAGAGTACCTACATATGATATACAAGCTTTCCTCAATTCTAGCACATTCTTTTCTGATTGTCATTCCTCTCCTTTATTTCATATTGTTTTTATTTTCCTTCTTTACTACCAAATCCCTCAGAAAAACAAGTCTGCATTTACCATCTTCAGTAGGGAACCACCTACTTCTATATTCTTGGAAATCAGTTTCTATCTATTCCACCATACCAAAGCTATTTTGTAAGATAAAAATGTGTGGTGTAATGCAAGTGTGAAATGAATATGAGTTTTGTATGAGATACCAGGGTTTGCCTGTTGGTTCAGCTTGTACTAAATATGCAATTTTGAGCAAGTTATTGATTCTAGATGAGCTTCAGTTTTTTCATTTATCAAAGTGGATATAGTAATAATTCCATGCATATATAAAGATAGGAACACATATATATTTCTTGCAAATATGAGGTAATCAAAATTAGATATAGTCTCCTGCCTTAAACATTAAAAAAATTTGAACAAAATATATACGAAACAATAGTTTCAGCACAAGGCAGTGATCTGTAAGATAAAGGAAACTAACAAAATGATTCTTATGATTTTCCACACTGCTGCCTGGAGACAGTTTCCAGGCAAACTGGGGGAAACATACAGAACAGCATGGCAAAGGGTAACCCAAATAGGGCTCTCAGATTCTTTAAGTTGACAAGATACATTTGAGATTTCAGAAAGCCAATTTGACTAGAACTTGTAGAGCACAGTACAAAGAGGACAGAACGGGATAAAGAGGAAAGAACCACATAGAGAAGAAAGTGCTGCATGGAGAGAAATCTGCAAGACAGCTAGCCCTTGAAATATGCAAGGTGTTCTTCTTGAGGCCTCAGTTGAGTGTTGCATGTAAATTCAGTGGATATAAAGAGAATACTCAAGACTGGGAAAGAAGCACCACAAAGGACAAGGTGATATAGTCCTCAGAGCTCACAAAGGGCTGAGAAAAGCTGAGGTTGCCACCAACTGTAGTGAAAAACCTCATGATACACAGACCCTTAAGTAAAGTACTCAAAGTTTTTATCTCAGTGGTGGAACAAAATTATCCCTGGACTTGAAATCACTCTGGCTCCACTTACCAGATCTTAAAAGCATGCTTCAAATGGCTTAAAATGTTTCCAGTTAATTTTATATCAGTCAAAAGCTCACTATCAAAACAACCTGCAAAATTATATAGTATTTAAAAAGGTAAAAACTAATGCCTGGCCTCCAATTAAAAATTACTAGATGTTAATAGAATTGGGAAAATATAACCCATAGTAAGGAGAGAAACCAAGCAATGGATTCAAACCAAAATATTACACAGATGATATAATTAATAGACTAAAGTATAAAACAGTTTTTGCAGCTATATGCTGTCTATTCAAGAAGGTAGAGTGAAGCATGAAAATGTTAAAGATACATGGAATAAATTAAAAGACCCAAATTGAACTTCTAGTGGTGAAATAGCATATGCAAAATCATCCAGGTGAGTTGCCTATAATTCTCATTTATCTCAACTTCTTAGCAGCTTAGAGCATACATACTAAGTTTTATTTCAAATTGCTTTTGCCCTTCAACTTCCACAGACCTCTATGACCAACACTGCCAAGAACCCTGGCCACAGGAAGTAATGGCAAGCTTAATTGGTGGCCCTGGTTGGAAACATAAGTCAACATCAGCTTCCGAGTTTAATGTTCTATTTATAGTATTTAGCACAGTGTCTGGCACAGTGTAAGCATGCAATAATAGAAATGAAGTGAAAAAAAAAGCTGATAGAGATATGGACAGAAATTAAGGGATGCAGAAAAGAAAAGAAGTAAGAAGGAAAGGCAGTTTAACCAAAGGAAGGAAAAGGAAGCGGAGAAAGACTGCTGACTTAGCCATAGTACAGACAACCACTTCCAATACTTTAAAAAGCTCAAGAGAATTAATTCAACTTAGAGACTTAATGTAAATGTATAGATTCATTTGCAAGACTGGATCAAACAAACATATTTAATTATATCATCTTCCTTAAGTGAAGGCAAATTGAAAGTATTCATTATGCAGTAGTTTAAATTCATTGATTTAAATACCAAAGTGATATGTAATTTAAGTGTGGAACACTCTAAAATATTACAAGCATATGCTAAAAAAGCAGTAAATAAGAATTTATAGAGAAAAGCAAAATCTTCAGTGATGGATTGGGTACTTCAATCAACTAAATCACTCTGAAGCTAGAATTCAGTACACAAGAGAAACACACCTTATTAAGCTACCTATAAACATCCTGACTCATGAAGATGGACCATCTAGAGACTGCAGAGGCTGCTCTACTGAACAGAAAACATATTTGAAATAACTGAGGAGCAGTTCTGCCAGAAAGTAGAAGCAGGAATTTGAAGTGATCTCTTCAGGCTTGAAAAATCCTTTGACCAGAATCAAAGGATCCTTTTGTGAAGGAAGAAGCAAACTATCATAAATCATGCTGTGTGTGTTTGTCCTATAGACAATGGATTGTGTGTCCCATCACAACCTCACAGAGGGAACTGGTACTTCCTTAGGGGAAATAAGAGAACAATTACACAACTCTTTAGCAGCCTGATAGTTGAAAAAAACTGTAAACAATATAATGTTTGGGTATAGTACTTATACTGTCATATTAGGGCTTATTTCCTCAAGATTGTGATACTCCACACCAAAACCTTCTAGTGACTCGATACCTCTATTTTTGACACATATAATTAAGGTGTATTTTGAGCTTTATAGCTCAAAATACAATTATTTATTCCAGAAACACTTATAGGGTAGATAACAGTAGGTGAACCCTTGCTTCACAAATGTTTGGTATCTTATAATAGAAAGTGTTTTTAACATAAATTTTTAAACACACAGAAAATTTGATAAAATAGTATATTAAACACAGTTATATTATCAGTTATTAATATTTTGCTAATCTTGTTCCATCTACTTTCTGCCCTTCCACCTTACTTCTTTCCCTCCCTCCCTCCTTCCCCTCCCTCCCTCCCTCCCTCCCTCCCTTCCTTCCTTCCTTCCTTCCTTCTTTCCTTCTTTCTGTTTGATAAAATATTTTAAAGTGAATCCTAAGCAACTGATTGTCAATAAATTACTTCAAGAGAGCGTTGAAAAAATGAAGAGTTTCCTTAAAGACAAATACATAATTTTTAAGATACACCTAAAATAATTAATCTTCATTCCTTAATATTCAATAACCAGTTTATAATAAAATTACCATAATTATCTCAAAGCATATATATTTTTCCTTTTACATTTGTTCAAATAAGGATAAGAACAAAATATACATATGCACTTGGTTGCTACGTCTTCTAACGTTTTTAGTTTCCCATTGCAAATTTGTAACTAATTTATTTGTTGATGAAATTAGATTATTTGACTTATAGACTTTTCTACTTCCTAATGATTACATTATTATATATGCATTTTAAAAATCTATGCATTTTCTTTTCCTAATCATGCTGTGTGTTTTTGTCCCATCCAAACCCACACTTACAAAAGTAGGTTAGATCTAAAGGCTTAGTGATATTTAGGTTAAATTATTTTTGTAATAATAGGTGTTATTCTGTACTTCCAATTGCATCATACCAGAGAGTATATGATCTTTCTGGTTATTTCACTTTTAATGATTTTGACTTTGGTCAGTAGACTTAGGTGTTGTCAGCCTAATCCATTCGTTATAAATTCATCATCAACAATTGTCTTAATGGTTTTACATCTATTCTTAATGACTGCCTAGACACATTAATTTATCTGGAGTTAAAACATGATGATTTTTCTAACTCCATACTCCTTCTGCATTTATTGTTGTGAGACAATGACTCATGTCTCCTGCATTTCTTCACATTTTTAGAGCAGTTGTGCAGATGGCCTTTGCTCCAAAATACCTTTTCAAAGATATAAGTATAATGAAGAGGTTCAAAAGATAGGGATGACAATTTGTCTGGAGCAGAGAGCACGGTTTTTTGTTTTGTTTTGTTTTTTGTTTCCTTTTTGCTATTCAATGTAATAAAGATAACGACTTCTTCTGGCTCAAAAGTTGAATAAGTTTGTTTGAAGTCCATTGATGATAAAATGATATTCACCAATGATAAAAAGATCATCATTTCTAAAGTTTGAGGTGCTTCTCTTTGAACATAATTCAGTGTATGCTGATGGCACCTCTCTTTTAACAGAATTTATTGTGTATGCTGACATCACCTGACCCTCATGACATTACTCTGTAGAAATTGGAGTATGGGAAACTAATGTAAGAAAATGGCCACTGCTATTGATTGGAGTAATAAGCTGGTTTTTTGTCTTGTTTTGTTTTTTCTTCTTTGGTGTTCCCCAGGAGACACCTGTCTCCCACCAGCAGCCCCAAAACTGGTAGGCTATGCTTCTGGGGTTTCAAGTAAAGTATCAGATCTTATAATTCTTAACATTAGCTGGGACTCTTCTATAAAGAAGAATTTTATTTTATTACATATTTGGTTCCTCTAGTGGAAGTTCCTATAGAAGAAATAGGATTATGTTTATTTTCCATTTTTATACACAAGTTTTGAGAATAAAGTGCTGTACATCAAACCCAAAAAATTATCTATTAGTTTTCTTTTATATTTTAATTTTTTTAGTCTCACTACAAACTCATGAAATTTTATATATTTGAATTGTAATCATCAAATACCATGGTTTTGATGCCAAATTGTCCCATCTTCAGCCAGTGGGGACCACTGAAGTTAGTTTTGGCATTCATCTGATGTAATCCTATAGTGTTTGATAGATTCCTTGCTTTCTGCTTCAAATTTCTTTTTAGCGCTTTCCAGTCACAGACCTGAAATCAGCAATTTCTCCAAAGAACCTGTTTGTTTTTGTGGGAAATTCTATTTGGAGATTACAACTGAGATGCTAGAAGTCTTTATTGCTGATGCTTTTGTTGTGTCTAAATAATGAAATGTGTGTATTTTTAGAAAAATATATGAGTTGATAATGATATTTCCAGATGAATATATTAATATTTTAAAGGATTTTATTTAACTTGGATGATTTTATTTACATTTGTATGTATTTTCTCTTATGCTGCAAATATTGGTTCCTAGTCAAATTAACTACTGATTTACTAGGCTGACGGTACATAAATGACAGATAGATGAATTTTAAAATAGCAATATTAATATTACTCTGAAAAATCATGCTACTGAATAAAATTTTAAAATTATGTGTTGTACTTTTTTCCTTAAGATATATACTCAAAACATTATATAGTCTAACCCTAGGTTTTATAATTAATTGAAATAATTCTATGTAAATAAGGTGCCAACTTGACATATAATTAATGTTTCTATTTATTTTTAATTTTCAAAAATTTCATACAGTAAATTTTCCTTTCTTGGTGCACATTTACATAAATTTATACACAGGCATTGATTATTTTAACTACTACCACAGAAAGGATATAGAATGATTCTAACATTCTCAAAGAATTCCCTTCTTTATAATCAAATCTGTGTCCCACCCCTAAATCTGCCCTGAAATATATACTATTGAACTGATAATGTAACATGTGAATTGTAGCCAATAACAATATGTGTTCATAGTTTGCAAAGCAACCCAACAAACTCAACAAACCAATATGTTGGGTTTGTTGGGTTGCTTTGTTAACTATGTTTTATTTAAGCTGAGACTTAGAGATTATTTTTTCTTAGCTCATTGTGTTTTTTTTTAAAGAAGAATTTAAGAATATTCTAATAGTTACACCTTTGCCACTATCTTGCATCTGTTTGAACACCAGCTGTGTCCCACTGAAAAGAGTCTCATAGTCATGGTGCACCTAACTTATTTGAAAACATGCAGTTTTCTCCCAGGCAGTAAAAAACCAGAAATATTTGTGTGGTGCCTATTGTATGCCTAACATTGTGCCAAGGATTTGTTTATTGAAACCTTCCCAAATCTGGTGAAAAATATTAATATACAGATACAGAAATCTCAGCAAACCCTAAACAGGATAAATAGAAATACAACCACACATAGCACATCATATTCAAAGTTCTAAAAATCAAAGATGAAAAGAAAATTGTAAAAGCAGATGGGATAAGAGTATAATATATTATATAATGAGGAATAAAAGTATAATTCTTACCCAACTTATCAATAGAAGCAATGGACATACAGGACAATGGAATGGCATATTTAAAATAAAAGAAAAAATAGCCTACAATTCTGTATTTAGAAAAAAAGCTTAATTGAATTTGAAATATAGATATGTTCAGAGTAATAAAGTCTAAGATGCAAATAACACTTGTTTTTAAAAAGTGTGAAAAATATCTTCAGACTGAAATATTATAGATGATGTCATTGTATAGAAAAATATTAAAAAGCTAATAAATTTAATAAGTTCTACAAAGTCATTGTGTATAAGGACAATGTAAAAACAAATTGTAGTTTTACATTCCAGTGGGAAAACCATTGTCAAATAACAACTAAAATTTTTGAGCCGTTGCAGTGGCTCATGCCTATATTCCCAGCACTTTGGGAAGCCGTGGCTGTAGGATCCTTTTAGCCCAGAAGTTTGAGACCAGCCTGGGTAGCATAGAGAAACCTCATCTCTACAAATAATTTTAAAAATTAGCAGGGCATAGTGGCACGTGCCTGTGGTCCCAGTGACTCAGAAGACTGAGTGGGGAGAATCACTGGTGCCCAGTGAGCCATGGTTGTGCCATTGCACTCCAGCTTGGGACAGAGAACAAGACTCCCATCTCAATATATATATATATACACATATATATATATATGTATGTGTATATGTATATATATATGTGTGTGTATATATATATGTATGTGTATATATATATATGTGTGTGTGTGTATATATATATATATATATATATATGCATATCAGAATTAAAGAAAAGTAAAGTACTTGGAAATACACTTAACAAAATCTTGCAATACCCCTACACAGAAACTGAGAAACTGCTGAAAGAAATAAAAGATAACAAATACATGAAAAGATGTTATACCAATGGATTAGAAACTTTTATATTGTTTAGAGGTCATTTCTCCCAAAAGTGATATATAAGTTAAATAAAATCACAATCAAATCTCTACATATGTTTTGAAAGAAACTGGCAAGCTGATTTTATCATGTACATAAATACCTAGAATAGCCTAGAGAATCTTAAAGAAGAAAAACAAATGTGGAAGCTTTGTTAGCTTGTTTAGAGATGTGCTACAACCTATAGTATTTACAACATGTAGTAGTGAAATAAGTACAGGCATGGGTCAGTATAATAGAATATACATACCAAAAATAGACTCACTTACATAATCATTTGATTTTGCCCAAGGTGTGAAGGCAGTTTACTGGGGAAAAGGAGGTGTTTTTAACAAGTAGTGTTGAAAAACTGTATAAACGTGTACCAAAATAATCATAACCTCCATCTTTGCTATACCTATCTCTAATTCATAAGATAATGGTTATTTTAAAATATTCTTCTTTGAAAAAATATATAAAATCTTCTTAATTACAAATTTATGAACTAAGCAACTTTATTAGCAAAAAATATCTTTATGGTTATGTTAACAGGTAATAAAGTAGTACATCTACCTTAGAGTGATATGTAATAGCTAGTGGCTGGCCATTATTCTTTTAATGGCCAATGAGTAGAAGTATCTTGATAAATTTCAGGAATCACATTTTTTAAAAACATCAGAGGGCTATGGAAACAAATATGACTAGATAAAACAAAATCCTCTAGAAAGAAGAACCATTCTTCAGTAAGCTGAGATTGACAAACAATTTCTTCTCTGGGGACTTCTGACTGGCTGAGATTTGGGCTGAAATGTGAAGATGGTTTAGCAGAGTTTCCTCTCTAGTGGAGGAAACTCTATCACCTTGTGGGGATGAAAGTGCCTTGGAGCTTGACTGTAGTGACGGATATACAAATCAACACTGTGATTTAATTGCAGAGAGTACACATATAATCACGTGCACATAAGTAAATGTAAAATTAGGGAAATCTGAATAAAATAAATGTATTATATCACTCCAAAATTTATTAGTTTTGATATTATACTATAATTGCTCATTTAGAACATATTTACCTTATTCCAGCCCATCTCCCTGTTCCTAATTCCTGACAATGACTGATTTGTCCTCCTTCTATAATTTTGTCCTAAGAGTTCTCTATTATAGATTTTTATAATACTAAAACATTTTATTTTATTTTATACCATAAATAAGCACAAAACATAATAAAATATCATGTTAGAAACTACTGTTCTTTTACTTGGCCTGCATTCACATATTGGAATTTAATAAATTAATATACTCTATGTGCTTCTCTTTTTATCCCATGTATTATGAGCATTATTATCCTCACCTATAGCTTTAATTACTACCAAGCTCTGGAAATCCCTATAACTTTACCTTTACCTAGACCTTTCTTCTGAGGTCCAGACCTGTTTACCACGTGGTCTAATGGTCTCTTCATAGCTATTTCAAATACAGCATGTCCAAAATTGAATCTACCCTTCTCTGCTTTCTTCTCACCTCACATACCCATACCCCATTTTCTACAGCTACAGATAGATGATAGATAGATAGATAATAGATATATCTGGAGAAATATACAGATCTGCATATGAAATGGGGCATGTGAGGTGTTATATATATATATGACACCTCACATACAGAAATGAGGATATGTGAAACATGTGTGTGTGTATGTATTCATATATATGTGAGGTGTATATATAACCATATATATGTTTCTGTATATATATATATATATATGTGAGGAGATTAATATATATGTGAGGAGATATATATATCATATAATATATATAGTATAAATAATATATATAATATATAATACATATTGTATATAATATATATAATATATAAAATATATATTGTATATAACATATATATGTTATATATGTTAAATATATATATACAGAACATATATATGAATATATATACATATATATGTAAGTATATATAGCCATGTATATGTTTCTGTATATATATGTGAGGAGATATATATAAAATATATATAATATATAATTATATATAATATATATAATTTCTTTTGTAAAATGTATATATTATATATCTTATATATATTATATATTATATAATATATACAATTTACAAAAGAAAGTGGTTTTTTGTAAATGGGCAATTTACAAAAGAAAGAGGTTTAATGGACTCACAGTTTCATGTACTATGGAGGCCTCACAATCATGGTGGAGGATGAAAGGCACATCTCACATGGCGGAAGACAAGAGAAGAGTGAGAACCAGGTGAACAGGTTTTCTCCTTATAAAACCATCAGATCTTGTGAGACTTATTCACTACCATGAGAACAGTATGGGGGATAATGCCATCACAATTCAATTATCTCCCACTGGGTTTCCCCTACAACATGAGAGAATTATGGGAGCTACAATTCAAGATGAGATTTGGGTGGGGACACAGCCAAACTGTATCATTCATCATCTTTCATATTTTCCAGCACATTGTGAAAAAGCTCACTTCTTTTATGACAAGTCCATCATTTTACTACCTATTTAATCTTTTAGGTTTCTCATTTATAAAATATTAATAATATAAATTCCTACAAAAAGAAATAGAATTTATGGATTTATTTAAATGTTATCCAGAAATGCATTTCTTTGCTCTGAGTATGTATAGCTTGGGATAGGATTACTATACCTTCCATTTGTTTTAAGACACCTATCTCAGATGAACTCATGAGTTGTTTTCAATAAAAGCCTTCAATCCTGTGCTCACTTTACCTCACTTTTTTTTCCTTTTAAAAATTTTGCAGAAAGAGAGATATGAATAATGAACAAAATTCTGTGTTTTCAGCTTCAATGACGGGGATTCAATGCAAATTTGGGAAGGATGAAGGATTTTATGATTTGAAATATTAATTACCCCAGAATTCTTAAGTATAGCAAAGAAGGACTTGAGAGGCCTTCAAATACTATCCATTGACATGGGCACAGAGAGATGAAGGACAATAAATACAAAATGTGAGAAAGTGAATAGATTTAATAGGCAAAAATGTCTACAAAAAAGCTGAGTAAATGGAATTGAAGGGCTGGATGTGGTGGCTCACACCTGTCATCTCAGCACTTTGGGAGGACAAGGCAGGAGGATCACTTGAGTTTAGGAGTTTAAGACAAGCCTGGGCTTGCTATTGTACTATAGTTACTCATTTACAAATCATAGCAAACCCCCGTCCCTATCAAAAGTAATAATAATAAGAAGAATACAAAATATTAGCTTGGCATGGTGGTGCAAACCTGCAGTCCCAGCTACTTGGGAGGCTGAGGTAGGAGGATAGCTTTAGCCTAAAAAGTGAAGTTTGCAGTGAGCAGTGACAGTGCCTCTCAGGGGGAAAAAAAAAAAAAAGAAAGAAAGAAAGAAATTGAGATCTCCCATGGGCTGACTTGCTTTGAGAAATACTGGACTCCTTACATATATTATTAAATATTCTTTAAAAAATGAAGTTGGCTGGGCGTGGTGCTCAAGCCTGTAATCCCAGCACTTTGGGAGGCCGAGGCGGGCAGATCATGAGGTCAAGATATCTAGATCATCCTGGCCAACGTAGTGAAACCCTGTCTCTACTAAAAGTACAAAAAATTAGCCAGGCGTGGTAGTGCATGCCTGTAGTCCCAGCTACTCAGGAGGCTGAGGCAGGAGAATTGCTTGAAACCGAAAAACAGAAGTTGCAGTGGGCCAGGATCGTCCCACTGCACTCTAGCCTGGTGATAGAGACTCTGTCTAAAAAAAAAAAAAAAAGAAGTCAAACTCTGTTTTTTGTATATATGAGAAAAGATTCGAATCAGTAGTGGAAAATTTTATTACTATATGTATGTAATATCAAGAGATAATGTAAAAGTAATTTTATAGAAAAAAAATTGAGGCATTAAAAATGCCTAATATGAATAGTATAGTAATTAGACAGGCTGGGAACATTTTCTAGAAGTTAAGAAAAATATTAAACTCCATAACTTCAGGTGGAGAAGATTAACAACTTACCTAGTATTTGAACAAATAGAAGATATTAAAAAAAAAAACCCAACAAAAATAGATTAAAACAAATTCAGTAGAAATTATCTTGTATGCCATACTGAGATAATTATCCCCAATTTTTGAAATAATTCACTTTTCTAGCTTTACAATTACTGTTCTATCCGTTGTATTTTTTCATCTTTTAAACAGGAGAGCAAGTATTGGCAGCGCTTTTTTTCTGGCTAAAATAGTGAAATCCTTGCCAAATCTCTACAATTATTTTTTATAAGATTTGTTCAGGAGGGCCAAACAGTCTATTATATTTGCTTTATTGGAAAGAAGCAAATATAAGAACATTCAATTTGTGTCTTATAGTATTATTGCTAACACTTGTAATTGTTTTCATTTTTGACATTTTTAAACATATTATCATTTTATTTGTTAATATTTTCCAAATTTAATGTAATTATACACTAATCCATATGGAAATTGCCACGTTTATGAAAGTACAGAAAAATAACTAAAATAAATGTGCTACTCCATGACCCAACTTGATGCTTCAGTTAAACACAGAGTGCATGAATGTGAAATCACAAAGTGGTTGAAAGCTGTATCGCTCGTCAGAGACCAGGATTTGAATTCTGTGACTGCCACTTATGAACTGTGTGACCTCAATAAATTTAATTAGCATTTATAAGCAATCACTTCATCATTTGTAAAATGTGGATAATATTTTTAATTTACCTTACTCATTACCGTGAAAGTTCAATTTACCTTAAGACAAATAACACCAAAAGACACACATACACACAAACTAGAAGGTATAACTTGCTATAATAGAAACTTCCGATTGCTGTGAGTAGTTAGTCACAGAATTTCTTTGAGGAGGTCATATTTATATGTTAGTTATTCTATAAGTTCTATTATTAATGAAGATTAGATCTATTTGCTGGGATGCCACAATATATATCGCTCATAAGGCTAAAATTAAAAAAAGAAGGAAGTTTTGTCAGAGTTTTGAAAGTTTAAAAAATCACTCAAAATAAGCTGTTTTGTGGGATATTAACTTCCTTTCTTCATGGTTTCTCTTTCACAGGTTATGACTAGTTCTAAAATTTTCAATTTCTGTTGTATTTTTTCTGTCCTCCCTAGACACTGTTCTATTTGTATTCCAACTGTCAAATTTAATCTTGTTCCTAAACCTATTGCTGGGCATGGTGGCTCATGTCTGTAATCCCAGCACTTCAGGAGGCCAAGGAAGGCAGATTGTTTGAGGCCAGGAGGTCGAGACCAGCCAGGGCAACATGGAAAAACTCTGTCTCTACAAAAAATACTAAAATTAGCCAAGTGTGTGTGGTGGTACATGCCTGTAAGATAGGAGGATCACTTGAGCCTGTGAGTTCAAGGCTGCAGGGAGCTGTGATTGTACCACGGCACTCCAGCCTGGGCAACAGAGTGAGACCCTGTCAAAAGTAATAGTAATAACAAAAAAAAAACTTTGAAAAAAATGTAAATTGAGGATGTACAATGAGTAGCTATTAAGATGATGGTAGAATTGTATATAATTTCAAAAGAAAGTGAATTACAGTAATTATGGGGTGTTTTGAACTTAGAAAAGAGAAAATTTTAGGCAAACTATAATTGCTAAAAGGATTTGAAGAACTGGAATATCAAAAAGCAGGTATACATATTTCCTGTTGCTCATAATTTAAAGAAAAGGCTGAAAATTTTAAATTATTAAGTAGAAACATTTAATTCATTATTGGGAAAACATTGTTAAATAAGTAAAAGTTTAAAAATTGATTGGGTAATTGAAAAAATGTGAATATTCTACTGTTACAGATTCTCCACCAGAAAGCACATAATACTATAAAAACCACTTGGTTAAAAAAAAGAGAAGAAATTCATACTCTGCATAGGAGGTACAAAATGACTTTAATATTGACTCTTAACTGCAATGATCTATATCTTCATTAACACTTTGCTACTTATATTTACTGTGTCAGTAAGTCCTCTTAATTGTATCTATATAATTCCCTTTCCTTTGCCAAAGTGTAGTTGCAATTAAACATTAAAACATGACTAATTTACAGAATAATATATGTCAAAGATTTATCTAAATTGTTGAGTATACCAGTTGAATGAAAAAGTTAGTTTAAGGAAGAATTAGGAAAAATGTGTTTTATGTATGCTACCAGAAAGGACTTACTAAAATAAGTTTGCAAAATTAGAGGTAAAACTAGTTAATGTCCTGGAAGGCAATACACTAACTTTATAGCTAACTTTTTATGGAACAGGGATCATTTGCATCTCAATTGGTCAAAAATCTGCAAGGTATCCTCTACTTTCACAGAGTCTGTGTTCTAATCAACGGAAAATAACAGGTCAAATAAGGGCATATCACCCTACATAATTAAATAGTTATTTAGTAAGCCTGTATGACAAAGTTCTAGAATTATATTGAAAGGACATGGAATATCTTTTGTGTCATTTATACAGGTTTTCAATCTCTTTTTTTTTTTTAAGCACATTTAGTTCCCACCATTTATTTTTCACTGTATATTATCTGATCATGCCATGTATAATTGCACAGCTTTCAGACTGACTTGATGACTCCTGGTTGTCATTTCTCTAATTAATTTTGAATATTACTGTCCTATTAAACTTTCTTGCCTACAAGACACTGTTCTTTTGCCATCCTCTAAGAAATAATATTCATCTTTTAAGGTTTTTTTTTTATGTCTAACTCAAGATCCATGCTCTGATGTGTCACTGCACTCCACCCTGGGTTACATAGTGAGACACTGTCCCCTACAATAAAAGCCAAAAGAAAAAGTGATTCATATTATCTTCCCCACCAGAAGATATGGTTTCAGAAATGTATAGAAAAAAACTGTCTTTTAAACAGGACAGTTTGAAACTTGGTGATTTATCTGCAGAAATATTGCCAGCATCATAGCTCACACCTGTAATCCCGGCAATTTGGGAGGCTGAGGTGGGAGGATCATTTGAGGCCAGGAGTTGAGACCAGCTGGCCAACATTGTGAAACCCCACCTCTAACAAAAATACAAACATTAACCAGGTGTGATGGCTGCAATTTCAGGTAGTCAGGAGGCTGAGACACAAAAATGTCTTGAACTCGGGAGGTGGAGGTCCCAGTGAGCCCAGATTGCACCACTGCACTCCAGCCTGGGTGACAGAGTGAAACTGTCTCAAAAATATATATTTACATATATCTTAAGTAATATTGACATATATATCTCCAACTTTGCGAAATTCTGTCATAAACCACAATTTATAATTAAAATCATTATATTAATACTAATGCAATTAAAATAACAATGTTCTTGTTTTCGTTTTGCTTTAAGAAATTATTTAGGGTCTGTAGAATTATTTTTTGTTTATTTCTATCGTCATGATTACTAGCTACATTAAAAATTTCAAGTAAAAGATAAGGATTTTATTTTCATCGGGTCCACACATTAGACTAACAAATGAAAATGAAACTTCTAATTGAATATCTGACAATATAGAATTGATGAATAGAATGTGCAGTCTCCAGATTTTCAGAAGAAAGTTCAGCAGAAGATAAGGGAGAAATTATTCTTGAGTGGGCAAAGTACACCAATATGTATTATATAGCTTTATAAAATTTTATTTATATATATACACAGAAGTAACTACTGTCACAGTATCCTTTGGGTATTGCTTTTCCAGCCAGAAACCTCTGTGGCTGATGACACCTTCGCCCGAGTTTTGTTTAGGCTTACTGGGCTCATTCTGCCCATTTGGCTTGGCGGGCTGCCCTCAGCTAGCGCTATCAGCCTAGATCCCATGCCTGTCAAGTACAAGCCAGGCGTGGAGCACCAAGGGGTGCATGAGCAAGCAAGACCCGGGGGGGCGTCTGGCCACTGTGCTCAACCTCCTCCTGGGGTAGGGTGGGCAGCTCTAGGCACTGGCACAGTCACCAGATACGTGAAAGCCTGTCTGGAAGAGGGGAACACAGTGGTTCTGGAAAGCTTGGACATGCTAGAAATCACAGAGCCCCAAAAAGGGTGTCACATCCCTGGCTTGGAGAGCCCCTAGGTCTGGACTCCCTGAATGGCTGCAGCTCTTTTTTTCTCATCACCTGTAACTTTGTTGGGGGGTGTGGGTGTGGGGCATGGGGAGTTGGGGAGGGTTTCAACCCTCTTTGTTTACAGATCTTTCAGTCCCAGCCGCCATTTGGCGGGTCTTGAGTTTTTGTTCTGCATCTAGGGAGAATGAGGTATGCGGGTAACTGGAGGGTGGGCAAGGCAGAGAGAAGCTTTACCGAGGAAAATAACAGCTCTCAGGAGATCTGAAGCTGACAGGTCGTCCAGACAAGCGTCCAGCTATCAGCAGAGAGGAGATCCGGAGTGGGTAGCTCCTATCAGCAGGCAGGTGGCCCCAGGGTCCAGCTATCAGCAGACAGGACGCCCATGGTGGATAGCTGCTTTCTGCAGGCAGATCGCCCCATCGGTGGAGGAGATCTAAAGTGGGTAGCTCCCTGCCGCAGCTGGTAGTTCCCCAATCTGCGTAAGTCTGACTGAGTCGGGGTTTTTATGGGCTCAGAATGGAAGACGTGCATGCTGATTCGTCCATGGGCGGCAATGGGCGGCCTGGGAAAAAGCACCGGAAGTTCTCACTCGGGCTGCGGACTCCATCCGAACTGGCAGCCCAGCCCTCAGGCTTCAGGCTGTTCCTGGCTTGAATGAGGGGTTTCACCAGGCACCTGCCCCTTCCCACCCAGGAGACTGTCTACTGTTGCCATCAAGATGCCGTCCAGAGCACTCCACTCCTGCTGACTGCCCCAGGGGTGCCTCCAGGCCCATGTTGAGTTGCCCTCAGAACCTACTCGGCCTTTCTCCTGGGCTGGTCGGTACCCGAAATCCAGAGGAGGCCGAGGCAGCAGGGGGCTGTCTCTCAGTGCTGCCCCAAGCATGCGCACAAGAGACCAGGTCGCGGTCTGTCAGTACTGCCCCAAGCATGCGCACAAGAGACCAGGTCGCGACAGAGCTTGCGGTCGGCCACAGCTTTGCTCTGCACAGGAGTAGGGACATGAGAAGGGAGGAGGCCAGGGAAGGTAAGCAGAGACTGCAGGGCCGGGGCTCCTTGACCCCCTCGAGCGCTGGGTTGCCTAGGTCTGGAGAAGCAGCTGGGTGGCTGCAGCTGTGCCAGGGAGCACGGGGCTCATGTCCCACTGACTCAGTAGGGGACAGGTCTTCCGCCTGTCCTCGGCCCCACTGGCTCAGCAGAGCAAGCAGCCCAGGTCGCATCTCCCCTGTTGCAGCCATCGCCGCAGTGGCCGCTCCTGATAGGCCACCACTGCCGTGGCTACGACCCAGATTAAAAACTCCAAAATATTAAGCAAGAGAAATATTCTTCTATGCATCTATGGGCCAAACTCTCTCCAGAGATAACCAGTATTCTGATTTTTATCACCTTTAATTATTTTTGCCTGTTTTTCACTTCGTATAAATGGAATTACAATAATTATTCTGTTTTTTACTTTGTTTCCTTTGCTCAAGATTTTCTCTGTGACTTGTGTTTTCATTTATTTATTTATTATTTATTTATTTATTTATTGTGAGATGGAGTCTTGCTCTGTTGCCACGCTGGAGTGCAGTGGTGCTATCTCAGCTCACTGCAACCTCCGCCTCCCGGGTTCAAGGGATTCTCCTGCCTCAGCCTCCCAAATTGCTGGGACTACAGGCGTGTGCCACCACGCCCGGCTACTTTTTTTTTGTAATTTTAATAGAGGCGGGATTTCACCGTGTTAGCCATTATGGTCTCGGTCTTCTGACCTCATGATCTGCCCGCCTCAGCCTCCGAAAGTGCTGAGACTACAGGCGTGAGCCACTGTACCCCTCCAAGACTCATGTTATTTCTTATGATGATAATAAATTATTTTCAACGTGTGGTATTCCATTTGGCAAATATACCACAAAACATAAATTTCATTGTTTTTGGACAGTTGTTTCCTGTTTGTGCTATGATAATGCTACTATGACTAATACATTGTTATTTTTGCTTTAAATTGTCAATTATATTTTATAGATTTTTTTAAATAGAAAAACATTTTATATTTATCAACATATTTGCCATTCATCCACCTTATTATTCCGTGAGTAGGTCACAGTTTCCATAAGCTATCCTTTTCCTTAAGCCTGAAGAAATTCCTCTGATAGTACTTACAGAGTGAGTCTGTTGTCCACTAAATCTTTTAACTTTCACTTGTCTGAAAATGTTTGTGGTTAAGCTTTCTTTTTGAAGAATATTTTTTATTGAACAGAGAATGATAGATTGAGGTTGGTAGGGGTATTTTTTTTTTCTTACAGTACTTCATAGATCCTGTTCCTTTGTCATTTGTTCTGCTTAGGGTCTACCTAGACATCAATGGATACTTTTATCTTGATTTTTTTTTTGTAATGTCTGATTTGTCTGCTTTTATGCTTTTCTTGTTTTCATTAGTTTCCAGAAATCTAATTGTTATGACCTTATGTGTAGGTTTCTTTGTATTTCTCCTGCTTGATTGTGGTTGAGTTTCACAGATCTGTGAGTTTATAATTTTTTAGCACATTCAAAAAACTTTTGTTGCTTTTTCAAACAGCACCATTTTCTGGGACACAGATGTTAGGTCACTTGATGGTATCCCGTAGGTCACTGAAACTCTATTAATTATTTCTTAGCCTTTATTTCTGTTTCATTTTAGGTAGTTTCTATTGATAGGTCTTCAAGTTCACTTCCACAGTATCTACAAACTGCTGATCAACCTGCTTAATAATTTTTTATTTTAGATATTATATATCTAAAATAAATTTATTTTAGATATTATATATCTAAATACAATTCCATTTGGGTCTTTTTTATGGTCCTCATTTCTCACATTGTTTTTATGTTGCCTTTTAAACTTGATTAGCCCAAAAGGCTGAGAAGCAATCATGTTTTCCTTGAACTCCTCAAGTATATTTATTATAGTTGGTTTAAACTTTGGGTTTTGTTTTCGTTTTCTGCTAATTCTGTCATCACTATCATTTGTGTCTATTGCTTGACCTTCCTCATGTTATGGATCATATTTTGTCCTGCACCCCTATCTAGGGTTTTATTTTCATTTAATTCTGGGCAATGAATATGTTACACTGTGGAGTGTCTATATTTTGTCAGCTTCCTTTAGAGAGTGTTATTTTGGTAGACAATTATGTCACATTCAGATCAGCTTGATATTTTCAAGGCATGATTTTAGACAGGAGTTTCTACAATAGCCATTAAACTGGAGATTATTTAGCATTACTAATAAGTTACAACCCCAACAATGAATGTCTGCATTCAGGGAAGTTTCTCTACTGTGCCTGGTAAGAGTTTGAACATTTCCTATGCCTTTATAAGCTGTGAAGATTGTTCATGTTACAGTCCCCAGCATTTGTTCTTTTTCTGGCTTCATGGAGTTTCATCTTACATGTGAAAAGCTTTGGGTTCTGTGAAAGGCTTGAGTACTTGATGAAGACTTCTAGAATTCTTTCTATGTTAGCTCCCTATTCTCCAGTTTCCTGCTCCACAATTTCTAACTTTAAACCCCCTTCCAAATTTTGTTTCTGTCTCCTTAACTCAGCAAGACTGTCATGCTCCATTTGGCTCCCTGTCTGTGATACAGGGTACAGAAAATGCCTCAAGTAAGAAAACTAGGTTAATCGTAGGGCTTACTTTGTTTTGTTTTGGTTTATTTTCATTGTCTCAGAAACATTTTCTTTCACTGCCTATTATCCCACATCTAAAAAGAGTTGTCTTACATATTTTTGTCCAGTTTGCCAGTTGGCTGAAAGCTATTGGTTGTTTTAAAATCTTTGTTTGCAAACGCTAATAACTGTATTAACTGAGCTTCTGGCCTTATTGACTTATTGACTCAGATTTTTCTATATCTTGGTATATCTCATATTTTTGTAGTATAATGGATGTTAAATACAAAATAACCATAAAGACTAAAAGGAATGTTTTTCTTCCCTGGGAGAGTTTACCATTTATTTTTTCTCTTTGGCAGATAGAGGAGAGTTTGGTCAACTCAAGCCAAACAAAAATAAACTAGTTAGAGGCTGAGTGGAAAATAAAGTTAAACTCTGCATGCATATTTTCCAGTGGTCTGAAGTGCAACATTTATCATGTGCTTGGTATATAATCCTCCCTTCAGCCAGATTATCTCCTTTAAGTGCCAAGATCATCTGTTTAATTTACTTTATTGCTAAATGGGAAGATATTTTATGACAAATGTTGACTGGTACTAATACTGATGATTATCAAGACATTTAAAGATCAATAGGGCCCAAGGAATTAGCAATATGTTTATTATATATAACATATAAGACAATACATAGAGAATCTGTATACTGTGGAAAAGAGCACTCACAATGTACATATTATCTCATTATCAGCCCTTATAATAACTTGGTTGAGTACTTACTAGTTTTTAGGTTTCAGTATGCTTACATAGTTATTTCTCTTGATAGCATATTTCAACTAAGGTTTTCCTAAACTTAATATTTTAATGTACAGGCTCTATTGCCTGATAGTAAGAATTCTTTGCATTAGTAAGCCTGTCAATACTCCTCAAATCACTCTCTGTAAATGGTTCCTATTCTCATTCTAAGTAATGGTCCTCAACCTTTGATTCACATCAGAATTACTTGAGTAGCATTTAAAATCCTGATATCTGTCCCACAAATATAACCGAGTGTTGGGAAAAGCTGCAAAGGAGAAAGCACTTACAGAGTGCCGACATAAATTGGTTATGAGTAACATATAAACAAGGAAAAACAAATTGTGGAAGGCCGCAGGAGGCCTCTGAGGAGGAAGACCTCTTCATGTCTTATGTTCCAGAGCAGGGTGACCTCGGCACTGTTACCATAAACATTGTGCTCAAGGACATAAAACCCCTTCGTAGCACTATGACGTAGCCAGAACTGTAGGCTCCTTGTAAGGCCCTCATTCCATCAGCTGTACATAGATAATAAGCTAAAGATAACTGCATGTTCTTGTTTTGTGAAACTCCCAAACCACCACTGTTATCAATATTTAGAATGACACACCAGTTCTGGTTCACTGATTCGGTTCCGGCTCACTGATTCACTCCACCATCAACCTCTCCCCACCATCACTCTACCCCTTCCCTGTAGATCAAAGTGATTGTAATCCACAAATAGTGTGGATGATCAGAGCTCGGGGCTTTCACTGTTTCCTCCAGAGTAATAAAGTGATGGCCCCCAGTCCCACTTTCTCTCTTAATCTGTCTTTTTCTCATTTCTTTGTTGCCACTGAATTCAGGGTACCTATGGGTGATGTAGGGCTGGCTCCCTACAACGAAGTATATAAAAATCCCTAGGGGATCAGTATTTTTAAAAGATTCTCAGGTGATTCCAATGTGCAGTAGAGATTGAAAACAGAAATACTGTCTTAAACTTTCTTTTGTTTTGTCCTGTAGCTAATTTCTATATTTTTAGAATATGATTATTTCAGAAACCATTGATAAACATACTTTTAATATTTGTTCCAATTCTGTGTATTGATTTGTCTCTCTAGAACTTTTTACATGACCAGGATTTTGCGTATATTGATTTGCATGTGTATGTCATTAAAATGTTGTTACTTTTTCATAGATGACATATTGCCCCTTGCACAGAATTGAAATTCATTGTCTTTGGGTTGAGTCATTTTTTGTTTCTATTCTTCTCCTGCTACCCCTGTTAAAATGTGCTGCATATTTTGGTGATTTATTTTATCATAAACTCAAAAATACTTCTTACTTTCTTTAATTTACAACTCATAGAATGTTTTTGCTGAATTCTCACTTGTTGAGAAAATTCCGAGGCTAGGTTTGCAGACTTCCAAGCTAGCATTTCCCAGTATATAAGAAATGAATTAGAGGACATAATACAAGGTCCTATAAGTGTGATTCAATGGGAATTATCCTTAAAATAGAATCTCTGAAGTAGATGGCATTCTAAATCCCTCAAGTATTAATAATCATAATTCTCAGATATAACCCTGCCTTTTTCCTCTCTACGTCTTTCTAAACTGTACATTTTTACGATTATTTTATCAGAGTTGCCTACCTTCCTTTTACTTCAGGTATCTTCAGATTTGGAATATCCTTAATTCATGATTATTTGTATTTCCAGAGTCATGATCTCTGTTTGGTCTTATGGTGAGGAAAGTATGCTTTATGCAATGATTTTCAAGAGTTTGAAAGATTACAAATTTCTTACATACTTTGACTCAAGTTCAAGTAATTCTGAGAGCATGCTTGAAGAAATAGGACCTTTAGTGAGAAGTATTCATTAGGAGTAGCAGAGCCGAGAACTAGGAAGAAGTAGAGAAAAAGCTACATTTTATCTTCTCTAAAGAAAAAGTATTTAATTATTAGAAGTCTAATACGTTTACTTTATTTTTTTCTTCTATGCTTCATAGTTCAATGATTTTGCAAGTGAACAATTTTCTATATTTGGCATTCTTTTGAATGTTTGGGTGAACATTTTGCACTTTTTCATATGTGATTCAAAATACGGTGTTTAAAACTGAACACAATAAGCATTTTTATTATCATTAATAATATGATAGTATCATATTATTAATCATGCTAGTGTGATGTACTGCCAAATGATGATTGTCTGAGATCTTAATGTCAGCTTCTATTTCTATTTTCAAAGCTCCATTGCTAGGATAAAATTCTTCATGGGATCTCTCACATTTCTGCATGCCTTTTCTTCCTTCCTTTTTTCTTTCTTTCTCTCTCTCTCTCTCTTTCTTTTTCTTTCCTTTCTCTCTCCTTCCTTCCTTCTCTTTTCTTTTCCTTCCTTCTCTTTTCTTTCTTCTTACTTTGTTGCCCAGGCTGGAGTGCAGAGGCATGAATTCCACTCACTGCAACCTCTGCCTCCCAGGTTCAAGCAATTCTCCTGCCTCAGCCTCCCAAGTAGCTGGAACTACAGGCATGGGCTACCATGCCCAGCTAAATTTTTTGTGTTTTTAGTAAAGACGGGGTTTCTCTGTGTTAGCCAGGATGGTCTCAATCTCATGACCTCGTGATTTGTTCACCTCGGCCTCCCAAAGTGCTGGGATTACAGGCATAAGCCACTGTGCTTGGCCAGAGTACCCTTTCAAGGATGTATGTATAGCAAACACCCTTTGAAGCTATTGTGTCTGAATCCACATTGAGGAGTAGGTTTGTTTACTGTAAATGATAAACCTCAGAATTTTTCTCCTCTAATGCAACTCATTGCATGTGCGGGTGTAGCCTTGCTCTCTTTACATCATCTTTTGGGAACTAGAGTTCAGGGAACTGTTTAAAATGGTGACATTCTGGTCATTGCTACTAATAATGAGTAATAAACTAACCTTGGTCTGCTCTGGATGTCTCTTGTCTTCTGCCAGTGTCTATAAAACTGTCAGCCTAACTTCTTGCTTGCAACTAGGGAAAGATATCAGAAACTATTTTTTCAGCTTTTGACACTCTGTTAACTTTACACATAGTCTTATTTTAAGTCTAGTTATTTTCATAAATTTTCATGTGAAGTACGACATGGTGACGATTTTTTACATCTTATGTGTGGGAGACTGATTATTTTGACAACTGTTAACTTACTTCATTAAAATCTCATCTTATGATTATAGTCTGTAGTTTTATTCCATACATTCAGAAGGTATTTATTTTTCATTTATAATATGTTCACTCTTTCTCAAATTTTTGGCATTGACAAATATAAAATTCATATTTATGTCATTAACAAAAAGAGTTGAGACATGACTGGGGAGAGAAAGTAGCCCTAAGGCATAACACTCAAGAACTTTCTTAGGGATAACATATAAATTGATAATCTCCACATGTGCCTGTCAAACTAGCAACAAATACCTCACACAGTGTCATCAACAGCTTTTTATGATCTTCTCTATAAATTTGTCATGTAAAGTATTTCTACTGAAGTTAAGATACAATATTTCTAATTCATTCCCTTCATTTAGAAGTTTAATAACCCTGTTGTGAAAGGAAAATGAGGTTATTTTGCTATGCTCTGTCCTTATTAAACTCTTTTTTGCCTCAGTGTTCACATCATTCAATGCTAAACATGACTAGACATCTGTTCAAAAATAGAGTACACTGCTTTACAGTGTTTAAAAAACATATCTTCTCATTAAGAAAAAGGAAAAAAGTATCCACGTGTCTTTATTATACTGGCTCCTTCCCTTTTGCATATGTGCCATATATTCTGGTGAGTAACCAGATTGTAGCAGTACATTAAACTTTCAAACAATTCAATGCAATAAGTACAGTTAACATTTTTTATTTTCCAGATTAGAAAATTATTTTCTACGACAATGGAATAAATTTGCCATAGTAATACAACTAGCAAGTAGTTCATGTAGGTTTTGATATAGACATTCTCAGACAAGAACCCATGCTCTTAGCTACATAATTGTTACCATTGTATTTTTCAATCAGCCAGTTATAGAGACACATAATTCCTGCTCTTCCTGGACCATAGTAACATTCCTCCTGTCCTCTCTATTTTCATTCTAACAAACTTTTCTGGAAAAATCAAATTCAAATATTTCTTTTCAGGAAAATTATCTGTTCTGCCTATAATTCTAGCTTCTATTTCATATAATAAAATGTGCAATATGTAATTTAATGTATAATATACAATATCATACAGTATAAGTAAAATGTCATTATTCATTAGTTATCCCTTGATGTGACAAATTGCCCCCATATTTAGCAGCCTGAAACAACAAACCAGTCCCTATCTCAAATGTGTGTGTGTCATGAATTGGAGAATGGCTTCTCTCGGTGCCTGCTCAGTTTCTCTCACAAGGCTCCATCAAGGTGTCCACTAGAACTGCAGTCATCTCAAGCTTGAGCTGTGGTAAAATTCACTTTCAGGTTCACTGGTGGAAGGCTTAAGTTCCTCATTGAATTTTATATAAAGTTAACTCTAAAAAAACTAATGTAATGCCTTTTAAATTATTTTAATAGTCCCTGATAAAACCACATTAGGTAAATTTAATGGAACAACTACTTGTAATATGCCATCTACCACAAATGTATTCTTTTTCTATTTCCATAGGTTTTTGGTGAATAGGTGGTATTTGGTTACATGACTAAGTTCTTGAGAGGTGATTCGTGAGATTTTGGTGCACCCATCACCTAAGTGGTATACATTTAACTCACTTTGAAGTCTTTTATCCTTCATCCCCTTCCCACCTTTTCCCTTGGAGTTCCCAAAGTCCATTGTATAATTCTTAAGCTTTTGCATCCCCATAGCTTAGCTCCCACTTATAAGTGAGAACATACGATGTTTGGTTTTTCTTTTTTTTTGATGTTTGGTTTTTTCATTCCTGAGTTACTTCACTTAGAATAATAGTCTCCAATCCCATCCAAGTTACTGTGAATGCCATTAATTTATTCCTTTTTATAGCTGAGTAGTATTTCATATATAGGTGTATATTCCTTTTTATGAGTAGTATTTCATATATAGGTTTATACATATACATGTGTGTGTGTGTGTGTGTGTGTGTGTATATACACATACATATATATATATATATATATATGTCACAGTTTCTTTATCTACTTGTTGATTTGGGCATTTGGACTAGTTCCACATTTTGGCAATTGTGAATTGTGCTGCTATAAACATATATGTGCATGCATGTTTTTCACATAATGACTTCTTTTTCTCTTGGTATATACCCAGTAGTAGGATTGCTGGATCAAATGGTAGTTCTACTTTTAGTTCTTTAAGAAGTCTCCACACTGTTTTCCATAGTGGTTGCACCATTTTACATTCCCTCCAGAAGTGAGGTTCCCTTTTCACTGCATCCACTGATCCTGGGCCTTGCGGGTGCCATCTGCTCATGCAACCATGGAGTCATGTCTGAAGAGAGAGCTGCCTTGAGGCCCATCCTCCCCACGTGCACTCTGCCCAGGAACATGGAGTGTGGGGGTGCTGGCGGGGGTTGGGGGGTACCATCCATCCAACATCAATTTTTTTTTTGATTTTTTGATTGTGGACATTCTTGTGGGAGTAACATGGTATCAAATTGTGGTTTTGATTTGCATTTCTCTGACAGTTATGCAAAAACATAGATCTGGCTTCAAAGTACTTATAGTCAAAGAAAATAAGTTAAACAGGTGCACAGATAATTATAATATTAAGCAGACTTTAAGTATTACTGTAAAAGCTGTATACTTGAAATAGTAGTTTAAAAGAATTATTTCCCTTAAGGGAACTAGAAAAAGATACCTTCTCTGTAATGGATAGGCATTGCACTGGATGTGATTGGGTGTACCAGTCAAACCCTTCCCATTTATCTTCTGCTATTCTGCGACTTTTTCTTTTCCTCACTTATTCTTTAGATTTCAAGATTTAATTGGTAATATTTGTTTATAATATTAAATCAATATCTTTTCTGGACTTAGAATGTTTGATGAAGGAGTGGGCTGATTTAATCCAACTCTAATACATTCTGATTATCAAAAGTAAAAATATACTTCTTGTAATAAATATGCCTATAGTCATTTAAAATTTGCATTTTAGTGAGTAATCATGCTTTTGCCATTGAGATTGTTAATAAACTAAAAATTAAAAACTTCTATGGCTTGCTTAGAGCATTGCAAATTGTTTTATTATATAGCACCTATTTTATTATACAATATTATAAATGACTATGATAGTGAATTTATATATATACATATTTATTTTTGCATTCTTAGTACTTAGATTGTGACTAAGCCAAGTATTTGTTTTAAAATAATTAGAAGGTACAATAAATATTATTAAAGCAATTTTGGAATATATTTCAATAAAGAGCTTACTCACTGAATAATAAAGGCTTTAAAATTTGACAAAATAAACACAAAATTTTGAGATTTTTCTCGGGAAACAAAAAGCCAGAGTTGGAATTTTCAGTTTGTCATCCATATGACTCTTGTTAGTACCTAGTACCCACCTAGTAACATAGAAAGAACTGGAAAATATTTGGGTTCTAAGGTCATGCCCTGTTACTCTACAGTTACACACTAAAGAGGCATTATGTATAGTAGTCAACAGCACAGCCAATAAAATCTTCCAGAATCCAGCCCCAGTACCGATGGTTATTAACTTTTTTGGCCTTGGGTAAGTCATACCACCTTACCAAGACTCATTTATCTTACTTATAAGAAGCTATTCCTAATGCTATATGAAACAATATGTGCAAAGTTCTTAGCAAATTATTCAGGACATAAAAAGCAGTACATATTAACTGCTATAATTAGCCACTAATAAGGTATTTTGTTTATCCAGTTACTCATGCCCTTCCATCACACATACTTATCCCCAAAGGCATATTTCAACTTGAGAATAAAATGTATATATGTCATGCGAAAAAAGACTACCTTCATAAATATTAAAGTGTTGCTTAAAACAGTATATTCTGTGTTACATAGTGCTGTATGAGGTATAATTGCTACATTTCAGCCCTTTACAAACATAAATGCATGTGACAATTCTTTCTTTTGTATAAAGGTACATATTTAGTGTGCCCGCAAATACAGAATTATCATTCAATGGTGTTCAATTTATGAAGCTCTCAGTTCACAATTTCTTTTATACTTCTGCTTTCATTCTTCGGGTGACTGGCCTTATGAATCATATATCCGATGTTATGTGACCCTATAATTGCTGGATAGCCTGCTTCACCAACAATTCTAATTAAGATGAAACAGCCTAAGAATTAAGAGAATGAATTGATTTGACAGTATTCTATTAAATCCATTTAGGCTACCACAAAAGTACTTGTAAAAGAATTATAAGTATTTTACGGTTGCTAGAATTCTATGACCAGTATCTCTTGAGAAAATCGTAATATCCTCTATATCAATGTATAAGACTATGTGATATCCCAAATTCTGTTTCTGCCCCTTTCAACTTAAAGGTTTCAGGCTTGCTTTCAGTGAAAATACACAGAATATAAAGCCTTCCTTGTGTAGGATTCTCAAGAAATATGCCTTTAAGATCAATAAAGGGTTTTGCTCTAGTCTATTTTATTTTAGCAGAGGTTCAATAAAGTTTTTCTGAAATATTCTGTTTATATTCCTACTAAAAATGGCTATAAACTAAATCTAAACTATAGATTTACTTGAAATGGTAGATTTCAAAAATGGAGGGTGCAAACTCAAATGTCAATAATGTCTTGGCAGGTAATGTCCAGGATTAAATATCTCTTTTTAAATTGTTTTTTCCTCATTTCAAAAAGGGTGAGGGAATACCTGCTCTTCAGCTCCTTTCAGGTGCTACCATAGAGAAATGTGGGCCCAGTTTTCTCAGAGAGATATATGAAAATATACTATAATTCAGATTCTTAAATGTTGTCTAACAAGACAAAAGGATATATTTTGTCAGGTTTTTATTTTTGTTGTTGCTGTTTTTTCTATGAGCTCCTCTAAAAGCAAATCATCTTCCAGCCATGTAAAAATGATGCTGGTTAATAAGACTTCATCGCAATAAACTGATGTTCCTATCAGTTTCAAGAGTGGCATTCTTTTCCCTGAATTTCTCACTCCCATCCTCCTGGTTGAATACAGCCTCAAGAAAAGACTAAATAGTCATTATATGTAGAAGACTCACTAGTAAACATACTCAAATATATCACTTAAGGCATGAATGAAAGGAAAAAGTATTGACAAATAGAATCTGAATTTCAAAACCTCACTAGAAAACAAATATGGCAGAAAAAATAAAAAAGAATTTCAGAGCTTAGACATAACAGACAATGTCATATCTCTTGAAGGTAAGCTCTTCTAGCAGAGGTTGGAGATTAATTAATAAATGGAAAGGATTATAAAATATACCAAAAATAAAAGCAAGGTTTTCAGACTTGCATATAAGGGCCATGAGAATTTAGTTTCTTGGTGACACCTGATTAGCAACCCAAACTGCCTTCTAGCTCCCTAAAATAAGATACTGCTCTTCTCTGAATGCACTATGATGACAGACCATCAGAATAAAATAACATTGGGGGTTCATTAACTTATTTAATAAGCATATAATGAATGGACCAAACACTTGATTAGGTGCTGAAAATATATCTGTGAACTCTTTGCCCCTTACACAAACACACACCGAAAGGATCTCTGCCTTTGAAATAGTTAAATCTGAAAAAAGTATAATTGTGATGCGAAGATCTGTCCTTATGTCTTCTTTCTGGGAATTCAGCTTTGGAAATTATACTGACTTTTTTTAACCTGAGAATGCTTTTACCTGAGCTATGGCTCAACTTTACAGATATCTACTACCAAATAAAGCCTTTTTCTTCAGAATTTATACAGATAATTGGCTAAATTTAGGAATGTATTAGTGATAGGGCAAGGTAAACCCTTCAAGAGTAAGAATTTTTTAAGGCAGTAGGATTGGGTACAGTGATTGTGGAGAGCTCCTTCCAGAATCTTAGCTCCTCTGGAGATCTAACAGTTCAAGAAATGAAAAGTCTATATAGATAGATGCGTTTCTCCTGGCTTGTTTAAAGAGCATCATTCTGTGTACTATGGTGAAAATAAACTACGGAGGGCAAGCATGCATAAGGAAATCCAGTTAGGATTTTGCATTAATCCAGATGAGATATATGCAGCTTCCAAAAGTTTTGTAGCAGTGGAAGTGGTTAAAAAATGACAGAATTTGCTAATGTATTGAGCGTGGACCATGAGGGAATGATAGGAGTAAGGGATGATCCAAAACTTTTATCCTGAGCAACTGGAACTCGTGGAGAGAGAAGTGATTAGTTCAGGGCATCTTAAGTTGGGATGCTTATTAGACTTTCAAATTAAAAGGTCCAGTAGGCAGAAGTCAAGCCTGGATTTGAGAGAATTGTTCTGGATTGGAAATATAAATCTGGCACATAACAGGATTTCTCATATATTTATTGAATCAGTAAATGAATATCCATACAGAGATAAGTTAATTCTGTAGTAACATATTCGATATTGCATAGTAAATGATAATGTAGATGTGTGCCAAGATACTGATGATGGTGTTATGTTTTCAGAAGCTGGCTGAGAGGTTTTTGAAGATTAATATAATGGGGAATCTGTCTGGATTATGAGCAGGAAGTAAATCTTTTAAATCTCTGATTGTAGCCTTGGGATACATTCTGAAAGATGGGACTAATGAGTAAAAAATTTTTTTAAGTACACTACCAATATGATTTCTAATAAAAGATATATCAATTTATATTCCCACTAGGATAGTACCCGAGTGCTATTTTCACCTTGTATAGGACCGAGTTTTATTACTGCTTTGGCTCATTTATCACTAAATTGACAAGGAAAATTGTTCATTAAGGTCATGGGTGACAAGGGCACTTTCTTTACTGTAAATACTCATCAGATGTGATAATATATGTCTTAGTCAGTTCAGGCTGCCATAACAAAATACCAAAAACTGAGTGGCTTAAATAACAGAAGTGTTTGTGTCACAGTTCTAGAATTTGGATATCCAAGAT
This sequence comes from Cebus imitator, assembly GCF_001604975.1. Lineage (NCBI taxonomy): Eukaryota > Metazoa > Chordata > Mammalia > Primates > Cebidae > Cebus > Cebus imitator. The sequence continues at coordinate 4,604,358 of NW_016107403.1, forward strand.
CATGGTGCCCGCCAGTTAGGTTCCTTGTAAGTGAACTCTTCCTGGCTTGCATGGCCACCTTCTCACTATGTTCTCCTCACTTGGCCCTTCCTCAATGCTTGTACACAGTCAAAGAGATCTTTCTTTCTCTTCTTTTTCTCACAAAGTCACTAGTCACATCATTAAGACCCACCCTCACGATGTAATCCAATCCTAATTATCCCCAAAAGGCCCCACCTTCAAATAACATCACACTGGGAAATAGAGCACTAGTGTATGGATTTTTGGGGGGGACACCAACATTTATCCCATAACAATATACAAACTTAAAAAATAAAAATACATGGATGTCCAGAATAAAAAGATGAACAAATTACAAATTCTAATGTAATATGAGGAGAGAAATGCAAAAAGATAAAGATGACTACAGTATGATCATGTTGACCTCTAACCAGAATTAGGCAGAGAGAATGGAATCTGAGATCCAGAAAGGAAGTCAGGGAATTGAAGAGCCTCACAGAGAGAAGAATGAAATTTTTGCCACTACTCGAAACCAGCAGTTTGTCGAGAATGCCTTGCTCTGAAACTTCTTCCCATATATTTGAAGAAAGGTTAGGAAGAGCCTGTGATTCATTGCAGTCAGAGGATATGGCTTATTTAAAGCTCCTTACCCAGGAAGGTGGGAAAAGCAGAGTCTTAAATCCAGGAGCAGGAACAAAATGTACTGCCGATTATCTCCTCTGTTTCCCTTTCTCATTAGCTTACTGGGTTTTGTTTATTTTTGTTTTCCTCTGAGTTACTTGTTTTCCAGAAAATTAACTTTATGGAAACTACTTGAAATATGGGACAAAGTTAATTTCCTCCAGAGATTTACACTGCTTCTTCCAGGAGACAGAGGGTACCAGAGCTAGGTCATGTTAAAGTGATTTCTTCCCTTGAATGTTTTTACAGCACCACATGATAGGTATTTGGGCCACAAAACTGGCTAAAGACTCACCTGTTTTTCTAACTTCTCATGGTATTCTTTTGTTCCTTCTGTTCTTTTTAATAACTAGATTTGAAATAATAAATTTTTCCTGTGTTAGCATCTGTAATGAAATTATTTATGTATTTGTTTTTGAGATAGAGTCTCACTCTGTTGCCCAGGCTGGAGTGCAGTGGTGCAATCTCAGTTAACTGCAACCTCTGTCTCCTGGGTTCAAGTGATTCTCCTACCGCAGTCTCCTGTGTAGCTGGGATTACAGGCACCTGCCACCACGCCTGGCTACCTTTTGTCTTTTTAGTAGAGGGGGTTTTACCGCGTTGGCCAGGCAAGTCTCAAACTCCTGACCTTAAGCGATCCACGTGCTTCATCCTCCCAAGGTGCTGGATGACAGTTGTGAGCCATGGTGCCTGGCCTATTTTTTTATACTAATTTTGTAAATTTTGTATTTCCAGCTTCCTGGATCAAGACACTCACCAGATTCCCCTACTTAGGGGGACCCTCTTGTTTCCTCTGTGCTCTGAGACAATAAAAAACAAAACTCAAGGTCATGATTGTTTATCACATGACCTTAAAGTAACAAACTTGACCGAATTTTCTACTTACCTAGCTCAGTTCCTATCTTCACTTGGTCTTTTGATCTGAGAATTGCTTTCTATCCTGCTAACTCATTAATACATTGAAAGGACTTTAAAAAAATTGTACCTTAGATTTTAGTTGATGCCAGTGGGACAACCCAGGTACTTAGTCCACTGGATTACTAAAACTGAATCCTGAGTTGAGAAGGAGAAAATGAATCTTTTAATATCTGTCTGAACGTTTCCTTAGAAACAAAGATTGTAGCTTTGTTTCCCTTTGGAAAAGGAACAATTACAACCTTTTAATTTTTTATCCCTGTAGTCCATTAAACTTACCAACAACTCAATTAAACGCAGATATATAAAAAACAATTTAAAAAACATACTATGATGATGATGACAATGATGGTAAAAGTAGTAGATCTGAAACCAAATAGGAAACTTTTTCATTGTAATCACTTTTAATAAACATGTAGTAATATACAGTTTATAACCATTGTAATAAGTACATGTATTTTGATGAGTTTTTAACATATTTGAAATGCGTAAGTGATATTTTCAACATAAATTCATAGTTGAGTTTTTGGAAAAATAAAATAATATTGTGAAATTTAATATTCGGGAAAACATTATGTTCTTGCCATTTAAGTCCTGATTTGTTAGATGTATAAAATGCATTTCAATATTGAAAAGACAATCACTTATTTAATGTTTAAAGGAATATTAATTTTTCACTAGTCTTATGAAATTAAAACAATGATTGCTAAACAGTGCACAAGTAATCATGAGTATCGTTCGCTGTCAGGAAAACCTTGGGATATTAGGTCAACAGGACTCAAAAGACCAAGTCTTTGGAAAAACCTCAGAAAGTGACGATTAGTCTTGGTGATTTATGAAATTCTTGCATGGTCAGAGTGTCTGTGTGTGTGTGTGTGTGTGTGTGTGTGTGTCTGTCTGCATGTGTTTTGGCTGGTGCTGGCACAGATTGAGTTTTTATGTTTGAGTATTCAGAAGAGTTAAATTTATAAAGTCAGACTTTGGAAAGTTGGGTAACTGTTCAAAATTCCATTTTTGTAAGAAAAGGGAATAGTTTTGCTTTTGTTTTTGTTGTTTTTCATATAGCTACCCACCTACAAAAGTATTGAGAGCTTAAGATTTGCTTTGAATAAATGCAGCTCCTTATTTTAAATTGTAGTCTGGTTTCTGGGCAAATTCTTTCATCTCCTGCGGAGAGCTCTTTACTGCCTGTAGGGGACCTCCTATAGGGATAGGTAATGTTTTACTCATTCCTACGGCAGTTCCCCCTTGGGAGTTCAGAATCACCATATTTTATTGTTCTAACAGAAGGTGCTACAGTAAATATCAAGTTGTTGGACTTCACTCTTCATAATATGGGCACATTATTTCATCAGACTTATTGTTATGACTGAGAAATACTTTAATTTTAACTAACATCTGGAAAATTAGGATAAATGCAATCGAGTTGATTACAAGAGTGTCATTTGGCTAAGAACAATTTTAAATTGTTAGTTGTCTTCCTTGTAAGGCTCAACTCACTTTCAATTTCCTCCTTCTATGATATGTGACTACAGTACCTCATTCTCATCTTGAATTTTGCTTTCCAAAGTTTGAGTTACCCATCGTCAACTGCAATCTGAAAAACAATTAGTATAGTACATTTAAGATATTTTGAAAGAAACAGAGAGAGATCTTGTCCACCTAACATTTATTATGATATATTGTTATAATTGTTCTCTTTTAGTCTTAGTTATTATTATTAATCTCTTACTGTATCTAATTTAAAAATTAAACTTTATTATAGGTGAGTATGCAAGGAAGAAAACAGTGTGTATGTATGTGTGTGTGTGTGTGTATATAACTTGGCACTTTTTCTTTGATTTCAGACATCTACTGAGAGTCTTGGAAGGTATACCTTGCTGACAAGGGGAGACTCTTATATGTGCGGAGAGTTATTTCGGAGCACATACATTTAATATATCAACCAGTACTTGTAAAATATCTGTGTCATTTCTTCCCGTTAGAAGGTTGGTTCAATTGTTATTTGAATGAAAGTAATAAAAGATGACACTGTCTTGTCATTTTCTGAATATTAATAATATGAATGTATATTGACAGCTTAGTATATGTCAAGGCTTCTGCTCATTTAATATCTTATTTTATTCTTCAAGGAACAGTATGAAATAAATACTTATAGATGTTTTACAAATGGGAGAGGAGACTTAAGCTTAAAGAAAGTAACTCATCCAAAGCCACATGGTTACCCAGTAAGGAGTCAAGGCAAAAACTTAGGTCCGTATGGTGTTAAAAAAGATTATTCAATGACACTTGTAACAACATGATAAGCAGACTTTATTCAGGACCATTCTGATAGGTATAGAGACCACTGGAACAGGGTCTTGCAGTGGTGAAGAAAGATTAGGCTCAATTCCGAATACAGCATGAACATGTGGGAATTTATAACCAAGGATCAGGATGGGGGTCAATGGATGAAAACTTACTAAGAGAAAGCAGTGATAATATGGTTTGGCTCTGTGTCCCAACTGAAATCTCATCTTGAATTGTAATCCCCACATGTCAAGGGAGGGACCCGGTTGGAGGTGATTGAATCATGGGGACAATTTCCCCCACACTGTTCTCATGATAGCGAGTGATTTCTTAGGAGAGCTAGTTGTTCGATAAGTCTCTGGCATTTCCCCTGCTCTTTCTCTCTCTCACCTGCCCCCATGTAAGACACACCCTGCTTCCCCTTCATCTTCTGCCATGATTTTCAGTTTCCTGAAACCTCACCAGTCATGCAGAACTGTGAGTCAATTAAATCTCTTTTGTTTCTAAATTACCAGTCTCAGGTAGTATCTTTATACCAGTGTAAGAACAGACTAATAAAAGGGGCAAGAGGGATTCTGTCTAAAGTGACCTAACAGGATTCTTGCCAAACAAGTTACAAACCAGGGTAATTCAAATCACCTGGGGATAGTGGAAGATGAGGAACCTGATCAGTTGCAAAGGGAGATGAGATATTAGGGTGTGAGGCCTTGACAAACTGACTTAGCAAAGTCATTTAAAATTGGATTGCTAAAATTGGATTTTACAAAGAACTACACTAATGTTTCTAGAGAATGTTCAGGAGCCTAAGTTTTGACTAAGCAGAGAATCTTTGTCAATAGACCCAGTGCATTTTCTTTATCACTAGACTATGGTGTTTCTTTTAAAAACTTAATACGATCAAAAATACCTGAATTATCACTGAAGAGTTTGGAAAGATGGTTGTCTTTGTTATCTCAGTCTTATATTCTAGTTTTGCTATCAACATCTGGGAAATCTTTCCGGCTCTGGGTCAGTGTGCTGCGCCCTCTGGTGGCTGGGAGAGCCTTCTGCATATACTCTGACCTTGCCTCTTCTCATGAAGTTCCGTTTTTTCAGAGCTCATGTTTGTTTCTGTATTAATATTAATCATCTGATTATTTATAATTAGAAAGCTGATATTATAATGTCAGCATATAGTAAGTGTACAGTGAATATGATCAGTTAGAACTGTTATAATTTAATAAGGAATACAAGTATTTTAACAGGAAGCTATGGTTTCTTAATAGTAGAAATGGAGAACATGTAGAATCTTGACACAATATTCTCTCTGAATATTTTCTTTCTGACTTATTAAGATAATTTATAACATTTAATTACAATACATTATTTATTCCAGGAAATAGTAATAGTGTTATTTTGTTTAATACTTGAAAATTTTCAGACAGAAAATTCTAGTTTCCTATAAAAAATATCTGGAAGAAGTTAACTAAAACAAATGTAGAAGACATAGCTGGAGACAGAGAAAATTACAACATAGAAAGTGCAGTGCTCTTTTTATTTCCCTATTTGAGTAACCTTTTCACTCAAGCAGGGAAATTTCCATGATCTTGTAAATCCTAAGGTATAGAGACAAAGGTCATTGTTGACCTTTGTTATAAGAAATAGAAAATATTTTATTTTAGAGAAAGTACCATGCTTAGCCAATATTTTTACCATAATGTGCTTTAAAATTTCAGAGAATCTAGAACAAGCTGTCACATGCTAGTGAAAAACACCTTTTCATTATCCTTATTTTAACCTAAAGTTAATATAAATTTTACATTCTACTTCATATGAATGTAATAAATATATCTTTGCCAGCCTCCTTGCTATATCATCTTCCCCTTCTTGAATTCAAAATACAGTGGTGTAACAAGACTCCAATCTTTGGCTTCTATCTTTTCCTATGAACTATCTCCAAGCAAGCTCTCTACTTAAATTCGTTTTATACTATTTATTTACCTGGAGATAATTTCTGTAATTATAGCTATAGTTTTACTTTCTACCCTAAGTTTCATACACACATATCTAATGTCCTTTCTGACAGCTACACTTTAGCATCTAGCATGTATAACAAGGAAAATATATCTATAAAAGAGCTCTTGACCATTTTAACTTTTATCAATGCCCCGAAGCTTTCCTCATACCATGAAGTTATGTTATATTGAGAGTTTACCCAATATTCAATACAAAATTCTTTGATTTTTTTCTTCTTCTATTTCTTCATTTCTAACCAGTAAGTTTATTGAGTCTAAAATAGTGACATTAATAGCTGATATATTTCCTGCTTGCTACGCATCAGACTCTGTTCCAAGTGCTTTATGTAGATTATTTTATCAATCTTCTTAAAAACAGCTAGGAACTATTACTCTTTATGTGATAAGGATGAAAAAACACAAAGATACATTAAAGGATTTGCCTATGTTGAACTTTTAGTATGATTTAGAGCTAGATCTTAAACCCAGCCACTTTTATTCCAGATTCAATGATTTTAGCTACGACACTCTACAATCTCATGTAATCTACAGTCTAGTCAAGCATGTTTACTTTCTTTATTGCTGCTTCCCAGCACAGTTATCTCTCACTTAAATTGTTGTAGTAGCCCATTTTTCACCCCCTCTGTGTTCCCCTATTGAGTAAGAATATTTTAAGCATATATTGTGTGACTTCCCTTTTTAAAGCCTTTCGAAGGCTTCCAACTCCACTAGGAATAAAGTCCACACTTATTAGAAGACCTGCCTAAAGATTCTTCCGTAATTTATTTTCTGCCTAACACTTCAATTTTATCTTATGCCTACTGCCACTTCCCTTGACTCTATCTACTACACTGCTCCTCTTTTCTTTCCTTATTACCACCATTCTTCATCTTCAGTCTCTGTACCATTATTTTCTCTCCTTATCGAAACTCTACCTTGCCTGTTTTATGGCTTTTCATCATTCTTTAGATTTCAGTTCAAAAACAAACTTCCTCAGAAATATTTCTCTGCTCAACTTATGTAAAGGAGACTCTCCCGAAATACCCAGACTGACATGTGTTATTTGCTTATCTTTCTCCCTTGCATTTATAACTATCAGAAATGATTTTTGAAATGTAATTATGTGTTCATTATCTGGATCCTGAAACTAAAAAGAAAAGCCATATCAGTGCTATTCATGATTGTGTCCTCATTGCCTAGAATGTTCTTCAAATGCTCATTTCATGAAATGGGAGTTTTAATGTTAAATGTTTGGGAAAATAAAAATATAAAATTGAAGATGTAGACCAGAAGTGGTTGCTCATACCTGTAATCCCAGCACTTTGAGAGGCCGAGGCAGACAGACCATGAGTCCAGGAGTTCAAGACCAGCTTGGCCAACATGGTTAAACCCCATCTCTACTAAAAATACAAAAATTAGCCAGGTGTGGTGGCAGTCACCTGTAATCTCAGCTACTCCGAAGGCTGAGGCAGGAGAATTGCTTGAACCCGGGAGGCGGAGGTTGTGATGTGCTGAGATCGTGCCACTGCACTCCAGCTTGGGGGACAGAGGAAGATTCCATCTCGAAAAAAATATTGAAGATGGAATGTTTTATTTTAAGATGTTTGGTTTTCAAACAAACCTATAGGTAATCAGAATAGAAAGAAAGAATTAAGGAAGGGAAGGAAGGAAAGGAAAGAAGGGAGGGAGGGAGGAAGAGAGGGAGGGAAAAGAGGAAAGGAAGAAAATATTTATTATTGTATTTTCTCATTTCTTAAATCCTCTAGCAAAGACTAATATATATCTAAGGATAATCAACCCCTAAGTTTGAAGGCTTGGACTAAGAAAGTAAAATGGAAAGATAAAGATACAAAAACCTCCCATACGCTGTCAAGAATAACAAACAAGAAAAAAGAATTGATAAAGAGATTCTAAAAAAAGTCTTGGGAAAGTTGAGATTAACCATGAAGTAAAAAAGAGTTTTGTTGCTTATTTATAACAAAGAGTCTTAAATTATCTCTTGTGTCTTAAAGGTAGATTAACTTTTATTTTGGTGTATTTATTATGATTTTTATACATAGGGATTAATCATTAAAGTAATTTAAACCCCATTAACTTGATTTTCAATTATTAAACTCATCTGTAGGTAGATTGTATCACTGAACTTTTTTTTCTGTTATCCAGTGATAAAATACACTTCATTTGTTTTTCTTTTCTTTTTTTTTTGTTTATTCATTTATTTTTTTAATTATAATTTAGGTTCTGGGGTACATGTGATCATGCAGGATTGTTGCATAGATACACACATGGCAGTGTGGTTTGCTGCCTCCATCTCCCTGTCACCTACATCTGGCATTTCTCCACGTTATGCCTCCTGGACCTCCCCCCTACCCCAGAAGTCCCTCCCTTGGTCCCCCTCAAGAGACTACAGTGTGTGATGCTTCCCTCCCTGTGTCCATGTGTTCTCATTGTTCAACACCTGCCTATGAGTGAGAACGTGCAGTGTTTGATTTTCTGTTCTTATATCAGTTTGCTGAGAATAATGGTTTCCAGATTCATCCATGTCCCTACAAAGGATATGAACTCATCGTTTTTGATGGCTGCATAGTATTCCATGGTGTATATGTGCCACATTTTCCTTGTCTAGTCTATCATCGATGGGCATTTGGGTTGGTTCCAGGTCTTTGCTATTGTAAACACTGCCATTATGAACATATGTGTGCATGTGTCTTTATAATAGAATGATTTATAATCCTTTGGGTATATACCTAGTAATGGGATTGCTGGGTCAAATACAATTTCTATTTCTAGGTCCTTGAGGAAGTGCACTGCTGTCTTCCACAATGGTAGAACTAGTTTATACTCCCACCAACAGTGTAAAAGTGTTCCTATTTCTCCACATCTTCTCCAGCATCTGTCATCTCCAGATTTTTTAATGATTGCCATTCTAACTGGCATGAGGTGGTATCTCAATGTGGTTTTGATTTGCATTTCTCTAATAATTAGTGATGATGAGCATTTTTCATATGTTTGTTGTCCTTATACATGTCTTCTTTTGAAAAGTATCTGTTCATATCCTTCGCCCACTTTTGGATGGGTTTGTTTGTTTTTTTCTTGTAAATCTGTTTTAGTTGTTTGTAGATTCTGGATATTAGCCCTTTGTCAGATAGGTAGACTGCAAAAATTTTTTCCCATTCTGTTGTTGGTTGCTGGTTCCCTCTAATGATTGTTTCTTTGGCTGTACAGAAGCTCTGAATTTTAATTAGATCCCATTTGTCTATTTTGGCTTTTGTTGCCAATGCTTTTGGTATTTTAGTCATGAAGTCCTTGCCTATGCCTATGTCCTGAATGGTTTTGCCTGTGTTCTTCTAGGGTTTTTATGGTGTTGGGTCTTATGTTGAAGTCCTTAATCCATCTGGAGTTAATTTTAGTGTAAGGTGTCAGGAAGAAGTCCAGTTTCTGCTTTCTGCACACTGCTAGCCAGTTTTCCCAACACAATTTATTAAACAGGGTATACTTTCCCCATTGCTTGTTTTTTTCAGGTTTGTCAAAGATCAGATGGTTGTAGATGTGTGACGTTGCCTCCAAGGCCTCTGTTCTGTTCCATTGGCCTATATCTCTGTTTTGGTACCAGTATCATGCTGTTTTGATTACTGTAGCTTTGTAGTATAGTTTGAAATCAGATAGTGTGATGCCTCTGGCATTGTTCTTTTTGCTTAGAATGGACTTGGCTATGTGGGCTCTCTTTTGGTTCCATATGAAGTTTAAGGTGGTTTTTTTCCAGTTCTGCAAAGAAAGTCATTGGTAGCTTGATGGGGATAGCGTTGAATCTATAAATTACTTTGGGCAGTATGGCCATTTTCATGATATTGATTCTTCCTAACCATAAGCATGGAGTGTTTCTCCATCTGTTTGTGTTCTCTCTTATTCCCTTGAGCAGTGGTTTGTAGTTCTCCTTGAAGAGGTCCTTTACATTCTTTGTTAGTTGTATTCCTAGGTATTTTATTCTCTTTGCAGCAATTGTGAAAGGCAGTTTGTTCTTTATTTGGCTCTCTTTTAAGTCTGTTATTGGTGTATAAAATGCCTGTGATTTCTGCACATTGATTTTATATCCTGAGACTTTGCTGAAGTTGCTTATCAGTTTAAGGAGATTTTGGGCTGAGATATAGGGTCTTCTAAATATACAATCATGTTGTCTGCAAATAGAGACAATTTGACTTCCTGTTTTCCTAATTGAATACTCTTTATTTTTTTTTTTTCTTGCCTAATTGCTCTGGCTAGAACTTCCAATACTATACTGAATAGGAGTGGTGACCTGTTTTTCTATGCCATGCCTCTCTTTTACTCTGCAGCTGGTGGCAGCTACTACAATTGCTGGCATAAAGTCGAGAGGTATTAATATCCTTCTGTTCTTATTCCAGATTCTTTATGACACCTCAATAACTTTTACATATCTTTCATAGTCACTGTACATAGATATTCTTATTTCCTCCTCTCTCCCACCCCACAAACATCCATAGAAATATCAGAAAATAGAACTGCCTCTTTCATATCTCCTTGCCCCACACTCAGAGAGCTGCTGCAGGTATTACTACAGCCAAGAAAGGAGGTTATTTCAATGCAAGAATGTTTGCTAGGAGAACACAGAACTGTGGAGAAGGCGTTCAGTTATCAATTCCTACTTCTGAATTCTGTTCTTAGTGTAAGCTATCAAATAAAATCATACTTTTATTTTTTCCTCTCTAATCTTTCTTTGAAATGGAGCACCACCTAGCTGTCACGTATTTTCCATGTTTCATCTTCCAATGACAAGAAAACTTGAAAACATACTACAGTCATTTCTAAACCCATTCCTCCTTCCCTGTGCACCTCCTTGATTCCCTTCCCCTAATGTAACTCAGGGAGAAACACCAAATCGTTTTATGAGTTGTATGGAGTTCTATATTTTGTACATGCTCGCTCATTGAGTTGCAGCTAAATGTGCTGCCTATGAGGCACTGCGCTGGCAGTGGAGAGGAAATAAATCATAGCTCAGTGGGAATGATGAAGGTACCTGTGTCACAAGGAATAAGATTCATCCCTTTTATGAATGCTTTATAAGTTGTAAAGTTCTTATGTGCTAAGTCAAGCATTAAAATATTTTTTCCCACATGACAACTTCACAATACATAACATTTGAGGAGGTGGGAAATGTATCAATCAGCCAGAAGTGAGGTAGCCATTTATTTTTTATGTTTTTATTATTACCTATCTATCCTCTACACATCAAAATAATTATCCCATAGTAAATTTCCATTTATCTCATTCCACTTGTTATTTAACCTGATGACATTCCCACTAGAAGAATCCTCAATTTCAAAGACATTAAATTAGAAATTGCTTTAAAAAATTCTCCCATGGAATGAATAAATTCTCTTTTCCAGTGCACAGCATTCTCCTTGCCAATAATTCTAAAGTATTGCTAAAACAGACAAATAAAACTACTTCAACAACAGCTAATATTTCTAGAGCAAAAATTTCCCTGAAAACTGCTTTTGTGTGGATCCCAGCTAAAATGAACCAAAACAACCACATGTTTCTTAAGGAAGAGTACTTTCAGAAAGAATAAGAAAGAAAGAAAGAAAAAAAAGAGGTCAGTTATTTGAACACAGCTATACTGTGCCTGAAACAATAAGAAACTATGGACTTCAAAATCTAGCTTTCAATATATTTTACTTACAAAAATTGATAACATTATTTTATTAAGCAAATTAGATAACATTATTACATAAAGCACAGCATTCTGGCTTCAGCTCCACATTTTAAGAGCCAACAAAATCACAAGGGAGCTTTAGAAAACATGTGTCACTTACTACTGTCTTAGTAAGTCCTTTGTGTATAACAAAGAACAATCTTTGGCAAGGGAAAGAAAATAGAAAATGCTAAGATTCTAGTTCTAAAAACATATGCAGAGGTGACTTAATAGTTGATTTTCTTTTCCTTTATTGCTGTTGGATTTTTTTTCTCCAAAGGACACAGCAAGATTTTGTAGAACATTGTTTATTTCAGCATTAACAGATCACCTGCTGACAAGTTTATAACATTAAATCTTAGAGTTTGAGGCTCCATGAGTAATTACTAGCAATATATAGTTTTCTTTTCTTTTGGTTTAAAGCTAGTGTGTATATAAATGTATGTGTACGCATGTGTGTCTATGCGCACACATCATTTAATCAAAGAACAAAGGGTAATCTCTTGTGCTTTTGTTATTATAAATTTAACAATAACTTACTAAGTGATTGAAACCATAGAGATTTCTGAACAGCTGTATTATTTAATTCCATGTTAACATATACTGAAGAGTACTCTTGCCCTATTCTCAAATTGTTCATAAATCAGTAAGCAGATGGACACCTTATGGAGAGCAGTGTTCTGTGAACTTTTGACTCTACTCTGTGATTCAGCAAAACATAGAAATATTATTATTTCAATAAGTAATTTCTCCTGATGAAAACCAGTAAATGACATGAGGTAATAGAGATTTAGATGAAGTATGAATAGAGGGTCCTAAAACTGGATAGACATGACACAGTTCTGTAGGTGAGGAAGGAGCTGAATGTTTCAGGATACATAATTCTTCTTTCCAACTCTTCAAAATCTGAAGAAAATATATCACAATAAAAAAGAAAGAAAGAAAGAGAGAGAGAGAAAGAAAAAGAAAGAAAGAAAAAGAAGGAAAGAGAAAGAAAGAAAAGAAAGAAAGAAAGAGAAAAAGAAAGAGAAAGAAAGAAGGAAAGAGAAAGAAAAAGAAGGAAAGAAAGAAAAAGAAAGAAGGAAGGAAGGAAGGAAAGAAGGAAGGAAAGAAAGAAAGAAAGAAAAAGAGAAAATCATAGAGGAATCAAGAGAGTGAGGGAATAAAGGAGGGAGGGAAAGAGAGAGAGAGAGAGACCAGTTACTAGAAAATCAGGCATCTTTATCTATATACCATTACTATGAACCTCATATGGGTGACCCAACAATCTTTGCATCTAACCTTTGGTAGTTCTGTTTCATTTTATTTGTGTGCCATGAAACCAGCCAACATGCCTTGAAGTCTTAATACTGTGCCATTCAGGACTGCTTTAAAATTTTGCTTGTGGACACTCTAGTCAATAAATGCTGCTTAAAAAAGCTGGATAACTGTATGCAGAAGAATAAAACTGAACTCTTACCTCTCACTATATACAAAAATTAGCTCAAGATTGATTAAAGACCTAAAGGCAAGACTGTAAAGTATAAAAACCCTAGAAGAAAACCTAGGAAAACCTTTTCTGGACAATGGTCTAGCCAAATAATTTATGACCAAGTGCTCAAAAGCAAATACAACAAAAACAAAAATGGACAAATGTGACTTAATCTTCTGCAGAGCAAAAGAAACAACCAAAATAATAAATGGACTATAGAATGGAAAAAAAAATTTGTGAATTATGCATCTGACAAAGAGCTAATAGGCAAAATCTTCAAAGAACTCAAAATAACTGAACAAGAAAAAAAAAATTTAAAGTGGACAAAAGGCATGAACAGACACTTCTCATGCAGCCTGCAAGCATACAAAAATATGATCAGCATAGCCAGTCATTAGAATAATGCAAATCCAAATCACAATAAGATACCACCTCACACCATTCAGAATGGCTATTACTAAAATATCAGAAAATAACAGATTTTGTGGAGATTGTGGAGAAAAAGAATGCTTATACACTGTTGATGGGAATGTAAATCAGCTCAGTCACTGTAGAAAACAGTTTGGAGATTTCTCAAAAAGGTTAAATCAGGATTACCGTTCAATCAAGCAATCCCATTATTGAGTATATACCCAAATAAATATAAATTATTCCACCACAAAAACACATGCATGCATGTCTCCATCACAGCACTATTCATAATAACAAAGACATAGAGTCAACCTAAATGCCCATCAGCAGTAGACTGGACAAAGAAAGTATGATATAATTCCATATATATCACATATGGAATACATATAGAATACACCATAGTATTCCATGGTGTGTGTGTGTGTGTGTATATATATATATGTGTGTGTGTGTATATGTATATATATATATACATATACACACACACACACAATAGTATATATATATATACACACACACACACAATAGTATATATATATACTTACAGGGTGTGTGTGTGTGTGTGTGTATATATATATATATATATATATACCATGGAATATATACACACACACACACACGCACACACACACCATGGTGTGTGTATATATAATATATATATATATATTATTGTGTGTGTGTATATATATATGTATATATATATGTATATATACACACACACATATGGAATGGAATATATATATATATATATATACACACACACACACACATATACCATGGAATATATATATATTTTCCATGGTATGTGGAAAATATATATATTCCATGATGTGTGTGTGTGTATATATATATTCCATGGTGTGTACATATATATGTATATGTACACACCATGGAATACTATGCAGCAATAAAATAGATGTCATGCCCTTGGCAGGGACAAGGATGGAGCTGAAGGCCATTATCCTTAGCAAACTAATTCAGATAAAACAAACCAAATACCACATATTCTCACTTATAAGTAGATGCTAAATGATGAGAATATATGGACACATAGAGGAAAACAACATACACTAGGGCCTACTGGAGAGTGGAAGGTGAGAGGAGGGGGAGGATTAAGAAAAATAATTAGTGAGTACTAGGCTTAATGCTTGGGTGATGAAATAATCTGTATTAAAAAAAAAACATGACACAAGTTTACCTATATAAAAAAACTGCACACATATCCTTTAACTTAAAATAAAAGTGAAATAATTTTTCAAAAGCTACCCTCAAGAAAGCCAGATGAGATGACTCAGTAGAAAATTAGGCAAAAATCTTTATCAGATATTTTACATGAATATATCAACTGGTCAATAAACATGTTAAGAGACTTCAAGACAGCCTCCAGTTAGCTGTCATGAAACTGAGAAAGAATATCACATGGTAAAGAACTGAAGATAACAGTATACATAAAACGGCTATCTAAGAAACCCTAGGAATGATTACTGGCTCATGAACTACTGGAAGCAGATCAGTATTGTCTTTGCATTGTCTTTAAGGTTTTGTGAGTCTGATCTTTAAAAATCTAGTGTCACTTTGTACTACCCTTCTCTTTCTTCTTCTTTTTTAAAGACCCTAAACCCCTTTATAAGACAAAACAGTAAACTTCAGCAGTATCTGCATATTGTTACCTCCACTGGTGCACAGAATGCACATCTGTGGGGCATGGCTATCTCCGCCTAGGTTTCAAAGGATGTCCCAGAGATTCTCAGGGCTCAGGCAGAGAACTGCCCCAGAGCAGGGCCACTGCAGAGAGCTCCACTAAGACAATGCCTGGTGGAGCTGTGGGGGTGAGGCCACTATAGAGAGTCCCCACTAGGACAATGCTTAGTGGAGCTGTGGGATCAGGGCTTCCTCTGAGACCCCATCCTGGTGGGGCCACCAGCATGCAACTCCAGCCTGGGAGAGCCTCAGGTATGCAACTCTGAGGTATGAGAGCTGCTACGTAGGCTGGGTCCAGCAAAGCCATCAGGGTGGGGCTACCTAAAGCCTTGGGAGTCCCAACCCCAGCCCTAGTGTGTCTGTGGAACTTCATGCCAAATAATATTATTCTGAAGCTTTAATGATTGCCCTGCTGGTTTGAGATTTGGTACAGACCTGTTCATTTTTCCTCCTTTCCTATTTCTCCCTTTGAGAATGACTGTCTGTTCTCTGACCATCCCATTATTATATTTTGGAAGCATGTAACTTGTGTATTTCACAGACTATTAATTGGAGGGAAATTTGTTGCAGGATAAATCATACCTTTGAGTCTTGCTCATATGTGATCTAGACAACATTTAGATGAGACTCTGAGTTTTAGACTTTTTAGTTGGTGCTAGAACAAATTAAGACACGTGGGGCTATTGAGATGGAATGAATGTATTTTGCATGTGAGAAAGACCTGAATTTCAGGCAAAAGGTGGAATGTTATGTTCTGAATATTGTCTCATCCCCAAATTAATATATTAAAACTTAATCCCCAATAGAATATTATTTTGAAAGATGATTAGGTCACCTCTCCCTCTCTGGAAATGGGATTAGTGCCTGTCTTTGTCCATTTAGTGTTGCTATAGCAGAAGACCTGAAACTGGGAAATTCATAAAGAGATTCATTTTGCTTATGGTCCTGCTGCTGAGACGTACACAAGCATGGTGCTGGCACCTGCTTGACTTCTGGCAAGGATCAAAATATGGCAGAGAGGGTGATAGGGGAAGCAGAAATGTACGAAACAAACAAACAAACAAAAAACAGAGGGGTGTCCTGGCTTTGTAACAACTCACTCACAAAAACTAATCCATTCCCGTCAGAACAAATCCAGTCTCCCCAAAGAGAAAATGCACTATTATAAGAATGACACCAAGCCATTCATGGATCTGCACCCATGGTCCAAACACCACTCACTAGGCCCTATCTCCAAACACTGCCACATGGGGGATCAAATTTCAACGTGAGTTTAGGTGGGTACAAACAAATCATATCCAGACTATAGCAGTGCCCTCATAAAAGATGTATGAGTTAGCTTGCTTTGCCTTCTGCCATGTGAGTAAACAAAGAAGGTTCCACCTATGACAAGCAGGCCTTGATCTTGAACTTCACAGCCTCCAGAACTGTGAAAAGTAAATTTTGGTTGTTTATAAATTACCTACTCTAAGGTATTTTATTATTGTAGCAGGAATAAACTAAGACAGCTATTTTCTCCTTGTGTCTTCAAACGGTTTTTCCTCTTTATGAATCAATGCCATATTTTCTCTGCTTATAAAGACATCAGTCATATTGGATCAAGACTCACTCTAATGATCTCATTTTACCTTAATTACGTTTTAAAAGACCTCGATCTCCAAATACAACCATATTCTTAGTTACTGGGGGGCAGAAGTTCAACATTTGAATTTAGGTGAACACAATTCAGTCATAAGAAGTCCCTCAAAATTCACGAACTCCTTTCCCCGCCTTGAATTTGATCAATATAATAATGGACAGGGGAAAACTTTCAGAGAGTAGATGCAGTCAAGCAACAACAAAAACAATGAGCAGGGAAATTCTTCCCAGAGAGCAAAATTGCATGACAGGTGAAAAGTCTTTACAAAATCTGTCTAGCAAGATTTCAGACTTCCTATGGCCTGATAACTGCTGTGTCTCCACTCTCACCCTGTGTACTGTGAGCCACTGTTGTGTCTTTCAGTTATGTTTTCTACCACTGTACATTGGTTATGTGTTGGAGGATCACTAGGTCACAAGAGTTTTACAAAGGTAACTTGCTCCTCTTCTGGAGATTCAGCACGGGTAAGGCTTGCAGAAATATGAGAGTGTATGTGGGTATGTGGGTGTAGGAGGGGGTAGTTAAAGAATGAGACAGGCGTTTGAGGCTGGAAAAGGAGGACTATGACTTGGATTAATATGTGTTCACCAAACCCCATTGTCTTTTCAATCTAACACACAGCTAGAATACATTTTTATTTTCCTTGATGTCATGTAATCTGGCCAATGAATTATAGATGAAAATTATGCATGACATTTGTGGACCTGCCCGTCTGCTCTTCCTCTGTCAAACCTATTATTTATTTTTTTTAAAAAGGAAATAGCAAATTTAGCTGCATACGTAATTTTCATGTAGAGTACAAATGGAATCACTGTTTTAGGAAAGTTGGGAAAATAGAGAGGATATACAGATTGTGTAGAATTGGAGATGAGCTGTAACTACATTTAAGTATCTTTGGGACTTGTATGCTATAGATGTACTCATAGTTGTACTTTAAAAAACTTATTTCCATCATTTGTGGCTGTTCACCTGTAATATGGGAGTGAATGAATTGGGCAGGAGTGGTAAGAGAGAGGAGAAAAGAGGGTTGTCCTACTGGCTGGAGTTAAAAGTAACAGAAAAAAAAAAAAAACACCAAAAAATACAAAAACAAACAAAAAAACCCCCACCTACCTATATATGGTTATACTAGTTTTATCTGTGTCTTTGCTAAGCATCTCTCAGACAAATTGAAGCAACTTAGATGATATCAGGTCCCATGTAAATTTTGTAAAAACCCTGGAACTCAGAAATGATAGACTTATTTAAGGTAACTCAGCAGGTATGTGACAGAGCATGGATTCAGTTTGTGTGTTTTGAGGTGAATGCTTGCACTCTTTCTATTCAGTACCATGCAGTACTGAATATCTTAATAAGTTTACGTGCAGAGAGCTAAAGACCTTCCTCATCCTGCTGAGTTAACAATAGAAAGAGACCCATTAGATAGTGGACACATAATTCTTTCTCATTCTGAATCACTTTATCTGTGGTATCTTATGTTATATATTTATATACCAGTAAATCACCCATTTTTCAGTTGAGGCTTTTCTTACTGCCATCAACACTCAGAAAACAGTAGGGCTAACATAGCAGCATGTGGCCATGATTTTTTATAATCTGCCTTGCAGAGAAAATCACATTAACTTTGCAAAAACTCAGTCCAATAATTTTGTAATGTTATAATCTTGTAAAATGGTGCACATAAATATGTTAATGAAAAAAGCTTGGGCTCTTCTCTCAGAGATACTATGGTAGGATTAATTCAAGTTAAGACGTAGTTCAGAATCAGAAAAGCTGGTATAAAACCATGGAACAAATGGAGCAACCATAAACCAGAAGCTGAGCATAGACAAGTATCTAAAATAGGAAACACGGAAGTCCGGGATCCAGGAAAGAGCACATGAAGGGTCATCAACACTGAACTATGGAGATGAAAGTTACTGACATGAGACGAGATCAGGAAGAGGGGTTATCAGGAGCATGTCTGGTGGCTTAAAACCACAGAAGTTCCTAGATGACTTCCATTCCCTACATAGTTGGTTATTTTTTAAGTGTTAAGAAACATGGATCTAGGTTTAAAGTTTTTTGTTTGTTTTGTTTTTTAAATAGAAAGGAGATACAAGAACAAACTGGAATCATTATTTTCTTTCTTTGTGTTTTAATTTTTTTTATTTCGGTAGGTTATTGGGGAACAGGTGGTGTTTGGTTATATGAGTAAATTCTTTAGTGGTGCTTTGTGAGATTTTGGTGCACCCATTACCCCAGTAGTATACATTGCACTCAATTTGTAGTCTTTTATCCCTCACCTCTTTCCCACCTTTCCCCCTGAGTCCCCAAAGTCCTTTGTGTCATTCTTATGCCCTTGCATCCTCACAGCTTAGCTCCCACTTATAAGTGAGAACATAAGGTGTTTGGTTTTTCATTCCTTGTGTTACTTCACTTAGAATAATAGTCTCCAGTCTCAACCGGGTTGCTGTGAATGCCATTAATTCATTCTTTTTTATGGCTAAATGGTATTTCACCATATATAATACTACAGTTTCTTTATCCACTTGTTGATTGATGGGCATTTCGGTTGGTTCCAGATTTTTGCAATTGCGAATTGTGCTGTTATAAACATGCATGTGCAAGTATCTGTTTTGTATAATGACTTATTTTCCTCTGGGTAGATACTCAGTGGGATTGCTAGATCAAAAGGTAATTCAACTTTTAGCGCTTTAAGGAATCTCCACAATGTTCTCCATAGTGGTTGTACTAGTTTACATTCCTACCAGCAGTGTAGAAGTGTTCCCTGTTCACTACATCCATGACAATATCTATTATTTCTTGATTTTTTTTTTGTTATGGTCATTCTTGTAGAATTAAGGTGATATCGCATTGTGGTTTTGATTTGCGTTTCCCTCATCATTAGTGATGTTGAGCATTTTTTTCATGTTTGTCGGCCATTTGCATATCTTCTTTGAAGAATTGTCTTTTCATGCCCTTAGCCTACTTTTTGATGGGATTGTTTATTTTTATTCTTGCTAATTTGAGTTCTTTGTAGCTTCTAGATATTAGGCCTCTGTCAGATGTATAGACTATGAAGATTTTCTCCCACTCTGTGGGTTGTCTATTTACTCTGCTGACTATTCCTTTTAGCATGCAAAAGCTCTTTAGTTTAACTAAGTCTCAGTTATGTATCTTTGTTTCATTATTTTATTACTTTTATATTTACGTGTTTAAAGATTTTTAGAAGGTGGTAGTTTTCATTTTATTAATATTTGCATTCAATTTTGTCCAAATATTCTGTTATTTCAACCCATCATAAATAAATCCATAAGCAAACAAGTATTTGTAAAAAGCATCCTATTTGCATAAAACCAAAGTAGGTATTATCAAAAAAATATAAGGAGATTAAAATAAAGTTCCTATCATTGGAGACCCAAAGACTCTGAAAAAACATTAACTAGGTGATACTTTTTATAAACTATGGCACAACCTAATATAGAGATCTGACTTGTTTGGATATAATACTTTCCTTGCATGATTTGGAACTGGGATTTAGTGAGGATTAGATAGGCATAAAGTGAAAGCAAGTCAAAGGAAAATATGAAAAAGCAGCATTCTAGTAAAACTGAAGCATATAACTATCTCTGTCCCATAGTATCCTATGAACAGATCTTTGTGAACTTCTCTAATGGTTCATAGATGTTGTATTAGCCAGAGTTCTCCAGAGAGACAGAGCTGATAGAATATATGCATATATGAAAGAAAGTTTATTAAGGAGAATTGACTCTGAGGAGCAAGGAAGCCAATAGTGGTTCAATCTGAATCCCAAAGCATCAGAAATAGAAAAGTTGACAATGCAGCCTTCAGTCTATGGCCAAAGGCTGGAGAGCTCCTGGCAAACCACTAGTGTAAGCCGAAGAGTCCAAAGGCCAAAGAACCTGGAGTCTGATGTTCAAGAACAGGAAGTATCCAGCACAGGAGAAAGAGAAAAACCAGAAGATTCAGCAAGACAGCTTATTCCATCTTCTTTTGCCTGCTTTTTCTAGCTGCTCTGGCAGACAATTGGATGGAGCCAATAGCCTCCTCCTTTCCTAGTCCACTGACTCAAATGTTAATCTCCTGTGGCAACACTCTCAAGGACACACCCAGAAACAATACTTTGCATCCTTCAATCCAATCAAGTTGACACTTAATATCACAGAGGTGCATCAAAGTAAGGAAGGTTCTTCCTCTATCTGGAAGGATGTATTCTTCGAAACAGAGGCACAGGGAATGAAACAGTGGGAAACTCATGACTGCTTCACAGCCAGTTAAGCAGAATCAACTGTGGCACAAATAACATGCATAAAATATAGATTTACTGTCCTCACTTGAAGTAGAACTTTAGAACAATTCTGCAATGCTGAAGGGATACATAGGGGAAGCAGTTCTCCCCTGGGAATTAAGTAAGAAATGTTTGAATAGATTATACAGTAACTTGAACACTAGGCAGGGTAGTTAACATTTGATGCAATTACCCTCCTCTCTTCCACTCCAAAACAAACAAACAAAAAACAAATTAAACAAGCTTTTTAACAAAAAGCCTATAATTTGCATGGGGTGTGGCAGTGGAGTAGTTGTTATTGACTCCATTCTTTGCCTAAATGGATCTATTTATATCCTAGTGTTCAGCAAGAAAAAAAGTCTAAGGCCCCCATATGTTATATCCCCCTCTTTTTACATTAAATTCTCTAGTTTAGAAGACATATCCATTAGTCTTCTATTATTGTTTTTATGAAGATTTGCAAAAATCTCTCTCCACAGTAGGAGATGTAAAATAGTCCCATGTTTCTTTCTAAGCTAAGCAACTCCATTTAACTATTCTGACATTTTTCAAATGAATAAATTTACACTGTGAAAATCCAAACTTAGCATTTTTATTTGTACAGGAGTCCCATTAATATTTCTCCTTTTTATTTTGTTACCAGTTTGAAATATTTGAGCTCTTTTTAAAATGTGCCTTTTCTCTCATCAAATCTGAGGTTTTTGTATGTTACTGTCTCTTATATGTTCTCTCTTTCTTTTAATCCCAACTGCTATTACCTCTGAGTGACTTTATCATTTTACTCTTGGGCTAATGGTTTCTTGCCAACGATCGGTGATTAATTAATGTCGAACACTTTCGATAATCTTCAAGTTTATCTTATCATAGCACATTCTTTTCAATTAAATCTATTCTGTGCCATTCTGCTGGATTTTTCTTACCAACCTATTCCTGTCCACTTATTCTTCGTGATTCTTTCCGTACTCCTGCTCCTTAAAGCACGTCAGCAGAACTTTTCAAACTTGTTTTTACAAAGCACATGTATGTTTAAATGAAGTCTTACATTGGGTCCCTAAATGCACGCAAACAGATGAAAAAAATTTCTGTGGATAAGGTGTGAGATGGAGGCTAGGCACTGTGGCTCACCCCTATAATCCCAGCATTTTGGGAGGCTGAGGCAAGTGGATCACTTGACGTCAGGGGTTCAAGACCAGCCTGGCCAACATGGCGAAACCCTGTCTCTGCTAAAAATATAAAAATTAGCTAGATGTGGTAGCACATGCCTATAATCCTGACTACTTGGGAGGGTGAGGCACAAGAATCATTTGAACCTGACAGGAGGAGGCTGCAGTGAGCTGAGATCATGCCATTGCATTCCAGGCTGTGTGAGGGAGTAAGACCCTGTCTCCAAAAAAAAAAAAAAAAAAAAAAAAAAAGTGGGAAATGGGGATGGAGGAATGTTGATAGAATATACCTTGCAAAGACCCTCTGTCATTTATGTCTCTCCTTTCCACTATAGTAAGCCAGGAGCATAGGTGAGAGAGTGTGCTATACAATGCCTATGAAGCCAAATTTGAAAACAACCAAATTACAGCTCTAGTCAAATCAGTCCCACATCTTACTAATTCATGCCAGGTATTTACTCAATTAAAAACTCTTGCTCATGTCAATCTTATTTTTCTCTAGTCCTCTTCCTTACTCTCTGACTTACATTTTTTCTAAAATTCATGACTCTCTTCCTCTATGAAATTGAGGGAGTAGAAGCTATTAATAATTTTTTTTTTTTTTGTCAAACCTATGCTTTTTGGCCAAGTTGTACCAAATGCCATGTCAGAGGCTATAGAGTTTTTCAAGCTAGCAAGGAGCTGGGCTCTCTAGTTAATAATAATAACAGTAATTTTGATTTAGTTTGTGATATTTGTGGTATTTGTCAGTTTTTCAACATTTATAATTTGTTCACCATTTTTCTCATTCTAAAAAAATATTCATTTCCATCCTCAATTTGGTATTTGTAGTTTTAAATTATTTTCTTAAAAGGGACCTTCCGAAGAATTTCAACACCAGGGCCCAAAAAACCTGAATCTATTCCAAAGAAAGGAAGAAATTATAGGACTGTGGCCAAAGACCTTGGAATCACTTTTATTTACACAAATGTAACCTGTATAGAACTCAAGGTTGGGACAGACTTAAGGCAAGGTGTTGAGGGTTACTTGTAAAAAAAAAGTCAAAATGTGTGCTTTTTTTTTTTTTTTGGTTATGTATTGTACTGTAAAATCTTGGGAAACATAAAGGAAAATAAGGATTTCAAGAAAACTTTCTCCAACTGTCAATGGGATCCAAGTGGTATCAGACAGGAACATGCAGGGGCTTGTAGACAATGGTATGACATTTATTGATTCTTTTGCTTGTACTTTCAGGCTTTACATTTATGGAACTATTTAATTCAATGCCTTTTACATATTTTGGACATTTTTCCCCCTGTGGAAAAGTCATCAGCGATGGCTGATGATATTCACATATGTGACAAAATAAAATGGAAGTGGTCAGAATTAGACACAATTATTAGAACAACAGCAGTAATTCTACCCATGTATTTTTTACTGAAAGAAAAGCTACACTGGATAATAATAATAAATAATGAGGCTTTTTTTCCCTAGTGGCTATAATGTGAATATAATCCCTTGTTTTATTATTTAATTTAAATTTGTCTCTCATTGGCCAGGATTTTTTAACAATACTACAGTGATTTTAGGTAATCTATATCTTGTCCTAATTTTAGTAGAGGTGATTGTTAAGAAAAATATGATAATTGTGTTTTAGAGAAACATTTATTTTTATCTTATTTAAGGGGTGATCTTTCCATTCTTAGTTATCTGAGGACTTTGTTTTCTTTTTTCTGAAACAAAGGCTTGAAATGTTTTAGTGCCTTTGCTAGCTATTTCTAAACTGTTCTATTCTTACTATCATATATTCTCATATCATATATACATGTACTATCATATACATATCATATGCAACTACCACATCCTTCTGTCAACCAGGTTATATGTTAACCATGTTATCTCATTTAATACACTGATTTAATGAATTAAATAATATACACTTTTTGTGGTCATTTCAAGATAGTTTTGGTTTTATAAGGAATTTTTTTTTTTTTTTTTTTTTTTTTTTTTTTTTGTTTTGAGAGGGAGTTTCACTCATGTTACCCAGGCTGGGGTGCAATGGCGCGATCTCGGCTCACCGCAACCTCCGCCTCCTGGGTTCAGGCAATTCTCCTGCCTCAGCCTCCTGAGTAGCTGGGATTACAGGTACGCACCACCATGCCCAGCTAATTTTTTGTATTTTTAGTAGAGACGGGGTTTCACCATGTTGACCAGGATGGCCTCGATCTCTTGACCTCGTGATCCACCCGCCTCGGCCTCCCAAAGTGCTGGGATTACAGGCTTGAGCCACCGCGCCCGGCCGGAATGTTTTAATATATTTCCCTTATAAAAAACAAAGCTTTGTCTGTTAAGACTCAAGCCCTCACTTCATCCCAAATTTCTGTCTCAAATCCTTAAATAGCTGTGGAAGCTTATATGCCTTTTTTTAATGAACTTTTATATATTTACATATATGACCATATAACATATTTTTATCATTATGATTGCTTACATTTTATATAAATTGTTTCATGTATATTTTATTAAAACAATGTTTGTCTTAAACCTATACTCCGGGTATCTTTTCTAGATAGTATATGTCAATCTTCTTTATTATTTTTAATTGCTACTAAGGTTTCTATAGAAATTATCACACCAGAATTTATTGAGCCATTTCCCAGTTTAGGCTGCTTGAATATTTTACCATAGCAAATTTACTAAAAGTTAACTCTTTTGTTCATGCTTTCCTCTGCACAGGATCTATGGTCAATATTATAAAATCATTTTGCCGAGTCATAGGATGTATTTATCATTAAAGTTATTAAAATCTTTCAAATTGCCTCCAAAACTCTTACACCACCAGCTGTAATTGAGATTACTAATCTCCCCATATTCTTGCCCAAAACTGGTATTAGGTGACTAAAAGCTTTGCTAATGTGGTAGACTGAAAAATGATTTTTGACTAACTTAATGATTGATATGATAATAATTACTACTACTAAGTTCCAGTCATATTTTCATTGACCCTTTGCATTGTCTGGTTTGAATTGCTTATGCATATACTTTGCCGATTTTTAAATGGAATTATTTGTCTTTAAGAAAATGTGTGAACACTAATAATTTGTCTGACATACATTTCAGATATTTTTTTTACTCTTTGCTCTTTAAGTTTTAGTATACAGATGTTTTAAATACTGAATTACATAGATTTATCTACTTTTATCCTTTATGTACCATTTTTGTTTCTTTAGTTCTTCTCTTCCATAAAAGACATGATATTTTTCTTTGTATTAATTTAATATTTTCTTAAATAACAAATATCTTATTTAGAATTCTCATGTAAATTTTATCATTGTTTTTAGTATCTATTTCAAGAATTTATTCTTATGAAGGTATTAGATATAAAGCTAACTTAATTTTTCTGATAGAGGATTTTCCTTATACCATTTGTTGACCAATTGATCATTTCTATACTAACATTACATATAATGTTTACATTAAATTGTGTTATATTTATGAATTTCTGAGCCCCATATTATGTATTTTCTTACTTTGCTAGTTGTTTATGTATAAATCTAAATGCTGAGAGTACAGCTTTAATTACTAGAGAGTGGAAACATAGTTACGGGGTACAATATGCCTTCCTGTTTCCTATGAACCCATGGAATTTACTCTTTCTGTCAATTCTTCAAAAGTTTTTTGGCTACTCTTATAATCTAATTATTTCATATATGTTTTTTACATTGATTTGTCAATGACATAAAAAAATCTTTTTGGTACACCCTCTAAATCCAGCTCACAGGCAGGTCATTGGTACAGGGAGAATGAAAGATGAACAAGGAATACCTTTTCATGCCAGAAAATAAGAAGTGATCAACAAACACAAGGTTGGGAGCATGTCAAAGGACTTAGAAGCCAAAGTGAAAGAGTAACAAAATAAATAAGGTAGTGCTGGATTATAACTGAAAGTATAAAATGAATGTATGTGAACCCATATGTATAGATAAATGAATAGATAAATAAGCAATTAAATGTGAGGAGAAGAGAAAAATCTGTATAGGAGAACCCCCAATAATAATAATATATGTAGATGCTTCTGCTTCTTGCAGATAAATTATATCATTCCTGAGAAAAATGCAGACTTTGTCATTTTAGGCAATTCTCACAGTTGGACTCAAACTTTAAACTCTGTTCTTTGGGATCAGCTAAGATCTGAAATTCAGTTATTCTCTCATTAGATGGGCTGTCTGTATGTGTTCCTCAGGTTCCTCCAGAGACTGGGACAGAATTTATACACAGAATTTCGGGCTTTCCTTCTGGCTCTCTCTTTTTCATGATCCTCCTTCCTTCACTGCTTTCTAACAATTATGATTGCCTGAAATGTGTCCTTTGGTTCTTTAAGGTCAGAAAGACATGATTGAGGATGTTTTTATTGAAGTTTTGGCCACTCTGCATCACGTCTGTGGCCTGTCTGCAGCTGAAAACTATAAACATGGTTAAGACTGAGCCATCCCCATTTCCAAGTATCAACAGCACTCTAAAATCTGCTTATATTTGCTAATTGTCCAGTGCCTTCAGGTAGCTTTCACTTCCTGTTGTTGTACAAGTTGGTTCTTATTTATGGGAGAGTGAGGGATATCAGAAGCAGAGTCCAATTATATCTTTAAATAAACTTTTTGATCTTATAATAGTTGTAGATTTATAGAAAATTTGCAAAGAGAGCAGAAAATTCAGAATTTACGTATGTCTCTTAGGAGACATAATGACTAAATGCAGTGAAATAGATCAAATCTTGGACCATTACAAAAAGCATGTTCGACAAACAATAAAAGAAATATACATAAATTCTGAAACTTATTAATAGTACTGTAACAATGTTGATTTCTTAGTTGTGAAAAATCTACCACAGAAAGGTGAGAAGTTAACAATAGGGGAAAATAGTGTGAGTATATGGGAATTTTCTGCTCTCTTTGCAGTTTTGTGTGATGCCTTTCCCATAGTTCTAATGGGGTTGTGATTTTTAGGAAAAAAATACCTCAGAAGTAAAATGCCCTAATCATTACATTATATTAGGGGTATAAGCCATTGGCATAACTTATCACCAATGATGTTATCCTTTATTACCTGGCCAAGATAGCGCCTACCAGGTTTCTCCACTGTAAAGTTTGTTTTCCTTTTATACTTTAGTATTTGAAAATAAGTCATTAAATATACCCTGAACCTAGGGAGAGAAAGGAGAATGGGAAATTGGACTTCACCTTCAGGGGCAGAGAGGGAACATCTAGATAAACTTTCGGAATTTTTCTGTAAATAAGATTTGACTCCTTTCTACATTGTTATCTTTCAATCATTTATTTGTATCATATGGACTCATGTATATTTATTTCATACTTTAGGTTATAATTCAATATTATTCTGTTGCTCAAATTGTCTCACTTTAACCATGGCATATCTTCTTCCAGCTTGATTCTTTAGGGTTTTTTTTTTTTTTTTTTTTTTTTTATTTTAGCACTTCTTTATTTTCTGACTATCTCATCTGTGAAATGGGATATTGTATTTGTCCATTTTCATGCTGCTGATAAAGACATACCTGAGACTGGGAAATTTACAAAAGAAAGAGGTTTAATTGGACTCACAGTTCCACATGGCTGGGGAGGCCTCAGAATCATGGTGGAAGGCAAGAAGCAAGTCACATCTTACATGGATGGCAGCAGGCAAAAAGAGAGCTTGTGCAGAGAAACTCCCATTTTAAAAACCATCAGGTCTTGTGAGACCCATTCATTGTCACAAGAACAGCATGGGAAAGACCCATTCTAATGATTCAATCATCTCCCGCTGGGTCCTTCCTACAACACATGGGAATTATGGGAGCTAAAAGATGAGATTTGGGTGGAGACAGAGTGCCAAACCATGTTATTCCACATCTTGCCCCTCATAAATCTCATATCTTCACATTTTTAAACCAATTATGCCTTCCCAGCAGTCCTACAAAGTCTTAACTCATTTCAGCATTAACTCAAAAGTTTGCAGTCCAAAGTCTTATCTGAGACAAGGCAAGTCCCTTCTGCCTATGAGTTAGTTACTTCCTAGGGACAATGGGGATACAGGCGTTGGGTAAATACAGCCATTCCAGATGGGAGAAATTAGCCAAAACAAAGGGACTACAGGCTGCAGGCAAGTCCAAAATCCAGGGGCCAGTCAAATCTTAAAGCTTCACAATGATCTCCTTTGACTTTTTTGATGTCTCACGTCCAGATCATGCTGATGCAAGAGGTAGGTTCCCATGGACTTGGGCAGCTCTGCCTCTGTGGCCTTGCAGGGTACAGCCTCCCTCTTGGCTGCCTTTACGGGCTAGCATTGAGTGTCTGCAGCTTTTTCAGTGACAGGGTGTAAGCTCTTGGTAGATCCACCATTCTGGGGTCTAGAGGACTTCTCGCAGCTCCACTAGGTAATGCCCCAGTAGGGACTCTGTGTGGGGGCTCTCATCTCACATTTCCTTTCTGCACTGCCCTAGCAGAGGCTCTCCATGAGAACCATGACCCTGCAGTGTTTCTATACATCTTCTGAAATCTAGGCAGAGGTTCCTAAACTTCAATTCTTGACTTCTGTATACCACAGACTCAACACCATATGGAAGTTGCCAAGACTTGGGGTTTGCACCCTCTGAAGCCATAGCTGGAGCTGTAACTTGGCCCCTTTTCCTCATGACTAGAGTGACTGGAATGCAGGACACCAAGTCCGTAGGCTACAGACAGCAAGAGGACCCTGGGCCCAACCACAAAACCATTTTTTTATTCCTAGGCCTCTGGACTTGTAATGAGACGGGCTGCCATGAAGACCTCTGACATGCCCTGGAGACACTTTTCCCATTGTCTTGGGGATTAACATTTGGCTTCTCATTACTTATGCAAATTTCTGCAGCTGGCTTGAATTTCTTCTCAGTAAATGAGATTTTCTTTTTTATTGCATTGTAGGGCTGAACATTTTCCAAACTTTTATGCTCTGCTTTCCTGATAACTCTGAATGCCTTTAACACCACTCATGTCACCTTTTGAATGCTTTG
The DNA here is from genome assembly GCF_001604975.1 of Cebus imitator. Classification (NCBI taxonomy): domain Eukaryota; kingdom Metazoa; phylum Chordata; class Mammalia; order Primates; family Cebidae; genus Cebus; species Cebus imitator. The sequence goes on from NW_016107403.1 coordinate 4,633,644, forward strand.
CTGCTTAGAAATTTCTTCTGCCAGATACCCTAAACCATCTTTCTTAAGTTCAAAGTTCCACAAATCTCTAGGGCAGGGGAAAAATGTCACCAGTCTCTTTGCTAAAACAGAACAAGAGTCAGATTTGTTCCAGTTCCCAACAAGTTTCTCATCTCTCTATCTGAGACCACCTCAGCCTGGACCTTATTGTTCATATCACTGTCAGCATTTTTGTCAAAGCCATTCAACAAGTCTCTAGGAAGTTCCAAATTTTCCCACATTTTCCTGTCTTCTGAGCCCTCCAAACTGTTCCAGCCTCTGCCTGTTACCCAGTTCCAAAGTCACTTCTACATTTTTGGATATTTTTTCAGCAATGCCCCATTCTCCTGGTACTAATTTACTGTGTTAGTCCATTTTCACACTGCTGATAAAGACATACCTGAGATTGGGCAATTTACCAAAAAAAAGAGAGGCTTAATTGGACATACAGTTCCACATGACTGTGGAAGCCTCATAATCATGGTGGAAGGCAAGAAAAAGCAAGTCACATCTTACATGGATGGTAGCAAGCAAAAAGAGAGCTTGTGCAGAGAAACTCCCATTTTTAAAATCATCAGCTCTCATGAGACCCATTAACTATCAGGAGAAGGGCATGGGAAAGACCCATCCCTATGATTCAGTCATCTTCCAATAGTTCTCTCCCACAATACATGGGAATTATGGGAGCTACAAGCTGAGATTTGGGTGGGAACACAGAGCCAAACTATATCAGATATTCAAAGTACTAAATCTATAGATTGATTATAGAAATAAGTGACTTAATACATATGAAGCATGAAGAGAGTCCTTGGCACACAGCACTCTCATTAACTATATTTGTGCTTTTCATATTTCTTCAAAATCTGTCTTTTTCTCAACCACATTTCTTTTCATGTTTTTGGTTTTCGCTTGTCTTATAAAAAGATATTTTCTGTCATCCTTTGAGAATACAAAAAGATATCTATAATTTTTTCTTATATATAAAGCAAATAATATTTAGTTTAATGATAGTTTAATGTAGAGGGTATACAAAGCTGGAGACATCTTACAAATGCAATGCATTTTACCTTAAGATATGTTTGCTTATCATCTCTTGAATATGTTACATATAGTGCCTTGCATTTCTCTGTCTTTTATTGTTATCCTCATATATCTTGAGTAACAGGGTCAAATGTAGAAGAGCACGATATATTTTGAAACTGCTAAGTCATAATTAGACATAATAAAATTCATTAATAGATTACTTAATGTAACACTTAAAATCTAGATATACCTAGGTTTCTAAAGTAGTTTAGCAGCATTGAATTCTCAGCATCCTCAGAGCCTTACTAGTTTAACTAATTCACTAATGTTTTAAAGTCATTTAAAATTAGCTATGAATGACTGACAATGGTAATAATATTGTGTAGTGTTTAGTGTTGTAAGGATTAAATGAGTTACTATATCTACAGATCTCAATCCCATGTCTGATAGGTAGCTGTGTTAGAATAGATAGTAGGCAAATGTCAGGCAACCATCAGGTGACAATCAGGTGGTTGTTAAACTGTCTGTCTAAAATAATAATTTGTTGCAGCCAATCCCAAAGACAGGGACTCCCAATAGATAGAAAACACCTGAAGCTGGTGATCCGCAGCTTCCCAATAAGATTTCAAGAGTGGGGTGAGTGGCCTTAAGGGTACACTAAGAGGCATTTAACTGTATATGACCTTACCCTAAGAATGCTTTACTGGTAAGGGGAAAATGCCTCAAATGAGCATGTGTACAACTTCAGTAAACATATTGTGCATACAGTCCTTCCCAAGTGCTGGCAGGCCGTTGTACATACGGACAGCCCACCCCGAGGAAAAACTCAGGGGAGTCACGAACCCCAGAACCATGGCAATGTATAAAATCCCCATGTCAAGCATCATACAAGGCGCTTGGGTCTCTTAAGTTGCCCACTTGGCCCTCTTCCAAGTATATGTTACTTCCTTTCATTTCTGCTCTAAAACTTTTTAATAAACTTTCACTGCCACTGTAAAACTTGCCTCGGCCCCTCACTCTGTCTTATGCCCTGTGGACAAAATATTTCCTTTCATTAGGCAAGAAATGAGTTTCTACAAACCCATACAGATTTGTCTCTGCTAACAGTTGTTCTATAAATACAGATTCTTCCTAAACTAAAAATTGCCTTTTGTGCCTTTTTGACACAGAATAATTTAATAATAAGCTAATGTGATAATTTAAATAAAAATATATTTTTGGGAATTAAAAAATACTTTTTGTCTGAGGCCCTTATGTTATATAATGTCACTACATTGGTCAAGCCACTGTACTCAGGTGTTTGGTCAACAGACCATCGTTCTACCATTAACATGAATGAACAATGTTACAAAATGTTTGCTTAAATCCTAGTTTGTGCCAGATACTGCATTACACGTAGTGTCTACCAAGCAGCCCTTCAGAAATTTATAATGTTTGATATATTATTTCATTCTATTATGCAAATAAGGACATAATCTTGTCCCAGTAAAGCCCTTATTTTACAGAAAATACATTTTTTAATTCTTGCTCTCTGTTGTACCACTAAGGTTCTAAAGAAATGCTTCTATTAAAATGCAGAGTGTCTCCTTCCAATGTAATGATAATATCAGCAAATTTCAGAAGCATTTGGGCAGCTGAAGCTAGAGAATTGATTAACCCTCTTACAAAATGGTTCTAATTCAATTGATGAGATGTTGAACAGGTGTTAAAGTTCAGCCCCAGTGATTCATTGCTTTCTTCATGAGCTCTACCTATCTCATTTAACATTCCTAGAACTTAAAACAGTCCATATGAATACTTATAAACATGAGATTTCTTTGTATTGGAAAATCTATTTGTAATAATTCTAATATACATGCAGCGAGCTATTTGCTAGATTCAAAGCTTAGTAAGCAAAGCAGGGAGACCTGTGGTCTTTGCTAATTAATTTGTTGTCATTCAGTGAAGACTTTCTTATTGTCATTTATCATTAAACACCAGGACGTTGACCCATATGAAATTGTGATTTGAAAACAGAAAAAGAGTACAGCACTCTGCGGAGATGAACAAGTCAGAGAATAGACTTTCAAGTTTCCACACTAAAAATGTCTTTGGGTCAGTAGTCACTACGAGTTAGGAAAGTAGATGTAAGCTTCTCACTGCTTCTATTTCTAGTTACATTATTTTTGCTTCTCTACAGTGGGTTGGGATCCATAAATAATAAAAAATGATATATATTCACATTTATATATTTTAATAACAATTTCTTTAGTCATTGAAGAAAACAGGCATCAGTAATGGTGTTGTCAGTAACACATCATAACAATAAGGTGTTTAAATGTGAGTATCCTATGTGCCAGGGAATATGCTAATCCCTTTAGATATTTTTATTTATTTAAACCTTTCATTTACTCTCCATAGTAGGTATTACCATCCTGATTTATGGAAGAAAAAACAATTTCAGAAAGTCCAGTCACAGTAAGAGAAGGAACAGATACTTCGTATTAAGTCTAAGTGACTCCACAGTACATGGTTTTAAATAATATACAAAGAGTCCCTCCTCTCCTTCACTCTACGTCACAGCTTAGGGTTGAACTCTGGGAAAGTAATAAGGAATCTGTAATGCAAACCTAAAATTAAACATTAAGATTGAGGTGTCCATGCTCTCCCAATTAGGAGTTCTTATAAAGTTGCCAGGAGCACTGGCCATGTATTTATATAATAGAGTCCATTTTTCATATTTCTACTGTTGCCATTTCTTCTACTCAGCTTTCCTACATCTTCAGATTTCACTGTGGATTCTTGCTTTTACTTATATTGTGCACCTCTCATCTCATTCTTGAAAAAATATTCTTATTTTTATCAAGAATACTCTTGGTTCTCAGGGCTGGTATGAGTGATCCACTCATGTGCCAAGTCACAGAACTTGCAATTTTCTCTTAATTTATTGATTGATTTCTATGATTCACTAATTTACATAGTTTAAACTAAGCTGCCATATAACGAGAGATTTCCAAAAATAAGGTCGTAAGGGGAAGGTAGAACTTTGAGGAATCATTCTCATCCTTCTATTTCTGGATAGCTTCTATTTCTGGGTTTGTTTATTTTCTGGAGATCAGAAAAGAGAAAGAGGAAGTGAAAAGCAAGCAGCTTCCTTTTTAAAGAAATGATCCAGACATGAATCATCACTTTTTCTCATGTGCCCAAAACTAACAGCAAGGAAGTCTGGAAAACGTAGTCCAAAATTGCTACTCCTGGATTATCTAGCTGAAACAGAAAGAGGACTCAGTGCCGCAGTCCTAAACTGAATAAGTAGAAAATGAATACTGACATCAATCAACAGTCCCTTACACAAGATTCATGCACTTTAGTTAAAGATAAGGAGTATACTCTGCCATTTCTTGTCTCGTATTCTCACAAGAGCAACCAGCTATGCATGCTTCCTATCCAGCTTCCTTTACCCACATGTCTCCAAATCAAAGAAAGGATAGTTTTTAAAGTTCTAGAATAACAATCACAGCATTCAGCAATGTGTTTAAACTGAACAGAGTTGAAAGCCAATGCAATAAACAGAGTCACACAAAAAGTCAGAACAAAGGAAATAAACATGGAACTACATAGGTACATATCAAACCAATCTGTTTTAAGAGTGTGAAGTCTTTTTAAAAGTAGGTCTTACCAACAGAATTATCTGTTGTTTAGCTGATTGTTCTGGTCTCATTGTTTCTTATAAAAGTTCGTACTTGACATATAGAATACATCAGACAAGTTGTAAAATTATATAGCAACAGAGGGTTAACATTAGGAAATAATTAGGAAATAATGCTAATGCCCAATAATCCGATTTTAATTGTTAATTGGAATAAATTCCTACCTTCAAAAACTTTGCCTAAAAACTACTTGCATGCTGTTCAAATGGAGTTTTTCTCCAGATTGTTCTAGATCCAACTAGATCTTTTTGATCTTTTCAAGTTTTTAAATGTCCTTCTTTCAATATGATAGCCAAATCTGAACACAACAGTTGCTAGATGGAGTAAGTAGACAAATGTCATGTGTTCACTTGCACAATGGGTTTTGTTTGGTTTTAGCAACCACAACAGTGTCACTGTTGAACCACATGAGGCCTGTGGCCCAAGAAGGTTTTTACATAATTCATATAGATGTCTAGAAACCAAGAAAACTATATTCTGTATATGTGAAAATAATTTTTTTCAACCTAAATTCTATATATTACATTTCATGGCCTACCACCTCTCATCTCATTCACAGCCATCTACACACACTCTCATCACCCTAAAATTCTACATATGTGGTTCTCTTTACTTAAGTAACTTCTCTCTTTCCATCTAATCAACTGCTATTTATACTTTAAATTCCAATGCAGGTATACCTTTCCCTTAGTAGACTTGTGTTAATTAACCCCAAGTAACAGGGGCAAACATTGTTGAATTGAATTGCATTCAAGTCCTAAGCTGTATAATTTCAAACCATGGTCACAGTTGCTAGAAATGTGCTCTGTTGATCCTTATTGACTATTCAATCTTAGAAGATGAGTTAGAATTATAAATAGGCTAAAGGAATTGTTGAAGTAAAGTCTACTATTGAACTATATTCTGATAATGTGGCAATAGTAATTAAAGAAAACAAAAATGGTTATCTATTTTTAAAATGATTATCATATATGGCATCATCAAAAAGAAGATATTTGCAAATTAGAAGAAATTATATAATAATACTTTTAATAATCAATTGTGCTAATGATCACGTTGTTACTTTGGGAGGCAAAGTAAATGTCAATTAGCAGTTAATTGAATATCCAGATACTCAAGACAACTTACTGGGAATTTTACTGTACATTGTTCAGTAACAGGACAACTCTCCTTTAGACTATTGTCCATCATTTAGAAAAAGAAAAATTGAGAATCAAAGAAGACACACAACATTTTGTTGTAAGATAGGGCTTAGAAGCCAACTCCAAGTCCAAGATTAGCACACAAGAAGTTTCTTAGGTAGTGCTCCTAAAATCACCATCTTTAGAGGAAGAAAGCAGAACTGGCAAAGAAATAACTTGAGTAAATGCTGTCTTGATAAGGATTCAGTCAACTATGAAGAGCTGTTGATGTCCCTGGAGACATGTCTTGATTTGGAGGTGAGGGAGGCAAATACTTTATACCACTGCATTGACCAGACATTTGATACAAGATGCCTTGAAATATGGTGGTGACCTTATTTTCAAGGGAATTTCTAGACTTCTTTTTGCCCAAAGGAAATTGCTAGAAAGGACTGACAGCTGAGAGCTTCAGTTGGCAAATTCCCTAGCAGCTGGATTGAAGAGAAATCTGAACAACAAAGTTAAGCATTTGAAGTTAATTTATTGAGCTGTTCTGTTACACTTGATTTAGATGAGTTCCAGAAGTATTTATCTCAAAATTTCATCATCTGTGGACCCTTTTCATTGGGAGGTTCTTATAATAGGAGGGACAGTGAGCAAACTAAGGTCCTGCCCCTGTGGTTAGTCTTCAGAATGTACCTAACACTTAATATAACCTTCTTAAAATGTTCATTCTAGATTTCACTCACCCTTGGCTAGTACCTTTACTAGCTTAGTTAGCTTTCCCTGTGGGGTCATCTAGACCCTCATTTTTGAGAGATATGACCTCTTGTTTTCCATGACATCTCAGATGTAGACTGCTGAACTTGTCCTTTTACTATCAGTTGGCTAAAAGAGTAATATACAATTTCCAAGTGGATCTCTGCAATCCTAAACATATTCCTCCCTTCCCTAGCAGAAACCTTGTCTAGCATCAGTTACGTTTCCTCCTTAACCATCAGGGTCAATTACCTATGTTAAGAAGTTGTTTTTCTTCTTGCCTCCTTGTCCTAGATTATGAGGACTCAAAACACCCAGGTGGAAATGTATTAATAGCTTAAAGTTCAATTTGACTCTTACTAAGTCTCCTGGTGAAAGTGTTTTTTCTTTGTAAATCATAACTTTTAAGCCCAGAGAACCCAGAGCTGTAAGGACAGAAAAACACATTTCTCCGAAAGAGTCACTTATAGTGAGTAACCAGGGCTCCTCTTCACTCAACTACAAATTCTACCTATTATGAAAGCAGCACAATATAATGGTTATTGATTCAGTGTGTATGTGCCTTCAAGAGGATTTTGCCTCATCTTTATAGGATATTGTTTCTGAACTGAGGCCTCAGCTGCATCATCAATCTGTCATCCCATTGCTGTTACTGGTTAGCCACTCTTGGACTATATAATATGTGATAGAACAATAAGATTCCATTGTGTTGTTGTCACTGTATATCTTCTTTGCTATACAATATACATATAATATTATTTGAAATGCCATATAAATATATCAAATACTTGTAAGTCCCTGGATAATGGTCTTAAGTGGGGCCTTTAAGCAGGAACTAAAAACCTATAGCTGAGATATGTATCAATTCTCATCAAAATAAACCACTGTTTCTTCTGGAATGAAGCAGCCTAATGAAGTAAACCTGCCTCAAAGAGGATTATTGGTCTCTTTGAGTGACAGGACTATATCTAGAGGTTAGGTTTAGAATTTGTAGCTAATAGGATGGACATTCATCAACTGTAGTATCTGTACCAGATTGTTAAGTGGGAATTGATACTGTTGGGCCTATCTCTGCCTCCATGACTATTCTATTCATTTATTTGTTGTGTCAGAACTAGGGGATAGAGGAATAACAGAGACTGGCTGATGTCAAATATCCAAGGTATTCTCTATTTGGCTATTTAGTCCCTTGTCCATGGTGAATAATCACTAGTGAGCATTGACATTCAATACAAAGATTTTCACACTTTGTACCCACTCCTGTAGGCCCATCCACATGCAATTATTCAAGGTTTCCTCACCAATGTTCCACATTTTCTTTTTTAGATCTCTGATGAAGTTGCCAAACCATTTATTTTTCTCTTTTCATTCTCTGGCCATTCCTTAAGCCATTTACCAATGCTCATGCATCTATAAATATATACTAATGTCAAGCCATGTCTATTTGAATCCAAAGTGGATTGCCAGCTGTGATCCATTTTCAGCTTTTGTGACTTTCACTCACTCTGATCAGTGAAATAAGGATGGTCTTTTTTTTTTTGTTGTTTTTCTTTATCATTTTGTCATAAGAGAGCAACCTTCTGACCACAAAAATGAGCAAAGGGATAGATGCTGAATCCACAGAGTGTATGCCAAAGAGTCTGGGTAACTTGCTTATGTAACTGATTTGTGGTTTCTGGTTCTGCTAATGCTCAATCCCAAATACACAACTTCCACTTCACAACGGATTCCTGCTGATCCTCTTTGATTTCATGACTTGGTAGGTCACCAAACAAGCTGTAGGATGGGTAGTTCTTGGCACATGATAACTTGATATCAGTCACTCTGTATCAACCAGGGCACATTTACCAGTTAAATTGTGCTAAAGGCTATAGAGTCTCCACCTACCACCAGTTTCTTTATTTCCAGCAGCATTTGGGTGCTCTGGCTTCATAATCTCATGTGCCTCCTCAGACTTCACCTAATATTGATCTTTATAGGAAGCAGGATTATGAAATGGAAATTACCATGCTGAAAGTTAATTCAAGATTACTCTTGAAATCAATACTTTGGGGAAGGGAAGGAATCAAGATTAGACAGAAGGATAATTTTGGTTGTGGAGTAGTCACAGTAAGGCTCAGGCAACCCTACATGGAATTTTGAAGCCAGGATAGTCCTTCAGAACTGTCTTAAGTTGGGACAAGAGGTCCAGTCCTCTGTGCAGCTTGCTGACTAGCCATTGGGTGGAGGCTGTCCTGGGAGGAGGGTGTGACTTTGAGAGAGATAGCTGTCTGTAGCCAAGGGGAATTTCTTGAGAGGTCTGATAGGTGACACCTGCTAACCTTCCTTCCACGGGATTCAGAGGGAAGGATAAGCCTAAAAAGGCCAGCACCACATTTGTGACACTTTGAAAAGTCACCCTATCAGGATGGGACTGAAATTTTAACCCAAGTTTGTTTGTTTGTTCTTTGTTTTTTCATACCTCTAAGATCTATGCTTTCTATCACAACAAAGTTTTATTTGTCATTCCCCATACAGTATTAGAAAAATGTCAAAATATTATTCAAAGACATGCATGTGTACACACACACACACACACACATAAAGACACACACATCGCTATAATAATTACTTAAATGCAATTTCTACTCCACTATTTCCACTTGAAAACATGGCATAAACCTTTGAAATATATTTTTCAGTGTGTTATTTGCTAGAAACATGTCTTTGTTTCTTCTTTGATATATTTTGGAAGTTGAGATTGTAGAACAGTTTTAGAATGTTTGCATACTTACTTTAGGTGGGTAATTCTGTGAATTATGTTTAAACAAATTCTAAAGAGATTATAGCTGCCTGTGTGGACATGATCAAAACAAATCAATCATGTTCTGATCAATCTGCTTGTTTATTTAAACTATTATTGTAGATCCATGAACAATCAATTAGATTTCTACATGACCACTGTGATTTTGTAATTAAATTTTCTAAAATAACATGGATAACCCAGAAAGTCCATACTGTCATATCAATCATTTACTCTGAGACATACAAGGAAGTGAGGTAGTATCTTACCTGAAAAGGTAGAATTAACAATCTCCTTCTTACCTGTGACTCTAGATAGTTAGGTATTCCAAAACCACTTTTTAATCACAAGAAAAAACTGTTCTATCATTTTTAATCTCTTATCTAAGAGGTCAGAAGGGTTCATACCTGATCTGAAATTCTTCCATATCTCTGAGGTTTCAATATCTAATTTGAAGTGTTTTCCTAAATAAAACTTTACTTTTTTCATTACCAACACATCAAGCCCTGAATTGTCTTTTATTTATTTATTTTCAATGTATTTATTATACTTTAAGGTCTGGGGTACATGTGCAGATTGTGCAGGTTTGTTACATAGATATATATGTGCCATGGTGGTGGTTTGCTGCATCTATCACCCCATCATCTACATTAGGTATTTCTCCTAATGCTATCCCCCCCATTTCTCCCATGACCTCCTATTCCTCCCCTAGTACCCTACCCCTCAGGCTCCAGACTGTGATGTTCCCCTCCCTGTGTCTGTGTGTTCTCGTTGTTCAACACCCTATTATGAATGAGAACATGTGGTGTTTGGTGTTCTATTCTTGTGTCCCTTTGCTAAGAATGATGGTTTCCAGTTTCAACCATGTTCCTACAAAGGACATGAACACATCCTTTTTTATGGCTGCATAGTATTCCATGGTGTGTATGTGTCACATTTTCTTTATCCATCTATCATTTATGGGCATTTGGGTTGGTTCCAAGTCTTTGCTATTGTAAACAATGCTGCAATAAGCATATGTGTGCATGTGTCTTTATAGTAGAATGATTTTTGATTACCATTACTTTACATGTGCTCCAGTGATAGGGGAATTGCAAATTTTAATATAGGACATATATGTTAACTTTTGGCATTATTTTATTTCTAATGAGATCCCAACAAAGTATTTACAGTTTACTAAATATAGACCAGGGATTATAAATGTTTTCTGTAGAAGGCCAGATAGTAAATTTTTTCAGCTTTGTGGACTGTAGTTTCTGTTGCAACTACCAAATTATACTGAAAGCAGCATAGACAATGCATAAATGAATGAGTATGGCTGTATTCCAATGAAGCTTTATTTACCAAAATAAGCAGCAGGCCAGATTTGACCTGTGGGATATAGGTCACTTGTGGGTCATAGCTTGCCAATTCTTGATTTATACAATTGCCAAAGAACTGAACTAGATAAAAAGAGAGTCATTCCATTAATTGAGTGTTTAGCTTACTAAAACCCAACATTTTGATATTTGAAAGTACCCAACAGATGGATTGAATGTATTTAGCTTGAATCTGACTGTTTGACATTGTGTAAGTGGAGCCATCTATCTATGCTGTCACAGACTGTGGATGAAGGATGTAGGCAAACCAAATAGTCTGACCTTCTATTTGTCCCTATGAAAGTCAGCAGTAAATTCAACTGAACAAAAATGTAAGTGCTAGACATTGTTCTAGACACAGAGACCTAAAACTGCAGGTAACCACTTTTTGTAGTAAGTCGATATACCACATCATTATACACATTTTTGAGTTTGTCTAAAATTAAGTGGACAAAACATAATTTTCATCATTCTAGTCTCTCCCTCAGGCAGTTACTTCATTTTATGTGTGTGGGCATGATTTTTCTGGAAATAAACCTTTGTTAAATGCAGCAAAAAGTTAATTTTTAATCATAAAAGGGGATTTCCTTCAATCTCCTCCTAGCTTGGCATTTTTAAATTTTCTCTCCCTCTATAGGCTGATCTGACAGATCAGAGAATTCAAAAATCTTGTTATTTCTTTCTAAAGAAGTCATAAGCTGATCTATCATTTCTCCCTTGAAAAATACGAGGATTGCTTTTGAGATGTAATGGCTCTCAGATTTATTTATTATTATATTTGATTTTGTATTTTTGACATATCAAATTCCAAGCTAATGTTTTACGCTGCTTCACCCACAACTTACTATTCAATTGGTGCCTTTAGCATATCATTTCTCTCATCTGCTAAGTGTATCTCAGACTGTTATATGACTTTTCTCTAGATCTCTGAAATCATCACTGTCGTTTATGTGAAGCATGAAATTTATCTATTTTTGACTAGTTCATCTTCGGAATGTAAAATTTGCTGCTAGACAGCAAAATCAGAGTCAAAATTTTATCTGACGGTTAATAGTGTAATCCATTCCATCCTTATATAATGCATGTTTTTGTTTCTGCTTATAAAATGTTATATATAATTTATTATTTTTCTAATATTGTGTTTTCTTCACATCATAAGTTATGTCAGGCATGCCACTTAACACACTGATCATAATGACTGACCTCGTCTTCAACTATGTATTTTTGTTTTATACCTAGAGCCCTTGAGATTTTATTTTTGTTGAGATAGGTTTGTCATTGCCCTTAAGTATGTAAAACCCAAAACCTGGGCAGCTATTAATATAGACCACCTTTGTCATCTTCACTATCTACAACAGCAGCCATATATTGAATCAGATTGACCTATTGGCTACAGAACTTTTGGTGGTGTTTTCTGGTTGAAAAAGATGCAAGCGACACAGAAAGAGTGGTCTTGAAAGGGAAGCCCAAAGTTTTGCAGGCGTTGAAGTTATCACTGCAGGAGTGTGCGTGCAGGGGGTGGACATGCGTGTACAGAATAAAGGAATGAGCTAGAGTAAACTTTATTTGTCTTATTTTACGTGTTAAGAAAAGCATCTACCTTTTTTGTGAACTATTTAGGCAGTGTTATTGTGTCTGATAGTTGCAGCTGCTGCTTCTCTGTTCAAAGGAATAGTTATGTGACTCATGTTAAACCAGTCATGGTATCTTATCTCATGGCAATGATGACTTGTTAAGATCTCTCTCTCTTTTTCTTTGTTTTTCATAAAGGTGTATATATTTAGGGTCCCCCCACACAAGATAATCCAGTATAAGCCACTCCTCTCAGAATCCTTAATCACATTGGAAAATACCTTTCTTTCTTTCTTTCTTTCTTTCTCCTTTCCTTCCCTTTCCTTCCTTCTTTCCTTCCTTCCTTCCTTCCTTCCTTCCTTCCTTCCTTCCTTCCTTCCTTCCTTCCTTCCTTTCTTTTTTTTTCTTCAAAGTAAGGCAGCAATTCCTTATTTGGAATCCAAGGATTAGGACATGAACATATGCTTTTAGAGGGTGCCATCTGGTTCAGTACAGTACCTTTCCATAATTTCGTTTTGCAAGCTAAAACTTTCTTTCTCACTGCTTTAATTTTTTTCAGTTATTATGTTAGTTGAAATTAGGTTTTTGCCAATAGCATCTGAAGGAACCCAAGAAAAAACATGTTATTATGAGATATCCTGCTAATTCAAGGAAAAACATAATGTATATATTAGAAAAAGAAAAAATGAATTTATACACATAAAAATTTTGACCAATAGCCATCTAAATGGTCAAGAGATCAGTGAAACTTCATTGACTCAGCTGCATTTAAGAAGCAATAACATCACAGTGTTCTTTTTAACCAAAAAACACCATATAAACAATACTCATGCAGTAAAGAAGATTATTATAAAATAAATTGTGTTAACTTATATTTCATATAAGTAGAGAAATAAAGACTTTTAAAATAATTGGTTTGGGTCAGGCTTACCACTTTATTATTTGCACCAAAACCCAACCAGATTAATTAAATTTTCATGGGTAAAAATTGAATAAAGTATTATAATGAAAATGTGGAAAATAATAAAAACTTTTCAGAAGAAAAATATTTTAAGTGTATTGCGAAAAGAAGGATATAGAGGGTTAAAAAAGTGTTTAACATTTAAATTTAAATATTTAAAATTTATTTATGTTAGAAATGACATAAAACTAAAACCTCAACAATAACTGAGATGTTATTCAAGTATATGGCAAAAATTAAGTACTCTTGAAATATTTAATACTATTTCAAATAAAAAAATTACATATAATGATAGAAAAATAAAATGATATAACAAGTTATTTTGCAAAAAAATGGCTAATTATTGTCTACCATTAAAGAACTGCAAAATAGAGCGATGAAATATATACACTGTAATGTTTTGTATTTAGCAATATGCATTAGATATTTTCCATATCGTGTAGCACATGTAAATCTAATCCATCCTCATCAATGTTGTCCTGTATTACATAAAATAAATGTACCATTTTAGTTTTCCATTTCTCAAAAGTAAAACGGTGGAATTATAATTATATCTAGTCTCTTATCCTGTTTTTCTGGCCCTATATGGCAGTAAAATTTATTGATGCTTAATATGTCAGTACATAATTAAAGGTCTTAACTATATACATGCTATTGACCAATCAATTTTACTTACTGGATTATTCCTATACATCCATTTAAAGATGAGCACAAAGATTTAGTGGTATTTATAATAGAAACTAATATTCTAACAACAGATAATTAGACTTGCTCCTCTGATAATTTAGAAGACTGGCTATACTGAATGTCTTGATTAAAACAACTAGAAATATTGAATACACTTTTATCTATATTTTAAAAAAATATATCATTAAACTGGCAGGAAACGAAGCATTTTCAGCGGCAAAATTCTAAGTGAAAGTGAGGATCTAAATAAATAAGTGTAGCAGTGAAGCTACATTTGTCCTGTGGGCACTTTTCTTTTTTTTTTTTTTTTTTTTTTTTTTTTAGAAAAAAAAACACAGAGCTTTATTGTTCTCAACACCAGCGGCAGCGGTCTCTGTAGGACTGGGGAGTGAGTTCTGTTGCCTGACAGGGATAGGTGGCTCCTACTTGCCGGCGATGAGCGGGTTCCGCAGGACCACAATGACTGAGTCCCCGCGCAGGAACATCTTGGAGATATAGCGGTCTTTGTTGACTGGCTTAGACTTCTTCTTGCCCTTGCCGCTCTTGGGTACCTCAGTCCACATCTCCTTCACGTTCTCCAGCACCATGTTGCAGTGCCTATCGAAGGCCTTCACGCGGCCCAGGAGTTTCTTATTGTTGCGGCAGTTGATAAGCACTTGGGTGTTGTCTTTGACGGACTGAGTGAGCACAGAGAGTGGACCCGTATTAAATTCCTCCTCCTCTCGCTTCTGCAGCTCCTCCGGGGTCATCTCACTCTTGGGCTTGTTGAGGAGGCTCATGTTGGTCACTAAGCTCTCGGTTCACTCCGGTTTCCCCTGTGGGCACTTTTCAATTAAATCAACTTTAACTTTGATTTTCATGGCTTTGCAGTCCATCAGAGATGAGATATAGAAGATCTAGTAGGAAATGCTCTTCGTAGAACTAGGATCACAATAGCCTAATCTCTCAATTTGTGGGCAAAGCAAAAATTCCATCGACCTCCACACCCACATGACATATATTCTTAGAAGAGGAAAAATAAAAACAAGAAAAAGCTCAAGAAAATATCTTGAGTTTTGTTCCTGGATAGAAGGAAAGAAGAAATCTATCTCATGCAGTTTCCCCTTCCAAATTCTCACTACAAAGGTGATCTAAAAAAGGTCAAGCCAAGAATTTGATTTCAATAAGCTTCAGATTTCCCAGGTTTTTAGGTACCTGGTAGACAAATATTGCAATTTTTTAGGGAGTAACCCAACTTCAGTAGGAGTCTCAAAGGAACCTCGCTTGAAACTTCATATAACATGATTTTAACAATTAGGGGAAAATGAGCAAAGAAACAAAGCATAAATGAGGCTAAGCAGGAGAGCAAACAAAAATAAATCTCCCTGGGCATGGAATATAAAATAAACACACTTACTAAGTGCAAAAATAAATAAAATGAGATATTCTACATGTAAACATGTATTACACACACACACACACACACACACACACACACACACACACACAAATAGAGAGATAATCCTTTTAGGAATTAAAATGAATGAAATTGAAAGGGCAATAAATTGGCCAATAACAGATTAAATTTAGGAAAGGATTTAACTTCTTTGAGCCAGTTAATTCACCTATGAAATTAAAATACTTATAACTGATATTTCACAGGTTTCTGTGTGAATCTAATGCCTTGTATGGGTAAGCATTATAGAAAAAAAGCACAATTTGAATTCCATTATTTGTTTGTTGTTGTATGTCCATATATTACCTGTTATCTGTAATCTTCACATTACCCTTCCACCTCAAAATATGGTCAGGCCATTATTCTCCTCTTCTTAAAAGACAGATAACCAGATAACCAGGGTTGGGGGGACAGGGAGAACATCAAGAAATCAAATCTAGGTCCTCAGCATAGGAAAGGAGACATGAAAGAAGGTGTGATCAATCCTAGCCATTTGGAATGATTCTAAGAAAAGCAGAGTCCAAATCTCACTGCTCTTAGCATAGAGCTAGAACAGTGTCATGGAGATTACATGACTTCAGCCAGAACATATAAGAAGAGAGAGGGCCAAATTGAACTTCATTCCCACCTAATTCCTTGGCAATTTGAAAACTCTGACATAATTCAGATTTTCTTTGAAGAAAGAGTAGAAATAACCTGAAATTGATAGAAATTTTATTTTGGGGGGGGCAGAACAAAAAACTGAAATAATTATTGGTTTTGAATATTATAACCAAGAAATAGGTTTTCTATTACTCAAATTTTCAAATACGTGGCTCAAGATTTATATTTATGATCACGTGTTCAGTGTTCATCAAGTATTTATTGCATGCCACAATAGTAGTGTTCAGACACTATATAAGCATAAACTAACACAACGTTATGCAACTCAGAGAGTGCATGTTCAAGAACTTTAATAGAAGAGCCACCATTATTATTATACACTACAGGAATTTTATTTATTTTAAAATGTAAACATCAATTCATTATATTTCCAGTCTAGTACTCTACTCACCTATTCAGCTCGCATTTGGTATATTTTTACATGTATCTCATGCACTGCATAAGGATCTTTGCTATGAAAATAGTTTGTATTGAAGAGTTTTCAGCAAACTATAAAGGAAAAAAAAAGAAGATAAATGCCCAGTGATTGCTTCAACATCAGCAGTTTTTCAGAGGTCAGCTACCTATATTAAATGTTTAAATATTTATATTAATATAATAAATATTTAAACATTACAATCAGGTTGAAAGGCCTGTGTGAAATAAAACTTAGAATGGTATTTCAATTCAAGTACATAGAACAATGTTTCAAGCTCAATGACTGATTAAGTTTAAAAATTTCTCAGAAACATTTTGATATTGAAATATATTTTAATAATTCTTCATAAATAGATTAACAACTAAAATAAGAACAGAAATGAGAACTATTTATTTCTGAGTAAAGCCAAGTATAATAACCACATCAACGCTTCCCTAATGCTCAGATTTTACCCTCATCAATTGTTAAACACACTTTGCTTTATTTTTATATGTTGGCTATTCATTGCTGCATGAACAGTATCAAAATGTTTCTGAGAAATATATAACTTTCATCAGGCATATTTAATCATTATAGTCTTTTCTCCATGACAGTACTATTTAGTGATACATAAGTTGTTTGATTATTCACCTACCTACATGAATGTTTTGTTTTCCATATTTTTATTAACATTGTAGATACAACAAAGGATATATTTGATAATTCCAGGGAAACTCCCAATGACCATGAAACATTATATAGACAAAAGCAAAGGTGGGCATGGACTGCAACTTCCAGCTGTGAAAGACAAGCTTGTATATTGCTAAGAATTAGAAAAGTTGAGTACCAGATAAAAATATTTGTTTGAAAGCCTCAGAGAGCTTGGAATTGTGGGGGATCAAGATGCCTAAGGGAAGGAAATCAAAGAAATGAGTATAGCATTCAGAGCTGCTTTACCACAAAACACATGCTGGTTTTAAAAAGATAGCTGAAGAACAGAAAAGCTGAACAAATCTTTAACCAGCCTCATGGAATGGTGGTAGAAAATTTGAGTTTAGAGCTAAGGAAAGAGAGGGCTTGGTAACCCCCCCAAACATTTAGTTGAGGCCAAAGGATTATACCCAAGATGAAGTCCAACTAAAACAAAGAGTGATTTTTTTCCAGAAACTAAAACTCAGCTTCATATAATTTCAATTATAGACTAAATTAATTAATAAAAAAAATTGTGAGGCATGATAGGAGACAGACCTAAGGGCAAAACTAAAAAAAAGAATAAAAATACAGAAACAGACCCAAAGAGGGTCCAGATATTAAATTTATAAGAGAACTCTATATTACCTGCATTAACATGTTAAGAATTGGACAAAAAGATGAAGAGTCTCGAGAAAAACAGAAATATATAGCAAATACTCAAATAGAATTTTAAAAAAATACAATATTTGAAATCATTAAACAGTACATTGGATGGAAATAAATGATGGCTTATTGAAATGGGAAATAGGTAAGTAAAAAAAATTCAACTTGAAGCTAAAATAAAGCCAGAGTAGGAGGTATGTATAACATGGTGAAAAGTTCTAACATGTATAATTGGAGTTTCACAAAAGAGAAGAGAGAGAGAATTGGACAGAATATCTGATAGGATATGTTCTGATAAATTTTGAAAAATTTATAAAACCATAGATTCAAGAAGTACTAATTATTAAACAAGATTAAATTTTAAAAACACATCTAGGTATATTGCAGTTACACTTTTAGAAAACCAGAAGAAAAAAAGAAATATTACATTGAAAGAATAAATAGCGCCGTTAACATACTTTTAAACAGTCAGAAAAAAATGGATTGACGTATTCAAAGTGTTGAAAAGGAAAAATCTACCCACAATTTAATAACTGCAAAATGTTATTGAAAAATTAAGGAAAAATAATGATATTTTCAAACAATCTGAGAAAAGATAGCACCAATAAATCACATCAAATAAAATTTTAAAGTAAAGTGTTAAGGTAGAAGAAAAATAATTTAAAACAGAAAAAGAAGAAACTACATTTACTGAGGATAAATATGTAGATAAATCTAAAAAGATTTTAACTATCTAAGGCAACCATAACAATATCTGCATATTAAATATATACAGATATTTGAATACAGGTGAAAAAAGCCCAACATTTAGAAATAGGGATAAATGTTCTATGGTCTTTACCTTGTCCAGAGAGTGGTAAAGGGGATAATTTATTAATTTATATTGGACATTAATAAGTTAGGGGTGTATGTTG
This sequence comes from Cebus imitator, assembly GCF_001604975.1. Classification (NCBI taxonomy): domain Eukaryota; kingdom Metazoa; phylum Chordata; class Mammalia; order Primates; family Cebidae; genus Cebus; species Cebus imitator. Next base: position 4,652,379 of record NW_016107403.1, read on the forward strand.
TAATCTCTAAAATAAGTAGTAAAATAGTGGTTAAAATTATAATTAATAAGAAAATGGAAAAATAAAACTTTCTGATTGATTTAAAGCATATCAAAAGATAGAAGAAATAGAAAAAATACAGTAAAGGCAGAATAGAAAAAATATGTGTTACAATGGCCACTCTAATGCAATATATTAGTAGTTATATTAGAAATAAGAGACTAAATGTCCCACTTAATAGTCAATGAAGGCAACTCTTAAACAAAAATAAAAAAGAGCTGTATGATGGTTATAAAATATATACATTAAATATAAGAATGCACAAGTTTAAAAATGAAATAGTAGAGAAGTATTCATGCAAATGAGCCAAAAGAAACTTGATTTTATATTAATATTATGCACAATAGACTGTAAGCCAAGAAACATTATTATAGATAAAGAGGAATATGTCATAATGATAAATGGTTCAATCCATTGGTGAGATAAAACAGATTATCAGTCTGTAGGTATCTTAAAATATAGCATCAAAATGCATACATTAAAATAGAAATCAAAGAAAAAATATACAAATTAGCAATCATGATGGCAGATTTTTACCATACCTCTATTAGTAACTGATAGAACAAACAGAAAAAGAATCAGTGAATGTATAGATTCAACAATATATTTAACAAAATTATATAACTGGCAGATCTACATTACTGCCACCAACAATAGAAAAATACATTGTTTATATGTATACTAGGAATATTTCTCAAAATACACTGTGTACTAAAAATAAAGTAAATCTCAACAACTTTCAGAGGATTAAAGTCATATTGAATATGTTCTCTCTCAACAATGGAATAAAATAGAAGTGAAAAAAAATCCTTGAATATTGGAAACCATGTCATTTATTATAATATCAAAAATAATAAGTACCTAGGAATCAAGGAAAAGTGTGTCAGGTTTTTACACTAAATACTGAAAAAAATGAGATTAAAAATCAAAGAACACCTGAATAAGTGAAAATATACCATGCCTCTGGTTTATAAAACTTGGTATCTGTGAGGATATCATCTCTTCTCACCCACCTACCATCATTGCTTAAACAGTAGTTTTCAATTTGAGCAATTTTTACTCCCAGAGGACACATGACCATGTCTAAAGATGTTTGATTACAACTATGGGTGGGGATAAGATGCTAATATCGAATGGAGAGAGGCCATACATGCTGCTAATATTTACAATTCACAGAGCACACATAATAAAGAATAATTTGTCCAAAAATATCAATAATATTGAGGTTGAGAACCTTTGATCTACATCACTGTGAAGCTCAAACCTCTCTATAAATTAAATCTAATCACAACTAATAATTCAGCTTTTTTTTGTGGAAATTGACATGATGTTTAAAAAATTTATGTGGAAAGTCAAAGACCTATGCTAAGTAAGATGATGTTGAAAAAGAAGGACAAAAAGGGAGAAGTTACATAAGCAAATAATAAAACTTACTAAGAGTATAAAACTTCCATTATTTTTAGAAAATATTATTGTACATATAGAAAAGATAAAGGAATAAATGATATTAAATAAATATTTATCCAAGATAACATAGATCACCAACCAATATTAGGAAAACAATACAAGAACAAAATGAGAAGTTCAACAAAAAGATAAACCATAAAAAAGAAGCAAATACAATTCTGAAGCTAAATAACACAACAAATGAACCGAAAAATATCATAAAAGTTTTCAACATCAGATATGATTAAGTAGAGGAAAGAATCAGTGAACACAAAATAATTATTCTAAATCAGTCAGAGAAACAAAAATAAAAACACAGTGTGAAGAAAGCCTATGGGACTTATAGAACCCCATCATGTTCACCAATATATGCAACATAAGAAATGAAAGAAAAAGAGCAGAGAAGGAGAAAGGAAAATATGACTCCTCTTTTAAAGAAATTGTGACAGAAAATGCAATGATCCTGAAAAGAGAAATAAACATCCAGAAACATGAAGCCCCAAAAAACTATACAGTTTGAACATAAAGGGATCTTTAATAAGAAATATTGTGATCAAAAGTCAAAGAAAAAATTTTGAAAGCAGAAAAATAAAAGCAATTTATTATATACAAGGGATTACATATTAGACCTTCAGCAGATTTTTCAGCAGCAGTTTTGCAGACCAGGAGACAATATAGTAAGACATTCTTGGACAAATGAAACCTGAGGGAGTTTATCAACACTAGAAATTTCTTACAAAAAATGCTAAAGAAAATTCTTCACATTGAAATGCAATAATAATAATTAACAATAAGAAACATACAAAAATATAAAACTCACTATAAAAGTAATATTATAGCTAAACTTATGCATATAAATATATAAATGTAAGATTATAGAAACTGATGGTGGTGCATAAATCACTTTTAACTTTAGTGTAAAAGTTGAAAGACAAAAGTGTCAATGATAACAATAGCTATAATAATTATTGATGGATATGCAATCAAATGGATGTAAAGCAATAAAACAGATGTAAATTGTAACATTAACAACATAAAATGAAGATGAACACTAAAAGTATAGAATTTGTGTATGTAATTGAAATTAAGTTATTATAAGCTTAAAGTCAACTGTCATAACTCCAAGAAGCCTTATGGTAATTACCAAGATAAAACCTGTAATAGGGATAAAACAAAGATAAATAGAAAGGAATCAGAACATACCACTATCAAATCCTAGTGAAACACAGCAAGAGAGGAAGCAAAGGACAAAGGAAGATCAAAATAGTCAAAAAACAATGAAGAAAATGGCAATGGTAAGTTCTTACTTATCAGTAATAACTTTAAATATTAATGAATTAAATTCTCAATCAAAAGGTATTATGTGGTGGAATTGATTACAAAAAAGATTCAGTAACATGTGACCTATAAAAGACTCACTTTAGCTTCAAATATGCAGATAAACTGAAAGTAAAAATATGAAAAAGATATTCCACAAAAATGGTAACCAAAAGAGAGCAGAGTCAATCATGCATATTCAGAAAATAGACTTTAAGTCAGTATCTGTCACAGTATTTTAGACAGTATCTGTCTAATTCTTGAGGAAGTAGTTCCTCAAGAGGATAGACCCAACTCTTTCTCTCTCTCTCTCTCTCTCTCTCTCTATATATATATATATATATATATACACACACACACACACACACACACACACACTCAACATGGGAGCACCTAAATATATAATGTAAATATTAACCAAACTAAAGAGAGAAGTAGATTTCAATACAATAAAAGTAGAGGACTTTAATACCTCACTTTCAACAATGGATAAATCAGCCAGACAGAAAGCCAATGAGGAAACAATGCATTAAAATAACATTATAGATCAAATGGATATAACTGACATATATAGTTCATGTTATTCAAAAGCAGCTTCTCAAGTGTACACAGAACATTCTCCAGGACAAATTATATATTAGGTCACTGAAGAAGTCCTAACAAATTTAAAAAGATTGAAATCACATCAAGTATCTTGTCTGACCACAATGGTATAAAGTTAAAAATCGATAATCAGAAAAAAATTGAAAAACTCACAAAAAATTAAACAGCACAGTTATCAACATCAAGAGGTTATAGAATAAATCAAAATGAAAATCAAAAATTATGTTGAGAAAAATAAAAATTAAAGCACAAATATCATCATTTATGGGATCCAGCAAAAGCTGTTTAATGAAGAAAGTTAATATTGATAAATGCCTACTTCAAGAAAAAAGAAAATCTCAAACAAATAACCTAATTTCATTCCTCAAGAAGCTGTAAAAAGAACAAACTAAACCTGTAGTAAACAAGGAGAAAATAATTCAGATTATAGCAAAAATAAGTAAAATACAGACTAGAAAAACAATTAAAAAAAGAACAAAGAAATTGAGTTGGTTTTCTGAAAAGATAAACTTGCAAACCTTTAGCTAGACTAAGAAAGAAGAGAAAAACTCAAATAAATAGAGGTATAAAAAAAAGAGAAAGTATTACAAATAAAGCTACAGAAACACCAAGAATTATAAGATACTATTATGAATAATTAAATAAAAACAAATTGAGTAACCTATAAGTATTGGGCAATTTCTAGAAATGTGTAATTTACCATAACTAAATCATGAAGAAATAGAAAATCTTAATAGACCAATAATGAATGAGAAAATTGAATCATTCATCAAAAATCTCCCAAAACCCAAAAACTCCTGGACCACATGGCTTTGCTGTCAAATTCTACCAAAGGGCTAAAGAATTGATGCCAATTTATCTCAAATTCCCAAAAATTGAAGAGAAGGGAACACTTCAAATTGCATAAGGCCAGTAATACCTTCATACAAAAGCCAGATAAGGATACTACAAGTGAAGAAAATGACCGACCAATATCTCTCATGAACATAGATGCAAAAATAATCACAAAATACTAGAAAATCAAATTTAATAGCAAATTTTAAAAGTCAGTTACCATGGTCAAGTGGAAATTATCCCAGGGATGCAAGAATGGCACAATTCTCTATAAACTTGATATACCACATTAACAGAATGAAGTTTAAAAGGATATGATCATCTCAATAGATGCAGAAAAAGCATTTGACAAAATTCAACAATTTTTTATAACAAAAATTCTCAACAAATTAAGTATACAAGAAATATACCTCAATACAATGAAAGTCACATAACACAAGCCCACAGCTAACACCATACTCAGCAGTGAAAAGTTAAAAGGAACAAGACAAGGGTATATACTCTTCACACTTCCATTTGACATGGTACTGGAAGTCTTAGCAGAAGCAATTAGACAAGGAGAAATAAATTAAAGGCATCCAAGTTGGAAAAGAAGGAGAAAATTTTTCTGGTTTTAGGTGACAGAGTCCTTAACACAGAAAACCAAAAGACTATAGAACTAACAAACAAATTCAGTACATTTGCAGAAGACAAAGTTACCATAAGAAAATCAATAGCAGTTTTATACACTAAAAACAAACTAACTGAAAAATAAGTTAACAACATAATCTCATTTATAATAACATCAAAAAGAGTAAAATACATAGCCATAAATTTAACTTAGGATGTGAATCATCTGTTCACTGAAAACTACAAAATATTGATGAAACTAAAGGTAAAAATATCCTGAGTTCATGGATTTGTTGTTAAAATATCCATACTCCACAAAGCAATGTACAGATTTAATGCAATCCCTATAAAAATTCCAATGTCACTTTTCACAAAAATAGAAACAACAATCCTAATTTGCATGGAAGCACAAAAGACCTCAAATAGCCAAGACAGTCATGATCAAGAGAAACAAAGCTGGCAGCCTCACACTTCCTAATTTCAAATTATATTACAAACCTATCAGAATTAAAGCAGCATGAAACAGTGGCACAAAACAGAGAGCCCAGAGATGAACCCATCTATAAACAGTGAACTGATCAATAAGGCTACCCAGAATACACAATGAGAGAAAGGCTAGTCTCAATAAATGGTTTCAGGAAAACTGAATATCCAACCACATGTAAAGAATGACATTGAATGCCTATCTTAGAAGAAAAAAAAAAAACTCAAAATGGATTAAAAACTTAAATGTAGAAACCATGAAACTCTAGAAGAAAACATAGGAATAAAGCTCCTTGACATTGGTTTAGGCAAGGATTTCTTGAACATGAGACCAAAAGTACAGGCAACAAAAGTAAAACAGACAGACAAGACTACATGAAACTAAAAAGCTTCAGCACAGCAGTGGAAACAATCAACGAAATAAAAGGACAGGCTAAAAAATGTAAGAAAACATTTATTTGCAAGCCATAAAATGATAAATGGTTAACATTCAAAATATATAAGGAACTCCTACAACTCAATATCAAAAACTAAAAAATAAATTTAAAAGTATAATGAGCAAAAGATCTGAATAGACATTTCTCCAAAGAAGACATACAAATGATATATACATGAATATCATCATCAGTAATCATCAGGAAAATGGAAATCAGAACCACATGATATCACCATGAACCTTCAACCTGTTAGGATGGCTGTTGTTTAAAACAAACTAAAAGTGTTTGCAAAAATGTGGATAAAAAGAAATACTGTTGGTAAGGACATACATTTTTGAAGCTACCAAGAAAAACAGTATGGAGGTTCATGAAAGAATTTAACATAAAATTATCACATGATCTAGTTATACCACTTTTGGGTATTTGTCCAAAGGAATTAAAATGAGCATATCAAAAAGATATTTGTACCTCTATGTTCATTGCAGCATTGCTTGCAATAGCCAAGATAATAGCCAAGATGTGAAAACAACCTAGGTATCTATCAACAGATAACAGATGAATGAATAAAGAAAATGTAGTGTGTATATATACATATATATATGTGTGTGTGTGTGTATTATATTGTATTTTATGTATATATAATATATAATTATATTTTATATACACATATACATACATAATATATAATTTAACATGAATGCAAATATTTTTGGAGTAGATTATTGTAATTATTTCATAATTGTTTATATAATATGTATATATATAATATATATACACACATAATTATATATAACTATATAATGTATATATATTAGATACATGTATATTATGTGTAATATATATGAGTGTAATATATATTATATGTATCTAATATATATACATTATATATATATATATACATAAAACAATATTACTCAGCCTTAAAAAAAGAAAATCCTGTCATTCACAACAACATAGATGATATTCTGCTAAGTGAAACAAGCCATATACTTAAGGAAAAATATTACACATTCCCACTTATGTGAGGGATCGAAAATAGTCAAAGTCGTAGAAGCAGAGAGTAGAATGATGGTTGGCAGGGCCAGGAAGAGTGGGAAGTGGGGAGGTATTAGTCAGAGGGTACAAAAGATAAATAAATCTAGAGATTTATTAAACAGTGTAGTACCTATAGCTATCAATACTGTATTTTATACTTAAAATTGCTAAGAGGTCAGGTCTTAGGTTAAGTGTTATCAAAATTATAATAATGGGGGTAGAAAGAAACTTTTGGAGGTGAGAAGGTTATGGTTTTGATGGTGGTGTTTCAAGTGTGTATATTTATCCCCAGATTCATTGAGATGTATACATTAAATATGTACAGTTTTTTGCATGTCAATCATACCTCAATAAAGTGGTTAAGTAAGAAAATAGTTGCCTCCAAAATATTTGCATAAAATAAACTTATTAGGGATTTAGATATTTTGCCTAGTATTCCTTCAAATATGTATTTCTGCTGATGAAGTCTATAACATATTCAAGCATTAAAGTGAAAAAAAATGAACCAGTGTTTCAAAAATCAAATTTAAAATTAAGTGTATGATAAAGATGTTGGTGTTCCTTCAAATGTTGCTTATCAGAGAAAATAGTATACACATCTCTTCAAACTCTGTTAAAATCATGTATGTATGCTCTCACTGCCTGAGGCTGTCATATTAATATCACCAAAATAATCAGATCATAATTTAAAATTATATGTGAGGTAATCAAGCAAGATTACAGAAGTATTAAAGGCTACCACATATACAGAACTCACTTAAAGTGGAACTTCATAATATTTAACACAGATAAATTGCAAATGTTGGAGCCTCACAAAACATTTTTGGTTGAATTGTTGCTAACATGAAAATGTGCCTTTCCTTGGGAACAATTATGAAATGACAATGACAATGATCTACTCCAAAAATGTTATTTGCATTCATGTTAAATAAGAGCATAAATTTGTATCTCTTTTTATTTGTTGTTTCAATACCTAAATTATGAAACTTCTGTTATGCTGAAGGCAACATATATAATATATAAAACTCTAATATTAATTAATGAATTAATATGTATTGTGTTAAACATAGTAGGTATATATACAGTAAAGTGCCCAATCAAATTTATCCATTCAAGTAGGTAAATGAGGGTTGTGAAGCTGCTATATGGAGGGACAGATTGAACATCTCATCACATGCTTAAACAATCATTTCCAGAAGCTAAAAAAATGAATTAGTACTGATCAAATAACTAAACTGATATTTCATTAAACAAAGCAAAGTAATCAGATTTTATCTTATTCTATTTTAAGATCAAATTAGATCACTCAGGCTATGTCCCCAGTTGTCAGATAGTACAGCAAGAAGAAAGATTAATTCCACAGCTATGTGTTCAATAAGCTTATGTAAAACTTAGCACATAAAATGTAACTACTGAATGAAATATTCTAAGCTTTCACTGTACTAGTTCATTTTTATGCTCATGCAACCACTCTATTTCTGTCCCATTATGTCTTCCCTCATCTTGCACACACATCCCTTGTACAACTATTCCTTCACTGCAAAATGCATCAAGATCAGAGGCTGTATATAAATAATTGATACCATGATAGAAATATAGCATAAATGATATTCACAAAGATTATGTTCTTATGCTTGATCTAAAAACTTTCAAAAGTATTTGCCTTCAGGGCTCTTGATTATCTCCATCTATAATGCTGCACAGTTATGATGAGGAAGTGGCACATTTAAGAACTGTGAAAGATTTTTTAAAATAGCAGAAGGAAGAATTGTGGGCTGCTGAACTATCATATAGAAAAAAAAATCCATCCCACTCTTTTTGCTATTATATTGTTTAAGAAGTTGCGGTAAATCTTCACTTTGGCTACTATCCTATTTTATTTTACTGTAACTATCATCACTTTTACTATGGGATACTTTATGGGGCACTTTAGCCCTCAGCGTTTTTGCTAAGCACTTGTGCAGATACTTGTGAGATCTATCAAGCATTTTAACCAGCTTATTCTTTGCTTTCAGACCTTGATGAGAAACCATTATTATGACCTCAAAAAAGAATATTTGGACACCATATCCCCAGAAAAAAAAAATCCTTACTTTGATCACATTTTAGAGTATCTCTTCTCATTCTGTAATAATGGAATTTTCCGTGAGAATAAAACTACCAGATTTTTTTTTTTTTAAGTTCTTGACTGGAAAGATCCTCCATTTCCTCTGTGCTGTATTAGCACTAGCTGAAGAGCAGTTGACATAAATTTCTTGTTGCTTAGGGGCTGATCCTACAGTTATATCTCAAAAGAGTCAACAAGAATTGTATAGTTGGAAATGCTCTTTGTTCACACTCCCATCTCTCAGTTCTTTATTTTGCCCAACATGTGTTTTTTTTTTTTTTTTTCCTGGGTGCTAGAAATAAATTTTACAGAAATGACTCAAAATTTTATCCTTTATGTTGATCAATTAAGTTGCAATTCCATTAAGCTGTAATTATTCTTGACCTAAGGGACTATATCCCTTTTGTTCCTATATTTCTGGTGCCAAGGATTATGACTGGTGCAAAATAGGGACCCAATAAATAAGTGAATTTATGATGAAAATTACTAGAAAATTTAAAGATTTGTGTTTGTGAATTTCCTTCAGAATTATACAGAAATATCCAAATGAGAATGTAGATATTAGTGATTTTAGAGAAAACAGCAACTCTAAATTAAGCATTAAATTATTGCCAGCATCTCTTGAAAATCTAGCAAATTCATCATTTATAACATGGGTCTGCAGCTAAGGCCCATGAGTTGAATGAGACCCACAATTCCTTTGTGTAAACAAAGCTTTATTGGAACATAGCCATACTCATTTGTTTACATATTGTACTAGCTTCTGTACACTACTTACAGCAGAGTTGACTAGCTGTGCAATACCATATAGTCCACAGTCCACATAGCCTAAATATTTGCTATCTGGTTCTTTACCAAAAAAAATAAAAATAAAAATAAATAACCCAAAAAACAAAAAATAAAACAAGAATATCCACAGGAGATGGGGCCCAACTCTTAAATATTTCATAGAGGTGAATTCCCATCCCATGCCGAGGGAATTGGCATGACAACCTTGTCCAAATCTCCTATTTTCCAGGCTGTAGATACCAGAAGGCTGTGGATACCAGTGTTCTCCTACTACCATTTTTATACTCTCAATTGCTTCTGTGTTGTGTCCTGCCTGGAGGTCCAACAATGAAAAGCCAGCTTCCTTTCCATGCATTCAAAGGGATGATGTCTCTGATTCTGATCCTTTGTAGTAGTGCCACATTTCCAACCTTAACCTTTTTTTTTTTCCTCTTCAGACAGAGCACTCTGTCACCCAGACTGGAGTGCAGTGGCACAATCTTGGCTCACTGCAACATCCACCTCCCGGGTTCAAACTGTTCTCCTGCCTTAGCCTCCCAAGTGCTGGGATTACAGGCAGGCACTACCACATCCAGCTAATTTTTGTGTTTTTAGTAGAGACAGGGTCTCACCATGTTGGCTAGGCTGGTCACGAACTCCCTACCTCAAATAACCCACCCACCTTGACCTCCCAAATTGCTGGGATTACAGGCATGAGCTACTGCACCTGGCTCAACATTAACTTTAAGCCATTGGGCTGGGTAGGTGCTCTCTGTTTCCCTAAGCCATACCACTCCTTATTTTCATATCTGAGCCAGTTTCATTCATTTATAGTATCTCTGCCTGATTATTGAAAATATTTGAATCTATGCCCCTGACACATGACACATGACAAAGCTTATCATACAGATATAACTTCCAATTTATTAAGTAAAGCATCACACAAAACTTACATATTCTAAATATCCACTCATCCTAAGCTATTTCATAAGCTATTGTCTATTTTCATAATGAGCCCACAAACTGCTCAAACTTTTGTTTCAAAGGAAAATATCCTACCACATTTGGGAAAACCCAGAAGACATGAGTCAAGGGAAATTTCTGTAGTTTCACAGTCAAGGGCATTCTTCAGGGCAGGTCAAACACTCAGACCTACCAGTAATTTTTCACATTATGACAAGTTTGCCTGGGGCACTTGGCCAGGGTTTTCTGAACCCTTATGCAACTGCTATATGAAGCTCTATTTCTAAAAAATAGTAACACATAGGATTTAATTGAAAGGAAATGAAAGATAAAATCTTGAAAGAATTTTTTAAAACTAGAAGTAGTTGGCAACCTTGAGTGGGTTCTAAAGGTTGTATGTATGTGTTCTAAAGAGAAGACTATAAAGCAAAATTAGAAAACTGTGCTAATGAGGCCAAGGCCTCTGCTTGCATCTGTGTGTGGGTTTATTAGCGTTGCACAAAGAAAAATGCAACTTAACAATCACTATCTGAAACTTTAACTCAACCCATAAGCCTATAACTACCTGCCACTGCTCAGGAGGGAGACCAGAGTCTTGAAATGAGTCACCATCAGCCAATGTTGGAAATAGATGCTTGGTGCCACAAAGAAAAATTAGCACTGAGACAAAGGATCTTTTAACAACACAATTTTTGCTTCCTGGACTGCAGGAAGGGTACTCTTACTAGCCATTTTGGGGCAAGAGTACAAACAACAAAGGAAAACACAAATTTATCCCTTACTGCTGTGTCTGATTTCTGTTGTTTGGAGCCAGAATCTCATGGCAAGATGGCTAGTGAGTACCCTTCCTGCAGTCCAGGAAGCAAAAATTGTGTTGCTGAAAGATCCTTTATTTCAATGCTAATTATTCTTTGTAGCACCGAGCATCTATTTCCAACAGCCAGCCATCTCCAAAATATCTGAAGCTTTAGTATGCTTAGCAATGCCATCATTCTTGCTATTTCTAATGATCGGTTTTCAGGAAACTTTGATTTGGCCTGTTGATGACATTACGCACAACTGACCATATCATTTTTTTAAATACATTTTCTTCATTGACATCCAGACACATTACTTCCTTGGATCCCCTCTTTTCTCTCTGGGCACTCATGTAACCCTGTCAAAATATAGGTTACATTGTGCCATTCCTCAACTCAACACTCTTCAATGTCATTCTGCTCAGACATTGTGAAAGCCAACGTCATCTTTTGCCCTACGTGTCCCCCTGAGCTGTGAGATATCACTGCCTCTCAGGCTCAATCTAGTCTCTCTCTCACTACACTGCCCAGGCACATTTCTGCCTCTGTGTCTCTGCACTGCCTGTTCTGTATGACTGGAAGTTCCCCCCTCCACATTCAGTCATATCCAAGTACTCTATTTCCCTCTTTCTTATGGCCTTATATCAATGTTATTTTTCCTCCCTGCCCTTTCTATGATTTTATTTTCTCTACTCTGATATTTTCTATTTCTCTTCTTTGCTTTGTTTTTCACTTAGCACTTGCTATTTTTTATATTATAAATTTCTTTTGTCTTAAGTTTGTCTTTTCCTCTAGAGCGTAAGATCTATTAGGGTATGATTTGTCTTCATAGTTTCTCTGCTAGAATATAGAACGTAATAGACTAGGGCCAGGTGCGGTGGCTCACATCTGCAATCCCCACACTTTGGGAGGTCTAGGTAGGCAGATCACGAGGTCAAGAAATTGAGACCATCCTGGCCAACATGGTGAAACCCCGTCTCTGCTAAAAATTAAAAAAGTAACCAGGCGTGGTGGTGCATGCCTGTAATCCCAGCTACTTGGGAGGTTGAGACCAGAAGAATAGCTTGAACTTGGGAGGTGAAGGTTGCAGTGAGCCGAGATGGTGCCACTGCACTACAGCCTGGTGACAGAGTGAGACTCTGTCTCAAAAAAAAAAAAAAAAAAAAAGAACATAATAGACTGTTCATGTGTGTTGGGTGCATGTATAATGGAATAACTCAAGGGTGCCAGTCATTGTGGCCCAATTTGCTTTTTCAACTTCTTTTATGTTGTTGTTTTGCTGCGCTGTAGCTCTGAATCTTCCAGCCTGTTTCCAGAAATCTCCTCACTCTCCTTTTCCTCTATTACTTTTCAGTTTTACAAATGTCCCTAATCTTCAACACCTTCGTGGAGCATTTCCTGCTGCTCCTTTGCCTTCCTCAGAGCCCTATGCAGATTTCTATCGCCTGACACAAAATGTTATTGCTGGCATTTGCTGACTTGTTTGTTTCCTTTCTTAGCCTTAAGCTCAGAGAGGATATTTAGAGTAGATAATAAACATCATGCAAGAGCAGAGACATTTTACCCTCTAGCTTATATCTGCTCAAATAGATAATATATATGCTAAAAAGTCTGAATGCCTAAGTAGTTAGAGAGTTTGTTATATAAAAACAAATCAGAAGGAAAAAGGTATGAAGGTAAAAACCAGAGTGAGGTGATTTAACATGAATCTTTATGTTTTAGAAAACAAAATTGCTTACTTATTCAGCCATTAATTCACCAAACATTTATTCGTCATCTACTAAAATAGGGGACATTCTACTAAAATAGGGGAATGTGAAAGAGAATAAATTATATCCTCCAATCATGATGGAACCCATTCTATGAACAAAAAGAAAGCCTTGTAAGAAGTATAGCCAATCGTTGTTTCTCCATTCCATCAGAAGCATTAATATAAAACAATAACAAGTCTCCCTTCCTAAAAAGAGAAGTTGAATAATGAAATTATTTATTTTTACATAAATTTCTCAGAAATATTTCATATTTAAAACACCAATTATGATTTTAAATCTCCCAAGAATATCTAAAATCTCACAATTGTTGATAAAACCTTCAATTCTAGCTTGCGTATATAAGTGAGGTAAAGCATGAAAATATAAATTTAAATGACATCAATTAATGACATAATTTAAATGACAGCATTGTAAGAACTGCTTTTTATAAAAGTTGTTAGTGATATGTTAGTGAACATATTAGTGTTATATTATGTTCATTAGTGTTATATTAGTGTTAGTGATATATTAGTGAACTTTACAGGTTAGGAATTTTTTTTTCATTGAGGTTTCAACAAGGGATGAAACAGATGAACACTCTGCCCTCATGCAAAATTATATTTTGGTGGAATGAAACAGAAAATAAACAAAAATTACAATAATTCAAGTGACAAAAAGTTCTATGAAGAAAATAAAGGTAGAGAAGAAGGATAGATGGTAACAGCTTTATGTGTGTGGGAGGCATTGGAAAGAAACACTACTTGTACAGAGTGGTTAGAAACATGCCTCTTATACACTTAATCAAAACCCTAGATAAATTGAAGGAGAAAGTTATGAAGAAATTTGGGGGGAAAATATTTGTGTGTATTGGTGAGTGTACTGGCATGCTTTAAAGGCATTGTAGGTTCTGCTTCAGATCACAGCAATCAAGTGAATATTCCAATAAAGAGAGTCTCACAACTTTTCTGGTATTACAGTGTATTTAAAAATTATGTTTACATTTGACTTGTACTGTAGTCTAGTACGTGTGTAACAGAATTACGCCTCAAAGACAATATACATAACTTAATTAAAAATACTTTGTTGTGTAAAAATGTGAGCAACCATCTGAACCTTCTGCAAGCCATCATCTTTTTGCTGGTGAAAGTTCTTGCCTTGATTTTGATGGCTGTTGACTGATCAGGGTAGTGATCTGAAGGTTAGAGTGGCTGTGGCTTTTCTTAAAATAAAACAACAATGAATTTTGCTGCATCAATTGACTCTTCTTTCATAAAAGATTTCTCTGTAGCCTGTGATGCTGTTCGACAGCATTTTAATCACAATAGAAATTCCTTCAAAATTGGAGTCAATTTTCTCAAACCTTGCTGCCACTTGATCAGTTAAGGTCGTGTATTATTCCAAACCTTTGTTGTCATTTTCATAGTGTTCACAGCCTTCTTACTAGGAGTAGATTTCAATTCAAAAAATCACTTTCTTTGCTCATCCATAGGAAGCAACACCTCATCCATTCAGCTTTTATCATGAGATTGCAATTCAGTCGCATCTTCACACTCCATTTCTAATTCCAGTTCTCTTGCTATTTTTACCACATATCGTGTTACTTTCTCCCCTGAAGTCTTGAACCCCTGCAAGTCATCCAGGATGGTTGGAATCAACTTCTTCCAAACTCCTGTTTATATTGATATCTCAGTGTCCTTCCATGAATCACAATGTTCTTAATGAAATCTAGAATGGTGAATCCTTTTGAGAAGATTATCAGCTTACTTCCAGATCCATCAGAGGAATCACTATCTACAGCAACTCTAGCTTTATGAAACATATTTTTTAAATAGTAAGACTTGAAAGTCAAAATTACTTCTTGACTCATGGACTGCAGAATGGTTGTTGTGTTTTCAGGCATTAAAATAGCATTCATCTCTTGTACATCTCTATCAGAGACCTTTAGTGACTAGGTTTACTGTCAATGGGCCTTTATCTTTTAAAAGAAATATATTTTTCTTAGGACTTCTCAACAGTGGGCTTAAAATATTTAGTAAACTATGCTGTAGACAGATGTACTATCATCCAGTCTTTGTTGTTCCATTTATAGAGCCCAGGAAGAGTAGGTTTAGTAGAATTCTCAAGAACTTTAGGATTTTCAGAATGACGAATGAGTATTGGCTTCAGCTGAAAGTCACCAGCTGCATTAGCCCATAACAAGAGAGTCAGCCTGTCCTTTGAAGTTTTGAAGGCAGGCATTGACATCCCCTCTCTACCTATGAAAGTCCTGTATCTTCTTCCATAATAAGGCTTTTTCATCTATATTGAAAATCTGTCTTTTAGTGTAGCCACCTTCATCAGCAATCTTAGCTAGATCTTCTGGATAACTTGCTGCGTCTTCTGTCTCAGCTCTTGCTGCTTCACTTTGCACTTCTGTTGTGGAGACAGCTTGTTTGCTTAAGCTTCATGAGCCAACATCTGCTAGCTCCTAACTTCTCTTCGGCATCTTCCTTACCTCTCTCAGCTGTCAAAGAATTGAAGAGAGTTAGGGTGCTGGATTAGGCTCTGGCTTTAGAGAACTTTGAGGTTGGTTTGATCTTCTATTCAGATTCCTAACACTTTCTCTACATATGCAATTAGGCCGTTTCATTTTCTTATCATTTGTGTGTTTAATAGAATAACATTTTTAATTTCCTTCAAGAATGTTTCCTTTACATTTAGAACTTGGCTAACGGGTGCAAGAGGTCGAGCTTTTGGCCTGTCTCAGCTCTCAACATGCCCTTTTCAAAAGCTTAGTTAGTTCTAGCCTTTGAGTTAAAGTGAGAGATGTGTCACTCTTCAGTTGAACACATAGAGGCCATTGTAGGGTTATTAATTAGCCTAAATTGATCACTATTATGTCTCAGAGAATAGGGAGATTCAAAGAGAGGGAGAGAGGTAGGGGAACGACCGATTAGTGAAGTCAAAACACACAACACTTATTAAGTTCACCATCCTGCATGGACACAGTTCATGGTACTCCAAAACAACAATGGAACAAATACAATCAAAGACCACTGCTAAAAGATAACCATAATAGATAGAATGATAATGTAAAAGTCTAAAATACTGTGAGAATTACCAAAACGTGGCATGCAGACAGGAATCACTTCACATACTGTTGTAATAACACATCTGCTATTGGAAAAATGACACTTATACACTTGCTTAATGCAAGATTGTTACAAAATTTTAACTTAGAAAAAAGATGATCTGCAAAGCACAATTCAGTGAATCACAATAAAAGAGTTATGTCTCTATTTCATAACTATTTTTATTATATATAAAATTGAAATTTATCTTATCTATTTGAGGAGATCTCATATTATTTTATTGCAAATTAAACTTTTTGTTTTCTCTTTTAAAAATGATTATAGACCTTAGTGCCTCTATTGTTGAATGAGATATTGCATTTTTTTCAAATGTTGGGAGATTATTTGTTGCATGCCCATTTTTGTTTAAGAGTTTTCCACATGTATTCCTTCAATATATTGAACATCATCTCCAGTGATCTCGGGGGTAAAAATAAAATATGCATTTATAACTAATCTTCTGGGTCTGGGATGCTGTGCTTATTTTTTATGGCCCTCCTGGGCATTTACCCATCTGTTTCCTGCTAATTTTAGGTACAGCAACCTGTCTCCTCGTTCTTCTTCGAGGTACGTAGCCCATAACCATGATGGCTGCCTTCATCTGCCACCTCAAAGCAAAAGCTATTTCCACCTTTCACATAAACCCTCCTCTGTAAAAATTTTGGTCAGTATTTCCTTCTGTCTTTCAAGATCTCTTCAGATGTTTTGGTCTATGAATTGTATGTCACGTTTTGTTCCAGAGCTATAACACAAAGTTTTTTTTTTTTTTTTTTTTTTTTTTAGTCTTGCCCAGAGGAGGGAGATAGATGTGCTCCTCTTGATCACACTAGGAAATGCTTTCACTAAAGAGTATATAAATGCAATATAAATTCACAATAAATGAAACCAAATAATAAAACACAGCTATACAAAGTTTGTGTCTGTGTGTATATATTGTATATAAGCTATGTATATATACACATATGTATATGTACAGTGTAATCTCTATAGTTAGTTATATTTACAGAGATACCAACCTACAGTTAAGAATCAGTGGGTTTCGTTACAAAATTTCAATAACTGTACACTATTTCATACTATCTTTGTTTTTTAATCATTATCTTCTCCCAGACAGAATTTAAACAGAAATCTCACTGTACTGAAAGTATTACATACATCCTTAGTTAGCTGCATCTAAGAAAACTTTGACTTCTTTTTAATTTCACTTCTTTTTCCTCCACTGTCTACTGATTTTCTATGCCCTGGGTGTGTCAGGGTAGCCATTCTCTCATGTCAATCTTCTTTATACTAGATGCAGAAGATTCGTTTTCTATTTAGGCAGTTGCTAAAGTGTTCAGTAAGTGTGAAAAAAATGTAAGAATCATTAAAATGTATTCAATTATTGATGTCTTGTACTCACCACCTTTTATGTACTTTGTGTGTCATAATTTGTTATAATAGCAATATTTAAGTGAATTTTACTACATGCCAGGCACTGTTGTAAGCATTTTACGCCTATTAACTCATTTAATCCCCACCATTGTTACATGAGTTAGGCACTATTATTTATTTACACAGGTGAGATAAATTATTCAGCAAAAGGTTAAGCAAGTCACCTAGCTCACTAATTAGAAATTAGCAGAGCTAAGACTCAAACCTAGGCAGTTGTCTTTGGCATCTCTGTTTTTATTACTCTGTACTCGTTCATGATATTAGGTAATATATGAGGATGCAGAGAAGAGCATGGCAGGGACTTGGTCCCCAGAATTTTATGATCTAATAAATAAAAATTATCATATCCCTAAACCTTCTTCTTTTCTTAAAGGTCTACATCCTATGACTGCTAATCTCAGTTGAAGTATTAAATGGCAAAATATACGTTTGCTAACAGGAAGTTTTAGTATTACCCTTTCCAGATGGCTGTACTAAAGCAGTACTGCCCACATAGTGTTTTATAGGAAAGAGATTCCGTAGGATATTAAGAAGTAAAATACAAGAAGTATAGTAACAACAACCCATCCTCACTCATGGAATGGAAAGTGGTGGGTTAATACTCTAGGGTATGGAGCTGGTAAAACGTCACGTAGTTGAAAGCACACTCATCATATAAGTTTGAATACAGGGACTAATTTGGAAATAAGGTTTAGAACACTGAAGAAAAAATTACTGACTCCGGGCCAAGAAGTGTAGATACGATTTTATAATTTTAAAGAAATAAAAAGAAGTATAAAAATGACATAAAATGACTTTGTTTCCAGTTTACTTAAGAACAAAAAAAATTTTAGCATTCTAGGTCTTTGGCCTATTAGAATGCTATCTGCAGTAAGGCTAATACCTTGTATACTTCCTTTCAACATTTTGCAAAATTATCTTCAATATATCTAATAGATAGAAAATGGCTTTTATTATTTAGCAATACAACTAGAACCATGGAATAAACAAGTTCTAAAATCAAAGCAATGAATTTTGATTCTTAAATCAGTATCCCTTTAAAAAATTGAGGGGATACTTTTATTTGAATGGTATCATAGTCCTATAATATTTATAAATAACAATGGAAATGACAGTATAAAATAATTATGTGACTTTCTTTTTCCAACTATAATAAGAAAACATGTTAGGTTTAATCATAGGGCAAGAGTAAAGCACTTAAATCCTGATAAGGATAATTTGAGAGGTTATAAGCATATTATATTAGTTTAATATCTGGAAAGAAAAATCTGCATGTATAATGACATCTGTGTCTAAAGATATAAACTGCAATATTTCAATCCATGTGAACAAACTAAAGGTAAAATTTATTCATGCTCATAAACAAACATGTCTATTTGCTATTAGCAAAATCTTCAAGCCCTTAAAACACTTACTTTACTTATAATTTAAAATATTAGAATATAGAGTATTCCTGATTACTTGTATTTGGATTATCTGGGAGTTTCATTTGCTATGACCCTCTCTCTATTTGACTTGAGAGGAAATTGAGAAGAAAAATTACTCATAGTGGTAAAAGAAAAAGAACATGGGAAAAGGAGAAGAACATAGAAGACTTGCTTTTTTATCCAAGCACATGTTCCACGCCTCAGCCAGGCACAGTCAATTGTGCTTTTAGCTATGTGATGGTTTACCTATGTGATGTTTTAGTACTCCCTACCCTACAGTACTAACCCATCCATTTCCATTCCATGATTGATTCCTTCGCTGTTGTTATTATACTTCTTAACATCCTATAGGAGCACTATACTATAAAACACAATCTGGGCACTTCTTTAGTATACTCATCTGGAAATTATACTAAATCCTTTGAGTACAACATCTATATGAATCCAGGCAAACATCAAATCCAACACACTTGAAGAGTTATCTATCAACTGAGCTGTAATCCTACCTTTCTACTGATGAAAACCACCAACCCAACCCAAGGTAGAAGACACAGGTGTTTACCATTAGAGAAAAGGTCAACATCCAAGTACACACGTAAACCAGGTGAAACCATAAGCAATCTGGGCAGTAAACCTCATTGCTAAGCTAGGCCTCCTTTATCCAGAAGCTTTTTATGAGCAAATTCCATTACTGAACAAGATCTCATCTCAGAGTGTGTGAATGCAATCAAGTTCACAAATGTAGACAGAAAATGGTTTCGCCTGTTAGGAAAGAGATAAGATACTGAGTGATAGTTTCAGCTCATAATTCAACAAATATACACAATATTGACAATATTTACAATAATAAGATGAGATTGTCTTAAGTATTAAGAAGTCCTGAAGAACCTCAACTAATGAACTCCTACCTCCCTTAACTATCTGCTTTATACAAAGTGTACAACATCCATGTGAATCTAGGCAAACATCAAATCTAGAACTGCTAATATAATGAGTATGAATAATTATTTTAAAAATCCAATTATCACATAGTAATAAGAAAAGTTTCATGATTTATATGTCACTTAATCATTAAAGCAGCTTTATTTAGATAAATATTTGGGGCAATATATTCAGTTTGTATATTTTAACACTATAATCCACAAATTAGCAGCTTCGTGTTTAAAGTCATGTTACTTGATGATGCTAAATCTGCAGATATAACCTACTTCTCTAGCTTTCTTTTTGTCTTTATGTTGCTATACTTTGCCCAAGAATTATTTTTATTGGCATGAAGTAGTGTAATATGAAAATACAAAAACTTCTTAAATAGAATGGGAATCAATTTCATTATT
Source organism: Cebus imitator (assembly GCF_001604975.1). Classification (NCBI taxonomy): domain Eukaryota; kingdom Metazoa; phylum Chordata; class Mammalia; order Primates; family Cebidae; genus Cebus; species Cebus imitator. The sequence goes on from NW_016107403.1 coordinate 4,672,870, forward strand.
TACATAAATAAATTAGAAAAATAAAAATCATTTCTTTACAATAATATGATTACTCAGAAATAATAAATGTAACAGTTTTAAACATCCTCCTATTCTTTTATAAAACCTAAGACATTGTGTAAGCTGAAGTGATGTCAGTTTTATTGCAGCATGCACCAGTGAGTTTTTGAAATTGTGAAATATAAATAATACTTATTCACTTCCTGATTCATTTGGTATTATTGTTTTGCTTAGAACACAATTTAAAAATAATAAATGCTTGCTGACAAAAATGGGTTGTTTGGGGAAGAAATCTTACTTGATTGTGATGAAAGTTTAATAATACTCAGGAAAACCAAATGGACAAAGTCAAATGGTAAATAATTAGAAATTTGCCTTTTTAGGTTAGAGTAATCGTTTATAAAAATTCTAAAGTTATCATATGTATCTTTGAGGGAGAGAGGCATAATAATTTTTGTCTTCTCTCATTTGGTTTGAAAAATAATATTTTTCTTCTGAATCTATTCATTTATAAATTTGCAAGCACTGAGATATATGGTTGCATCTGTAGAATAATAATTGTAATGCATGAATTATACTGAATTTTATAGTATGTGCTTGTTTTCGAAGTTCTGTCATACTCGGGGACCTTAGATTCTTAGTCTCAGGTGAGTTATTCGCCACATCAGCAATCTTGTGCCTACCTAAATCACAAATCAGTTTTAGCCTAAGAAAAGAGACAGGAAATGAGTCATGATGAAAATCTTCATACTCTCATTTATAACCATGACATAAAGCAAAAACTTGATCAATTCAGAGGTACAAAGTTAGAATAACGTTTCTCAATATATATTACTAAACTATGATTTTGGTAAGATTAATAGCATGATTTTAAATGAATAAACAAACTGCAAATACTTATTTAATTATTGCTTGACTAAGATTTATTCTGCCTGTATATTTAGAGATACAGATACTTTTCCTTTTGAACAACGCTTTGGAAATAGATAGAGTAGGAACCTTACCCTACATACCAGAGTAAACTTCAAATAGAGCAGACAATAAATGGTAAAGAAAAAGAAACCATACAAATTTTGAGAGAAAGCTTGAGTGAATTATTGTCTTACGAGTTTAAGTCTTTTAAAGACCTGACTTTAGAAACAAGAAAAGTTAGATTAAGAAATTTTATGACAAAAATTTAAAAGTTTCAAGATAAAATTAATCACAAGCAAACATAAAAGTAACAGTAAACTAGGGTAAATAATTTATATACCCATTAGAAAACTAATGTTCTTTACTTATAATAGGCTCTTATAAGGTACAAAAATATTTCAGAAAATGGATAAATTATACAATCAGAAATTTTACAGGAAAAGAATACCCATAGGACCTTCAACATATAAAATATGCCCTACTTCACTCATAAGAAAATGCAAATTATACTAAGACTAAGAAGATGAGAAAAAGAAAAAATGTAAAACACACAAATTAAAATGTATTGTAGTACTGCTAGAGTTTGAATGTCCCCTTCAAATTCATGCTGAAATTTAATTGCCATTGTAACAGTATTAGAGATGGCACCTTTGATAGATGACTATAGGGTCATGAGTCCCTTGCCCTTATGAAGAGATTAATACTGTTTTTGCAGGAGTGGGATAGTTATTTCAGGGGTGAGCTCCTTATGAAAGGATAAGTCTGTTCTACTTTGCATGTGCTTCCTTACAATGTTATGCCTTCCACCACACTGGGTTAACCCTCTCCAGATGTCAGTTTCATATTTTTGGACTTTCCAGCCTCCAGAACCATGAGCCAAATATATTTCTGTTATTATAAATAATCTACTCTGTGCTATTCTGTTATATAAGCAGTTGAAAATGGACTAAGATAGGGCCATTTCTTACCTATCAGATTGGCAGAAATTTATAAACCTGCTAACAAGTTATTGGTGAGGGTTTGTTACATTAATGTACATGAATATACTCACATTGCTACTAAGGATGCAATATGTCAAAACCTTGTAAGTATATGAAGAGAAATTTATCAATATATAACAATACTATGCATGTATTTACCCTTTACTCCAACAAATTTCTTTAGAGTTTTACCTAAGCAATTAGTATGTACAAACATAAAACATCATAGGCAGAAGTATATTTTGCCACGCAAAAATTTTGTAATTGTGCATATTACTTATCCAAGAAAAATGAAAGCACACAAATATGGAATGAAGAAAAATATGTGATGTGGGATTTTAATTCAAAGTCACCCTAAGTTCTGATGATAAAATAGCACTTATAGGCAATGACAACCCAGTGACAGTGAATAGTTGATTTCCAACACACACCCACAAATATGCCAAATGGCAGATTCAAGCTATCTGGTAGAAAAAGTACAAGGTAAGCTTAGAAAGATTTAAAACTAAACAAGTTAGGTCTAAGTTCTATAAGGAAACTTGATGGCATTCCTACTGGCCTAATCTGAGGCACTCACTTTGAGGACCAAATAAAACAATTAAAGTAAAGGATTAGAACATCTAAACAACTGCAACTACAAGATTTATAGATTCATAATGTTATATCATTTTTAACAATAATGACAAATGAAAAATAGATGGGAGACAGAATGGCATGGGGCAGGTTTGGGGGTGGAGAAAGAAAAAAGAGAAAGAGAAAGAATGCAAGAGATAACATAGAATGAGGGTATAATGCATGTCTTTAAAAAACAATACTAGTTGTAAAATACAGAAGAAAGGACAGAATTAGAAATCATCATTTTTAATCACCAATTTAATAATGGAAACAATCATTGGTAGATGCTAAAGGGTTTTCAGGCAGAAAATATTTGTTGGGTCTCAAAATCAGTCTCAACTACATTCTTATTTATTACAAAGGAGAATTATTATTTGACATTGGAACTATTTTGTGATTATCACCAAAGCAATCAGGTTAAAAGAAGGTTAAACCAACAATGTGTGTCTCCTGAAGTGATCCAATCACGTTGTTTATTCAATTAGAAGTGCACAAGAAAGAAATTGTTCTTCTATTTCTGTTGAACATGGTTTGTTTTCAGTTTCAAGATGAAGCCAGTATATGGCAGAAGAGCAGAGCAAAGGGAATTGCAGCAAATTAATGCGAAAGTCCAATTACATCGCAATTGAAACTTTTTAATGTATAGGCTTCAGCTGTTTGTGATAACACATCCTTTTATGTTTGATTCAGTTGAATTAGAGTTTCGTGTGATCAACTTACTTGATCCTCCTTCACACAAAGTAAAAAATTCCCATTCCTTTGTCCCAAAAGTTGCTCCAGTTTTTAGCCCAAATAATCCAGTCAGTATAGACTTCATTTTCTAAAGTATGTGAATACTTAGTATTTGTTCACAGTGATCATAGTATAATATTTTAAAGCTCCTTAGAAGCTCCCTAAACTATCAAGACTAAAGTGACACAAGTCTCTTTTATTGTATTTTGTCTAGCTCAATACAGTGACAAATGGAGCATTTTTATTTTCTTCTAAATAAGGGCTTATTAAAATATCATAAAGTATGAAATGGACTTTAACCTTCCGAAGCACCCACTGATGAAGGATAATAACGTGTCATCCAAACGCTCACATGCCATTTGACCCTGGAATTAGATAATTAAACAAACATGATAGATGTCAGACAGTAATTCATTTCGAAATATAATGTTTTAGCCAAAAAACACTTAGGAAAATGATTCTGAACACACACATAGACACAGTGTGGTAAATGTAGTTAATAATAGAGTATTGTATGTTTCAAAATTGCTAGGAAAATAAATTTCCAATGTTCTCAAAACAAAAAATCCTAAGTATTAGACGTGATAAATATGTTAACAGACTTGAATTAATTAGTCCACATTGTATTAATAAATTATTAACACCTTTTCATATCCCATAAATTTATACAACTATAAAGTGTCAATTCACCAAAAAATTAAAATATAAATTTAATATATATAAGGTATTAATTAAATATTTTGTCAACAACATTTTACCAAATGTTGTATTTTAAGATATTGCTAATATATTCTGGCTTAGTGTGTTCTAAATTTTATTCCATAAAATATTTCAAAAATAAATACTGAGCAAAATATGTCACAATTCTTATTGATATTAAAGAACTAAAATTATACCTGAATTTTAAATATAGACAGAAAAAACTTATTCATTCCAAAAAGGTCATGTAATATTTAAAAATTATTAGAAACATCTGTGAAAATAAGTGCTATAATAGGAAAGTCAAATGAACCAATTAATGCTGCAAGAAGAGAAACTTAGATGTATTTCTTTAAACTGTATGTAAGATAATAAAATACTCTAATATCTAAGTCTTTTATAATAATTAATATAATGACATAAATATTTGTTGACCATAATTGTGATAAACTTGATTCTTATGGTGTACAGAATATAGTATATTTCACATAAGCTTTAATTATTCTTATCATAAAAAAGAAAAAAGAAGTGGCATTGGCTCATTTACATCTATGTATAGCTAAGGATGCATTCTTTTCAAAAAAGGTAATATTTAATCTGAATTCATATTATCCTTATTATCCATATAACCCTTATTCATATAACCCAAAGTAAGAACTTATTACCAAGAAACTTCATTAGTAGTAATATATGTTTTCTGTTATTACAAATAAATATATAACCTTGATAAGGCATTTATAGAGCACAGAAAAGGACAAAATAAAAAATATCATGCGTTTGTATTGTCCAAAAATAATTGGGAGTTGACTTTTAACATGTTCACATATATCATTCTAGTTTGTTAAAATAGTTTAATTTAAAGCACTTTAAATCTATGAAATGAATGCCAATATATAACTTAACCCTTTTACTTATTACTATTTTATGTACATTTCATATTCTAAGGTAGCATAATCAGTAATCAGTAGCTACAGAAATTTATGTAGCAACAGTATTATTTTTTCTCTTTATTTTGTTATACAAGTAATTCTTGTTTCTTATAACTACAAGAAAATTAGTATAAATCCTCAAAAACACCAGCCCTCCTAACACTTTATGTATATATTGCTTTAGTTTCTCATAAAAATATATTCACACATGATGAAAATGGACATTCAATAGTAATTGAATTATTTTCATTTAACAACACATTTTAAAATTATTTACAATTCAACAATACAATGTGTGTTAGAATGTCAATAGAAATGGATTGGATTCTATATAGTAAAATATATTATTTACCTATAATTAAGAAAAAAATGCTTCATGTTTTAGTCAGAAAGCAAATGATACCTAGGTGACATTTCTCTACAACACAACAACAATGTACATTTTCCAGGTTACAAGTAGTGATTTTCAAAGTGGCTTTTATTTTAACTCTTTCTGAAAATATCAGGATTTAATTAAGAAAACTAAAATCACTCTAGATATTTCTAAGCACAAAAGAATTTCTTGTTTGTCTAATTAATCATATTTATTTGAAAACAATAAAATTACATTGCACTGGGTCAAAAAATGTATCTTGAGACAAATGAAAACAAAAATATAGCATATAGCATTCCAAATTTCATAGGATGCAGTGAAAGCAGTACTAACAGGGAAACTTAGAGCTGCAGATGATTAAATTAAAAGGATCCCAAATCAACAACCTAACTTTACATTTCAGGAAGCTAGGAAGAGAAGAACAGACTAATGAGAAACCAAACAGAAGAAAAAAATAATAAAGATTAGAGCACAAATAAATAAAATAAAGAGAACAGGAAAAAACAACAAAACAGTTTTCTTTAAAGATCACTAAGTTAAACCTTAGCTAGACTAAGGGGGGAAAGGAGGAGAGAAAAACTCAAATACTAAAACCATCAATTAAAGAGATGACATCACAACCAATGCCAAGGAAATGAAAAAGAGTCTCAGAGAATTTTGCAAGCAACTGTATGCCCCAAATTGGATGACCTAAAATAAATACCTGTAAATAAGTTCTTAGAAACACATAAACTTCTATACTGAATCTTGAAGAAATAACTTCTTTAAAAGGTACAAAAAATGTTTAATACCATTAGATCTGGCAATGATTCTTTTGGTATGACATTAAAAGCATTGGCAACAAAAGCAAAAATAGATAAATAAGATGTAGAGCAAACACAAAGTCTTCTGCACATCACAGATCACAATCAACAGAGTAAAAACAACCTGCAGAATAAAAATAATAGTTGCAAGTCATATATCTCAGATGTTAATATTTAGAAAATATTAAGAACTATAATTCAACAAAAATGCAAATAACTTGTTGGTTTTTAATGGATGAAGGACTTGAATAGCCATTTTTTCAAAGATGATATATAAATAGCCAATAAGCAATAAAAAGACACTTAACATTACTAATTATTAGAAAAATGCAAATCCAAACAACAATGATATATCAGTTCACAAATGAAAAATATCAAGTGTTGGTGAAATTGGAACCCTTACACAATGTTTGTGAGAATGTAAGATGTTGCAGCTGCAATGGGAAATAGTTCAGTGGTCCTTCAAAAAATAAGAAATACAATTGCTGTCTGATCCAGCAATCCAACTTCTATGTTGCTGCTATGAACATGGGCATACAATAATTGATAGGGAGATCTTGAAGAGATGTTTGTATGCCTATGTTCATAGCAGTGCTATTCACTAGCCAAGAGGTAAAAGCAACCCAAATGCCCATCAACAAATGAAAGGATAAACAAAATGTTTATTCCTAAAAGGAATATTATTCAGCCTTAAGAAGAAAGGAAATACTGGCATATTCTATAACATAGAAACTTGAGCACATTATGAAAAGTGAAATAGTGTGAAAGTGAAATTGTTCTAAGTGGGACCATACAATATTTTTTTGTTTTGCCACTTACAGAACAAAAAAATATTGTATGGTCCAACTTATAACAGTCAATTTTTAGGAAAAAAAAAAACTTTTATTTTAGGCTCAGGGGTACATGTGAAGGTTTATTACATAGGTACATTCATGTCACAGGGGTTTTTTGTGCAGATTATTTCATCACCCAGGTTTTAAGCCCAAGACCCAATAGTTATCTTTTCTGCTCCTCCTACCCTCCATCTTCATGTAGACCACAGTGTCTGTTGTTTTCTTCTTTGTGTTCATGAGTTCTCATCATTTAGCTCCCACTTATAAGTGAGAACATGTTGGTATTTAGTTTTCTGTTCCTGCTAGTTTTCTGGTTTGCTAAGATAATAGTCCTCAGCTGAGTCCATGTTCTTGCCGAAGACATATTCTTGTTCTATTTTATGGCTGCATAGTATTCCATGTTGTGTATATACTACGTTTTCTTTATCAACTCAACAGTCAAATTTTTAATAAACACAAAGTAGAGTGGTGATTGCCAGAGACAGAAATCAAGAGTTGTCAGCTGATGGGTATACAGTTTCAGTTTTCTAACATAAACAAGTTCTGGATATTTGCTACACAATAATGTGAATGTATTTCCTACTGAACTGTACACTTAAAAATTGTTAAGATGGTAGATTTTATTTTATGTGCTTTTTAACAAAACCTAAGATAAAATATATTATTTTTGAGAATTATTTTTTAAAACCAATATATGAATCGAACTGGAATATTAAATATATTTGAAGTTAAGAAAGGAAATACAGAAGACCAAAAGACAGATGAGACAAATAGAAAATAGGCAGAAAAATGGCCAACCTGACTCCAGTCTTATAGTTAAATGCAATTTTACTAAATTTGTTTTAAATTTTACTTTAAGTTTTAGGATACATGTGCAGAATGTGCAGGTTTTTTACATAGGGATACGTATGCCATGGTGGTTTGCTACACCCATTAATCTGTTATCTAGGTTTTAAACTCTGCATGCATTAGGTATTTGTCCTAATGCTCTCCCTCTACTTTCCTCCCATCCCCCAACAGACCCCCTGTGTGTTATTTGTGTTGTTAGATTCTCTGTGTCCATGTATTCTGACTGTTTAACTCCCACTTATAAGCGAGAATATGTGGTGTTTGGTTTTCTGCTTCTGTGTTAGTTTGCTGAGAATGGTGGTTTCTAGCTCTATCCATGTCACTGCAAAAGACATGAACTCATTCTGTTTTATGACCGCATAGTTTTCCATGGTGTATATGTGCCACATTTTCCTTATCCAGTCTACCATTAATGGGCATTTGAGTTAGTATCAAGTCTTTGTACATAGTGCTGCAATAAACATACACATGCATGTGTCTTTATAGGAGAATGATTTATAATCCTTTGCGTATACATCCAGTAATGGGATTGCTGGGTCAAATGGCATTTCTGGTTCTAGATCCTTGAGGAATCCCCACACTATCTTCCACAATGGTTGAACTAATTTACACTCCCACCAGCAGTGTAAAAGTGTTCCTATCCTATTTCTTCACAGCCTCTCCTGCATCTATTGTTTCCTGACTTTTTAATATCGTTATTCTGACCAGCATGAGATGGTATCTCATTGTGGTTTTGATTTGCATTTCTCTAATGACCAATGATGATGAGCTTTTTTTCATATGTTTGTTGGCCACATAAATGTTTTCTTTTGAGAAGTGTCTGTTTATATCCTTTGGCCACTTTTTGATGGGGTTGTTTGCTTTTTTCTTGTAAATTTGTTTAAGTTCTTTGTAGATTCTGGATATTAGGCCTTCATCAGATGGATGGATTGCAGAAATTTTCACCTATTCTGTAGGTTGCCTGTTAAATCTGATGCCAGCTTCTTTTGCTGTGCAGAAACTCTTTAGTTTAATTAGATCTAATTATATCTTATTTGTCAATTTTGGCTTTTTTTGCAATTGCTTTTGATGTTCAAGCCATGAAGTCTAAAAAGAGCCCATATAGCCAACACAATCCTTTACTAAATATTTTTAAGGCAGAGACTGTCAGAATTTATTGTAAAGCGAGATTCAACAGAGGCACACTTTAAATACAAGCACACAAACAGATAAAAGGATTGAAAAGGACACTAGACAGACAGTAGTCATAAAAAAACTTAAATAGAGATATTGATACTATGCGAAATAGACTCCAGGACAAAATGTATTACGAGGAATAAAGAGAGTACTTTCATAATGAGATTACGTGTGAAGATGACATATAACCATTATACATGCATCTATAACTCAACATAGAGCCTCAAAATACCTGAAACAAAACCAATTGACAAATTGCAGAAAATTGACAAATCCCACAATTATATTTGGAGAATTAATACTCCTCTGTAATTTGTTGAAACAAGTAGATTTTTTTTAAATTTGAAAAAACCCAGATCTAAATGAAAAAATCTTGGCCTAGTTAATATTTAAAACACAGTAAAACACACACACACACACACACACACACACACACACACAATGTGGAACATTTGTGGGACTTTGGAAAATATATATTTTTTAGTAAATGTTGGTTTGTTTTTTACACCACAAATACTAACTGATATATCCATGTCCCCAGAACTCTAGGTTTTTAACAAAATTCTGTGGTAAAAATAGTTTTTATTTTCATGTCAAATATAATCAATACTTCCCAACCACATGTAGAAGTATTGAAAATCACAATAAATGTGAAGTGGATGGACTTCAGTGAGGTTGCTGGCACTAATAGAGGTCATGTAAATAACAAAAAGCAAATAGTTGCAGATCAATATGGCTCATGCCTGTAATCCCAGCACTTTGGGAGGCCAAGGTTGACCTCTTGAGGTCAGGAGTTCAAGACTAGCCTGGTGAACACATCTGCACTGACTTCCTCCACTGAAGTTTTAAACCTCTAAAAGTCATTTATGAGGGTTGAGGTTAACTTCTTCCAAACTCCTTTTCATGTTGCTATTTTGTCTTTCTCCCTTAAATTTTAAATGTTCTTAATGGCATCTAGAATAGCGAATCCTTTCTAGAAGGTTTTTAATTTACTTTGCCCAAATTCATCAGATAAATCACTATCTATAGCATCTATAGCTTTACAAAAATATATTTCTTTAATATTGAGGTTAAAAAGTCAAAATTAGTTATTGATAATGGGCTGAAGAATAGATGTGTTAGAAGGCATGAAAACAATCTTGTTGCATATCTTTATCAGAGCTCTTTGGTGACCAAGTTCATTGTCAATGAGAAGTAATATATTTTTTTTCCCATTTATTTATTTTATTGCATTTTAGGTTTTGGGGTACATGTGAAGAACATGCAAAATTGTTGCATAGGAACACACGTGGCAGTGTGATTTGCTGCCTTCCTCCCCATCACCTACATCTTGCATTTCTCCCCTTGCTATCTCTCCCCAGCTTCCCACCCCCCACCGTCCCTCCCCTGTTTCCCCCCAACTGACCCCAGTGTGTAGTGCTCCCCTCCCTGTGTCCATGTGTTCTCATTGTTCAACACCCGCCTATGAGTGAGAACATGCGGTGTTTGATCTTCTGCTCTTCTGTCAGTTTGCTGAGAATGATGGTTTCCAGGTTCATCCATGTCCCTACAAAGGACCCAAACTCATCGTTTTTGATGGCTGCATAATATTCCATTGTGTATATGTGCCACATTTTCCCTATCCAGTCTATCGTCGATGGGCATTTGGGTTGGTTCCAGGTCTTTGCTATGGTAAACAGTGCTGCAATGAACATTCGTGTACACGTGTCCTTATAGTAGAACGATTTGTAATCCTTTGGATATATACCCAGTAATGGGATTGCTGGGTCAAATGGAATTTCTATTTCTATGTCCTTGAGGAATCGCCACACTGTTTTCCACAATGGTTGAACTAATTTACACTCCCACCAACAGTGCAAAAGTGTTCCTATTTCTCCACATCCTCTCCAGCATCTGCTGTCTCCAGATTTTTTAATGTTCGCCATTCTTACCGGCGTGAGTAATATTTTTAAAGAAATGTTTTTCTGAGCAAGCAGTCTCAACAGTATGCTTAAAATGTTCAGTAAACCATATTATAAACAGAAGTGTTGTCTTCCAGGTTTATTGTTTCATTTATAGAACCCAGGCAGAGTACATTTAGCATAATTCTCAAGAGCTTTAGGAATCTCAGAATGATAAATGAGCATTGCTTATTTCATTTATCATTTCATTTATCAGCTGAAAGTCATCAGCTGCGTTAGCCCCTAGTAAGAGAGTCAGCCTGTCCTTTGAAGCTTTGAAGGCAGGCATTGACTTTTGCTCTACATCTATGAAAGTTCTAGGTCTTCTTCCATAATAAGGCTCTTTGATCTACACAGAAAATCAGTCTTTTAGTGTAGCCACTTTCATCAGCGATCTGAGCTAGATCTTGGGCATAACTTGCCGCATCTTTTCCATCAGCACTTGTTATTTCACCTTGCACTCTTATGTTGTGGAGATATCTTCTTTCTTTAAACCTTGTGAACTCTCCTCTGCTAGGTTGTAACTTTTCTTCTTCAGCTTCCTCACTCTTAGCTGTCACAGAATTGAAGAGTTAGGGTGCTATTCTGGATTAGGCTCTAGCTTTAGGAAATGTTGAGGCTGGTTTGATTTATTCAGACTCCTAAACTTTTTCAGTATCAGCAATAAGTGCATGGTACAATATTCCTGAAGTTTCTAAATGTGTCCTCAGTGATGATAATTTCTCTTCTGTTCCCATCACAATTCTACATTGAGGTCCTGTAACACAGAGATCAATTTAAAGGTTAATTATCAATACACCTTATAAAATATGGCAGTAGAAAAAGAGGAAAAGCAGATGAAATTGGGCTAGGGGTAGAGATAAGGATATGTGCATGCATTCTTCCTACAGTTCAAACAATGAAATATGAAAAGCTACTAAATACTGTTTCTTTTCTTTATTATGCAATTCAAGTTCCATTTCCCTCCACCCAGTAGATTCACTGGCCAGCGTTTTATAATTCAAAAAAGCTAGATTTTTGAAAAATAAGGGCCCTTAGTGTACCTATTTTGTTTTGAATTAAAATCTTATAGTTGACAATTTGTATTTCTATCAGTTAATAATTGATAAATTATGTGATTGACTGTGACTCTGTTATGTTACTAGAGCAAAGTCATTGTTTCTTACAACGAATGTGGTTATGGGCAATCATTAGTATCTTCTATCACATTCATCAAGCAAAAAATTTGTGTTGAAATTGCTTGAAGTTTATATTTCCATATTAGCAAAGGCAGTTGAGTATGCCATGATCCAGAAATAGATATTCCACTTACACATCCAATCTCCCCAGCCAGTCCAGTGCTTACCTAATCAACTGATCAGCAACACTTACTCTGCCTTTGTACCACGAAACAGGGTCTTCAATTTTCAGTCATTATAAACATCTTTCTTTTCTCCTCCTTCAGTTTCACTCTGCTTTGCACTGAACTGAATTCTCTGCTTAGTGGTAAAACTGCCACTCAGCCCTCAATCTCTGGTCTCTTTGTCTTCACTTTTTCTTTAATAGTAGAATAATATTTGCTAAAAGCTCTCTGAAAAGGGCACTGAATCATACAACCAAGACCTTGGTAAAGGTTAAAATGATGAATGTGAGGAATTTGCAACTCCTTAAAAGATAGATACAAAATGTCATTACCATTCCGAAATAATTCCCACTTTCTAACTCAACAGATATCTTACAATAGAGTGCTAAGTTTTTAAAAAAATTAAACTGTGCTAAGAATTTCTGAAAATACCAAGATTAACCACATATATTCTTCTATATGTCATGTATACACAATTTTAACCCATGAGATAATTTGTCTTTGCAGGCAATTATCTCTTCAAACTTAGAAAATCTGCACAGACAGACTGAAGAAATTATCATTATGGCCATGTAGTGGACTGGATTCCTTAAAGTAAAAGATGAGTAAAGAATAAAACATTCCTTAGAGTAAAGAATAAAAGATGAGAGGAATTTGTACTAACATTGGTTAACAGTTATTGAGCAGCTTAATAAGTGCTAGGTGCTGTCTTGAGCACTTTGTATGATTATCTTTTTTAATCACCAAAATATTAACCTAATTTAAGTTCTCTTATAGGTCATTATTTAAAGCCAAGTAATGCATTAAAAAAATAATAATCAGGCCATTCTTCTAACTATTTTGTTGTAAACAAAAATATGAGACAATAGAAGATTTAAGAAGTGCTACATTTTATATTGGCAATGAGGATGATAATCGTAAATGCATTTGTTCATAGTTTTATCTATGTTTCCAAAAAGTGTTAATTATCTACATAAACCAAGTTTTCGTGCATTAGAACTTTGAACAAGACAGACATGTTCTCTATCCTACTAAAGGTTATTTTCTGGCTGTGAAGGAAATATAGAGGTGGCTCTAATTATGCATGCTAAGAGGATAACACATGAGACATGAAAATATATGCAGAAAATGGGGAAGGCAACCAATTTAAGGGTCAGAGAAGGTTCACGTCAGAGAGAGATATGTAAACAAAAAACTAAAAGATAAAAAGAGAATTAGTGGAAGATGAGAATGCAAAAGTCCAGGGACAATAAACAAGTAGGCACTGAAAGAAATTCCATTGTGCAAGGATAAAGGCAAAATATTGAGATAGAATTGGAGACAGAGACAGGAACTAGAAATTGTAAGGATTCTCAAGCTATATTAATGACTTTTGGATTTATCCTAAAATGATAAATAAAACAACCCTGATATGGTAAATAAAAGCATCAACTTATAGCCACAAAAGCAGTTTCCAAAATGTTGATATAAATAGTCAGAGGAAGAATTCACTGGAAGAATTTTAGAATGTAGGATTTTTACCTACATTCCAAAATTTTGACCATAATTTTATAGTATAGAGCCTCAGAAACTTGAATCAGTAGCTATCTGTTATTTTAGGTTTTTCTATTTTTAATGCTTCTTTTTAGATGAGAATAAGAGTTCTGTTTTCTTTAGTTTGAATACCAAAATATTTGTTTAGTGAAAACACTAAACACTTCCAATACCAGTCACCTTTTTTTTTTTTAAATTTTTAATGTTCTTTTTGTTTAGGGGTTGGAAAACTTTGTATGTAAAGGACCAAATACTAAATATTTTAGACATTGCAGTCCATATAATGTTGATCACAACTACTCAACTCCGTCACAGTAGCATAAGCAGCCATAGACAATATGCAAATACATAGGTATCACTAATGGAACTGCGTTTGTAAAACTAAGCTACTAAGTTGGACCAGTGGTTTGTCAGGTCCTGCTCTAATTCATCTGTCCCCAGACTATGCAATTTGTCTCAATATGTTGATCTTTTAAGTACCTGCCTGGGTGTCTTATCCTAGGAAGAGTATCATATTTTGGATCTCATTGCTTCTCTACAACTTATCCCTATGAAAGTAATAGCATCCAGCTAATGTTATACTAGATTAATATTTGAGGACAGGATTTAATACTAGTTATTATTGAGTTTGCTATGCGTTTGCATTATTACCCATGATACAGCCCATGTTTCTATCCAATCAGGGTTTTATGGCAGACTCCTTACCTTGTGTCCTATTGTCTTTGGCGCTGACTTTGGCTTTCTATTCCAAAGTTGGATCTGAACTATAATTCTCATAATTATTCAGTCTTCTGCAATTTAGTGTATTGCCTATGGCTGGATTGTCTAAATACTCCTCAATGCCTCTTTGAAAGATCTGGACATTGTGTCCATGTCTGAACCTCCTTGAATCTGTGATTTCAGTAGCTATACTTCTTCACATTTTATGTATTATATCACACTTCCATCAGTGTTTGAAGTTCATCAGTAGCTCTGCAGTCCTCATAGCAAAGAAAAGAAATAGTAGGGTTTAAACAGCATTCAAATCCCTTTCATAAGAACGTCATTATACAGGTCTTATTTTCTTTTTATTTTGAAATATGCAAAAAAGGCTATTATATTTTTAGTTGGCATTGCAGGCAATTCTTATTTGGATTTAACAATGTATCTTATATTATTTTGCTCAAAATTGCATTTTATATATCAGCGTTTTCTTTTTTTTTTAACAAAGTGTTTCCTTTTGTTTTTCTTTTGGCAAAAATAATATAGGTATTTTATACCTGTAGATTTCTGTATTTTGCCCTAAATTTGCAAATATTTTCCTTTGGAATTTTAAAGCTGTTCTTCTTGATTTATTTTTTTCTAGCTCTGTCTTTAATGTGTAATCTTAATCTAATTGCATTTGGATGAAACTCTTAGAGCTGCAGCAGATTCTATTGCACCCATGCAGGCAGCTTCCTGTGCTTCAGGTCTAGGCCATGGCACCCCAGAAAATTCCCCTGTTATACTGTGGACTACAGCCACACTCTCTTCAGTGAGATCTAAAAGCCAGCCTTAGGGGTAAGGGTGGGAATAGAGGCGCTTCCAAATTTGATCCTTTCTTGAGCATTCTCAGTCATCCTTAAATATAGTGTAGTCTCCCTATATTTGCTATTCCTAAATTATTTGAAGTACTCTTTTACTATTTTTGATAATAGCTAACCTTTTTTACTAGTTAGTAATATTTTATGTCAGGGGCCAACAAACTATGGCCAATAGACCAAATCCTGCCTGATGTCTGTTACCTGTTCTGCAAATAAAGTTTTACTGAAACACAGACACTCCTATTCATTTGCATTTGTTTATGGCTGCTTTTATGATACAAAGACAGAGTTGATTGAGTAGAGAAAGAACGCAGATCTATGGCCTGCAAAAAAAAAAAAAATGTAAAACATTTATTATCTTGTCCCTTACAGACAAAGTTTGCCTACCCATTATTTAAATAAGTTTTGTCGTTGTTGTTCAAACTAACAATGAGTAACTTCTGTCTCTGACTGATACTGTGGTAAAAGAAGTAGTTCTAGGAGACACAACTTCAAAGATGAGTTTTTATGTTGGTTTGGTTATGCCTTGGGCTTGCTGGTGGGAAATGACTTACCCATAATTCAAAAAATATAGCCACAGTGAATCAAGCTACTCTCTCCAGAGATACTGGTCAGATGGTGCCAGCTAAGTGGAGTGAATGACCTTGTTGACAGCAAATCAGATGGTGACAGCTAAGTGGAGTGAATAACCTTGTTGACAGCAAGTTTTGCATACTCGAAAGGACTTTATAGCTGAAGTGTTCCATCCTCACTTTAGATCATTTGGATTTATTTTATTATTGCCATCATAATAACCAAATTAAATCTGAAATATGATGATCTTATGAGAAGTTTTGTGATTATTCTTGAACAGGGATGGGGGAGGGACATCAGGAAAGAATACAAACCCAACTAAATATACTACCTTGTTATTTCCACATAGAGTCAACATTGATTACTTTTTATATAAAATGTTCACTATGAAGCTAGACAAATGATGGCCTTTTAGTATATAATATGCTTAGCTTTCATGAGATTGACACCAATACACAGATTTCATGTATCGACCCCAATATATTATAATAGCTCATTTAATTATTGCAACCACCTTTGAAGTGGCTAGATTTTGTTCTCATTTTGTGTAAACAGAACGTGAGAGGAATCATATAACTAGCAACTGAGAGAGTCAGGACTAAATTCATTGTTTTATGATGCAAAAAGTGGAGCATTATTTCCCATAAAATATTCTATGTTTCCTTTGACTGATTCCTTTGTTGACATGACTTAATAAATGATGATAATAAATACTGCTCTGTAAATTCATTTTCCAAAATAAACACTTCCAGATTTTCTATAAAAGTAAGCCATGCTAAAGGAAATAATGATTTCAGATCACGAGACTATAGTAGACTCTTAAGACAAATAAACTTAATCTCAACTCAGTTCTCTAGTAAGCATTGAATGAGTTCCTTAGAATGCTGTACTTAATGTGAAATTGTAAAAGATAAATACTATAGTATATGGTCCATGTTGTCAGACAGTTAACGATCTGGTGATACTAACTTACATGTATTGCACACACATTCTGACTTAAAGGTCTGTTAACACATCCTGAATACAGTGATCATTTTTCAACATCCTAGCGAATAGTCCAGTGTCCTGACATAAAGAAAGTTTGATGGTGAGGATAATTTAGCATCTTAGAAACAGAGCTAAAGCTATGTTATTAAGTCAAAGACAATATATTAAAAAGTTAAAATAAAATTTTTCTAACAAAATAAGTTATTATTGTTGATCTCGCCTTTCAAATCTCAATCCTTTCATTATTTATTAAATTGTATTTTGAAAACATATTTCCAACAAAACAAAGTTTTCACTCCTGTCTCCAGGTTACTGAGTTTGTCGTGCCCATGTGTTACAGAAGATAAAGTCCATTCACAGAGGAGCTAGGCTTCCTTATGTATTCCTAATTAATAAATAAACGTAAACCAGGAAAAATATCTCAAGAAAAATGTACATCAAATATGTACATTTGAAAAATAGTTTCTCAAGTAAATGTATGTCTGACATATAGTAAAAGTCCACAAGATATGAAATGAAGGAGTGAACTAAGTTTTACATTAATAAATAAAATATCACAGCCAGATTTTAATTAAAAGAGATTTTATTTCCATTTCAGTACATATGATAATACTTAATAAGGGCTGTATTTGTTAATGTAAATATTTTCTATCAAATAGAATGTAAGAGAACAACATAGGTTATTGAATGAAGAAGGAAAAATAAAACTTTCAATGCAGGGGTATGCTTGCATGCTTCTGATAATTAGAGTAATCTGATAATTGACTTCTTTCTCCCTTCGCAGTAGGGTGCCAATTAAAATAAACTACAATTGTGCTATTTGGTTTTTAGCATCAGAGCAGATGATGTTTGAGTTTACGGCCAGTTTTCTCAATGTGTTGTCCAATTAACCTCAATGGGAATGATTCACATCAAATCCCTGGGGTTCTTGATGAAAGGGAAAGTCAGCCAGGCTGCTACAGGAGAAACCAACTTTTATACGCACTCTATAGCTCACTGGTGGGCTGTTCTAGTGAAAAACTTGTGCCAGTAGAAACATTTTACTATTGAGGTAAAAGCCCCCCCAGGGTTTCTTTGTGTATCATTGAGGTAGAAGAGCGGAACTCTAAGTGAGACAAAGGGAAATTGGGCATATCAGTCTTAGTGGAATCGGATTCATTCCATCAAAGAGCTGAGAAAATGTGTACAATTCCACACAAACTAAAAGAAGTCATGAAGGATCAAATCAGGGAAGCGTGTAAGACTTCATGAGAAAGGACGTTTGAGATGAAGTGTTCTATCAGAGAGTAGTGTAAATCATTATTAAACTTAAAAATCTGCTTAATTTCCTAATATATGTTAGATATTCAGAGTCAACTACAATTATGTTTCAGTTATTAGGATTCGTTAATAAGTAATCAATAATATTAATTCAAAGCTAACTACACTAGCTTTGCAGCAAAACAAAAAGAAAATAATCACATATAATTTTATGATAGTTTAATATTTATGAGGAATGTATCTATTAACATCAATGTGGGATGAAAGAATGTTCTTATTCACACTAAGTTTGTTCACACTAAGTTCTAGTTACTGAAACCCTTAAAGTAATGGTGAACATTAGCCAATTACTGAATGTTCATTCACTCAACAAATAATATTGAGAATTATTGTGAGCCATGCCCTATATTTGGCATACTAATTATTGTAAGCCATGTAGTAAACTGGGGATAAAATGTTGACTGCTTTCAAGAGTATTTACAAAATGGGGAAGAAAATGACAGATACGTGGGCAATTAATACAAACAGAGTAAAATATTTTGAAGAGACAAATAACAGAGTCTTGTGAGAAAACAGGAGGGACCAAGAAGAAAAAAAAGAATTTGAATAGCATAGCTATATATATGTTTTAATAAATACATGGGGAACTCTAAACCCAAAGAAGCATAAGCTACTGTTTACAATGAGACCTATAGAACTGGAAGGCATTGATGATATTAGGCCACAAAGAAAATATCCATCAATCTATGAAAGATGTCATACATGTATTTTGGCTTTATATGAAGAACAAATAAATTTTTACAACTTGGCCAAACAACCCATATTTATTCACATACACATTTGTATGTATGTTTAAAGTTTGGTAATTTCTGTGCATATCTGTATGCATTCATCTATATATGAAAAATAAGAGCACTATGTATCAAATCCAAGAGAAAAATAACAAAGATATTCTCAAAAGACCATTTGAAACCTAATATGTATTTTTTAAAACTAAAGATACTGGGAGAGAAGCATGTAATATTAAATTATTGTTTTCAACTTAAAAAAGTTATGAAAATATTGAAAATATTTATTTTTACAAACCAGATACAGATGACCAAAGTAAAGAATGAGAAAGGTTAATTTGTAACATAAAAACTGTTTCTAACCAACTTTAAACTCTTAAAAAACAAACATTTGCTTTTCTTAATCTAGACACAAATATGGGAACTCAGAATGTTTAGAGTCTAGCATTTAACTTTCTGCAAAACAGAATTAGCAAAGGAAAACAAACAAAAACTATAAAATAATCTTATATATGATGAAAATTTCATTTATGATGTTCAATGTGACCATGAATACAAATACTCAAATTTTTAAAATGTATCAAATAAATTCAGTAATTTAAAAATAATTATACTTTTTGACCAACTAGAGCGAATTTCTGAGGTTTAAAAAAGGTAATTATCTTTAAGAGATGGGTTTTCACTATGTTGCCCAGACTGACTCAAACTCCTGGGTCAAGCAATACTCTTGTCTCAGCCTCCCAAGCAGTTGGGACAACATGTGTATGCCACCACACCTAACTATGTATTTTTTTAAAAAGGTAATTTAAAACAAAATCTTACTGTAATTCAACTCTATCAACTACACTTGAAATACAAGAGAAACATAACATAATTGTATTTTTTAAAAAGGTAATTTAAAACAAAATCTTACTGTAATTCAATTCTATCAACCACACTGGAAACATGGCAATTTTTTAAAAAAAAGAAAACCGCATGTTTTCACTCGTAGGTGGGTGTTGAATAATGAAAACGCATGGACACAGGGAGGGGAACATCACACACTGAGGTCTGTTGGGGAGTCGGGGGCTAGGGGAGGGATAGTGGGGGGTAGAGGCTGGGGAGGAATAATACTGGGAGAAATGCCTGATGTAGGTGATGGGGGACGGAGGCAGCAAACCACATGGCATGTGTGTACCTATGCAACAGTCCTGCAAGATCTGCACATGTACCCCATAACTTAAAGTATAATTAAAAAAAAAAAGAATTTTTTTTTCCTAAGGCACTTCCCTAATGCACTTCTACAAAAATCCATAATATCTCAGATCCAGTTAAAATGTTTTCAACAATTGTTATCATTGATCAATTCCTTTAGATTGACAAATAAAAATTATATGTATTTATGGTGTACCACATAATGTTTTGATATCTCTGTCAAATCATTGGGGAATGGCTAAATCAAGCAACTTTATACTTACATTACCTCACATATATTTTCTTTCTTTCTTTTTTAAATTATACTTTAAGTTCTGGTATACATGTACAGAACATGCAGGTTTGTTACATAGGTATACAGGTGCCATGGTGGTTTGTTGCATCCCTCAACCTGTCATCTACTTTAGGTATTTCTCCTAATGCTATCCCTCCCTAGTCTCTGACCTCATGACAGGCCCTGGAGTGTGATATTCCCCTCCCTGTGTCCATGTGTTCTCATGGTTCAACTCCCATTTATGAGTGAGAATATGTGGTGTTTGGTTTTCTGTTCCTGTGTTAGTTTGTATAGAATGATGGTTTCCAGCTTCATCAATGTCTCTGCAAAGGACATGAACTCATTCTTTTTTTTACGGCTGCATAGTATTCCGTGGTATATATGTACCACATTATTTTTATCCAGTCTATCATTGATGGGCATTTGGGTTGGTTCCAAGTCTTTGATATTGTGAACAGTTCCACAATAAACACACATGTGCATGTGTCTTTATAATAGAATTATTTATAATTCTTTGGCTATGTACCCAGTAATTAGATTGCTGGTATATATGGTATATATATATATATATATATATATATATATATATATAATATATGGTATTTCTGGTTCTAGATCCTTGAGGAATCGCCACACTGTCTTCCACAATGGCTGAACTAATTTACACTCCCACCAACAGTGTAAAAGCATTCCTATTTCTTTTCATCCTCTCCAGCATCTGTTGTTTCCTGACTTTTTAATGATCACAGTTCTAACTGGTATGAGATGGTATCTCATTGTGGTTTTGACTTGCATTTCTCTAATGACCAGTGATGATGAGCTTTTTTCATATGTTTGTTGGCTGCATAAATGTCTTCTTTTGAGAAGTGTCTGTTCATATCCTCCTCTCACTTTTTGATGTTTTTTTTTTCTGTAGCAAGAAACTTAAAATTTACTCAGTAATTTTTGCTCTAGTCATCATGCTATACAATAGAATGCTTGAACTTATCTCTTTCATCTGAGATTTTTATAGCCTTTTTGCTAGACCAATCCCCTAGCTTCTGGAAACCACCATTTTGCTTGTGTGAGTTCAACTTTTTTAGATTCTATATATAAGTAAGATTATGTGGTATTTGTCTTTCTGCTCCTGAAATTTCTCTCAAAGTAGGTTCTCCAGGTTCTTTCATGTTGTCATCAAGAGCAGGATTTCCTTCCTTTTTATGGCTGAAGGGTTTTCCATTGTGTATATACGCTACATTTTCTTTATTCATTCACCCAACATTTACCATGTTATGAGAAGAAGGCAATTCCTCTGTTTCATGAATGGAATCCTCTAAAAAGTTCAACAGACATATATGAAATTTCAGAAACATTCTTATTAAATTGGGAAATGTGAAAGAGGGAAAGGATGCCCTCTTTCACAGTGTCTATCCAGCATCATCTTAAAGTTCTAGCCAATACAATAAAATTGAAAAAAAAAGTTACATATATTGGTAATAAATCACCCAAACATATATTTTTCAAAAAATATAATTTTTATACATAGAGTCAATGTACTCAACTGTGGCAAAGCAAAGTTAAAAGAGTTCTATAAGGCATCTAGGATCAAAACACAACAATTTTCACATATGTATCAGCTATTAGGTTGGTGCAAAACTAATTGTGGTTTTTGAAAGTAACTTGGTGAAAACCACAATGACTTTTGTGCCAACCTAAAATGTCAACAGTTGTGAAAAGAAGTTTAGCTTTTCACTCTATGTTTGTACTGTTTTAGTTTATGTGCATATATGTTGTAGTTTCTATATATGTGTTACTCTTGTGACAAATCAGTCTGGTGCTCGCTTTGGCAGCATATATACCAAAATTGGAATGATACAGAGAAGATTAGCCTGGCTCTTGTGCAAGGACAACATGCAAATTCATGAAGTGTTCCAGATATTTCCTATGGGATAATCATCTTCAGTGACCTGGAAGCCCTTGAGGTGGGCTGGGTGGTAGAAGGAGAGGCCCTCCTGGTGGAAGCAGGGTACAGAAACCAGGATTTGGAGTGGGAAGGGGGATTGCTCCATGTCAGTCAATCTTCATGGATCTACATGGAGCCATACAAAACTTAGATCCTACAGAATGGTGAATTTCTTCAACCAGCCATCATGGAGTATGGCCACAGTCTGTTAACTGCTTAAGTTTGTATATTAAAAAAAAAAAATCTGGCTGCTGTGTGGAGAACAAATATAAGGAGAGAAAAGTGAAGGCAAAGGGATTTAAAATGGCTGGTTTAGAAGCGTATGAATTGGACTAAAGTTGAAGGAAGACATCAAGATAGAGACAAGTGGGTGTGTTTAACTTTAAAATTAGAATTGATATATTTTACTTATATGAGTGGTAGGCATGAATGTGTTATTAAGGATAACTCAGATGTTAAAAGGGAAACAATTGCATGGATGTTAAGGTTATCAGGTAGGCACAACCCTGAATACAGAGTTGTGATGCATTGTGGAGAAAACTAGGAAAGCAGTAAAATTTGGGAGTAGTTGACACACAGCAAAGGCAGAGTACAATTGAAGGGATGAGAAATAGACGTGAGGAAAACCATCTCTTCTTTTGTGGTATGGACTAATGAGGAAAACATGGCTACAGATGTGTCATGTTCAACAATGTACTCATTCTATGTGGGTACCCATAGAAGCCATGTATATTAGAAACAAAGATGTTAACTGGTTAGAAGTACAGGTTTTGAAGGCAGATAGGTCTGCTATCAGTATCAACTTTGCTACTTAATATCTGGGTTAGTGACTTGGGACAACTTATTTAATCTCTCTAAGCATTTGTTTCTTCATCTGTATTGAAAAGAATAATGTCTGTAGTATTTCCCTCATTATAAGCCTGTGAAGATCGCTAAATATACAACATAAACATGACAAATTATGATCACTCATACATAGGTAACATTCAGTGAAAGTTTTCTCTGACTGTTAGAGTTCTGTATGTTACTATTATGCAAGAAATCTGCAATTGTCCATTAAACCATACATTATGAAACATAAAGAAAACTATGTCATAAGTTTAACACTGTACTTGATACCACTGAAAAACTATAATAGCATTAAATTAAATTTGAATGAATTGAAAAATTAAAATAGTGCTTAGTAGTTCAGACTTAAAAACTCCCTATTCCATGATAACTCATTAAGTTAAAGACAACATACAAAATATTTACACACCTATTCCCAGGTGAGAGGCTAGTAATTTTATTAAAAACTTTAAGATTTTCTAGATAATACATGAATGATGAGGAAAATTTTTTTTCTATTTGGATATAAATTTGGTTTCTTTTTATAATAAAATTTCAGTAGGTTATATTGTCTTTTTGTGTTAGATAAGTGGATTACTTCTGTTTATAATTCCTCTCGAAATCAGTGAACTTTCTCTAGAGAAATGAAAGATCAAACAGATGTTATGGAGAAACAACTGTTTTACCTTTAAATAGGAAATGTAAACGGATAGGAGTCACTGTTACTCCAGACTAGAATTAATTTGGTTTGTTACATAAACCGAAAGGAACAACTAGTACTGATTTAGGTACTATATAATATGTTTATCTGCGTCATAATAATTTGACATACACATGTTCTTGAATCAAGTTCAGATATTTGAATAACCCCTTTTTTATTTGATGCTTCATAGGGAATGCTTCATAGGAATTTTTCCTAAGGAATAAAATTTTTATTCATTTATAAATTCATTCAATTTGCCTATTTGTATTCTGAAGAACTAATTTTGTAAACTGAGTTCTATTTTTCTGATATCCAAATTCCATTAGTTTTGGCATAGTTTTACAGTGTTCATGCTCTTATATTCTTAGTTAGTAAGCGGATTTGGCAGTTTAACAATAACCAATATTCTGTTCTGCACATTCATTCACTTGCCATGTTATGCTCTTGCTTTTGCAAGACTGTCTTATATTCTTGTGATTCCTAGTCTGTCATGAGAATTCTGCACTTGAGGAAGTTATTTCCCCAAGGAGTTTCAAATCAGGATCTCTGTCTTTTAACCTCAAACATTACGAAAAACTCTATGTCAAAATTTTGGTTCATTTCACATAGGAATTGGGCTGTATTATTTAGTGGTCTTCTCTTTTAATGTTTAAATTATTATCAGAGTAATTTTAACCATTTTATCTCTTTTGTGATTTTTTTCATTTTAGTTAAAATTATATATTAATATCAGTATTTCTTAAGTCATGAGTTATAATGTTCAAACTGCTTTAGATTTAAGTGGAAATAGGTAAGTTCATTTTCTGTATGTTTTTCTGACTTAAGGCAAACATTTTATTTAGAATAACATAGAGCATCATTTTATTAAAAGCATAATCTGACATTCTCTAAGTAAAAGTGTGCCTCATCAAAATTAAGTTTATTAGATATCATATTTTTATGGAGCAAAATTGTCTTGGAGATGGGACATCTGGACTACCTCTTTTTGTGGTACCCTAAATTTTTCATAGTAATTATTTTTCTCAAAGCTTCAGACCAAATTACTTAAGAAAAAATATATTACTAAAATAATAATAATAATATTATGAATATTTTTTCCAGGAAAGCAAAAGGCATAGAGTATAGTCCTATTTTCTGCCATTATTTAGTCATATGTCCCTGCCAAAAACTCTGAGAAGGAAGTTTTCTCATCTCTAAAGGTTTTGAATAGATGACTTTTAAAATTACCTTCAGATCTAAAAAAATCTCAGATTATTTATTCAGGAAAATTACTTGCTAGGTACAGGAAAATCACCTATATTTTGAAAAAGATTTAGAAATGAGAATTATAGTCTTTCTTATAGTCAGTCTTCTACTTTACATATAGTAGTATCAATCACTATTTCTAAATTATTTAAAATTTTTATATCTTTCCTAATATATCTATCCCTATTTTATTTGGATCACTTATATGATTCTACATTTTTCTACCCACTGTCTATTAGCATACATTCTAGATAAAAGCAGGGTCTGTTATAATATGTATGAGGCATTTAATTTCCCAGTATGGTTTTTTTAATCAGTACTTTTT
Organism: Cebus imitator; assembly: GCF_001604975.1. NCBI lineage: Eukaryota > Metazoa > Chordata > Mammalia > Primates > Cebidae > Cebus > Cebus imitator. The sequence continues at coordinate 4,698,267 of NW_016107403.1, forward strand.
TATTAGGAAATTAAGTCAGCAACACAAAATACTTTTTAGAGCACAGATTATTTTTATTAAATATCACAGTACAAAATATATCATTATCTGTCATTATTAGAGTGAGCACAAAATACTTCTAATATACCAATGATCAGTTGGATGCAAACTTCAATTTTTAACTGAAGAATCACAGGAATGAAACTTCACCTCACTAAGCTACTTGTTTTCCTTAAGTCAACAGCTCAAACAGTGAAATTATGGTTACCCAATATGTCATTATTAATATTATTTTATGATACAGCTCCAATATCAATTGCTTTCTTCCTAAACCAGTTCTTATTTTGAATTTCTTTAGGGCAATGTAATTTCTACCTGGGATGCTAGTTTTTTATATACAGGCTGAGAATAAATGATCCCCTACTTTCACTACTTTCAGAGGCTTAGGAGCAACCCAGCCCTTTTACCAGTCTAGTGGGATGTTTCCAGGCGAGGCTTAAAGTAAACAAAATGGTTACTGGAACTCTCTGACATAAAGTTACCTCAAGAGCCAACTAGTAGCTACACACCAAAAATAGACAGCATTGAGGGTAAAATTGGAGAAGCAGGATTTCAAATGGCCAAACAGGGTAAATGGCTTGAAATCAGAGAAAAACTAAAAGATAACAAGTTTGAAAGAGCCTGAAAAAAAGTAGGGCGTGAGAGAGAACAAGAACTAGTCTAGAATTAGAGTAAATGCATCTTCTTCAGGCCATTTCTCATATCAAATTGAATTAAGTACTCTTACTTAATTCAATATTGCTAAGAAAGTTCTAGTTTTAAGGCACAGACTGAGAATGAAAATTAGAGCTCCTTAAGCAACATGACATGTTTATCTTCCGATCTTTACAGTTGAATACCCGAGCTTGGCATATAATGTAATGAAGGACAAGAAGTAGGTAGAGAAAAGTGTAAAGATAAACTGGGATAAAAGATACAGAAAGCAGTACTTTAAAAGGTAAAGAGAGAACCAAGAATAAACAGTGAATGTAGCGAAGACTGAAGGGTCTCTAATCTTAAAGATAAGAGCAAAACATCAAAGTAAATATTTTGTGCACTGTATTTTTATAGTTCAATTACAATCCCATTAGCTGTTTTATTCCTTAACTTCTACTGTACTTTACAGGTAGCCTAATGAAACTTGAATAATTTAATCCTCTCTTACCACATAACTTGATCCTTTGCTTCTTTGTCCGGTCAATATTTGCTAATAAACATGGGAAATAGATGTAGAAGGTTATTTTATTATTTTTTTCTCAGTTGAATTGTATCAGGTCTCTAGTGATATGAACTTGTAGCTGTGTAATCCTTTGACTGCCTTAGATTGTACTCACAAATCCAAGATAAGCATTTGTAATACATGTTAGTTTGCACAGACATATTCTCAAAAGGGAAAATTTGCTAAGCAAAAATCTGGAACAATTTTTTAAAATTTTGTTTTCAATGAAATAATAGAATTAGATGAGTGGTAATTAGAAGTCAGATAACCTAATATGATTTTCAATCAGAAATTTTTTACTTTTTAAGCTTTTATTTTAAACAAGTATTTATTGGTTATATCACCTACAAAATTATCTCATGTATAAAACTGGAATACTAGCAGTTGTTTTGGATACTTTAGAATATCATTTTAAGAACCTATGAGTAAGATTCATAATAAAATGGAAAAGCATTATGAACTACTTAAAATGTTATGCAAATTAAGTTCAAATACTTAACTATTATTGGCATGTCACAGATATTTCAAAGAAACTCTAGTATATTTAAGGATGTATATTTATTTTAAATTCAGTTAAGTTTATTTGTTCCTCATTATTGTTAATGAATTAAAAAGGCATTAAATACTCATTTTTTTAGCTAATAGTTGTTTTAATTTAGAGAAACTTGTATAAACTTGTATCTATACAAGTCACACGAACATTTATATCATTAAATATTCCTTTTAGCTATGTTCTGAATATAAACTGTAGCCATAGAAAACATTTAAAACAAAAATTCTATCACAAATTTATGATTCTATTTTTAATAATTTTCTACAAGTTTGTAGTGTGCAAGAAAAATTTTAAGTAGTGGTAGGTCATGAATAGATATTTCTTCAAAAAAAAAAAAGGCATCCAAATGGCCCGCAGATATATGAAAAAATTCCCAACATCACTAATCATAGGAGAAAAGCAAATAAAAACTACAGTGAGATATTGTCACACCCAGTCAGAATGGCTATTATTAAAAATTTAATTACTTTCTCTTGGATGGGCTACACAATTTATTTTGGCATATACCTAATGTTAAAAAATGAACCATAAGATTACTATCAGAGTGACCATTTCAGTTTTTTGTATAAAAATACTTATCTAAGCTTATATATGTAAGCTATAAAACAGATCCAACATTATCATTGATATTTAAAATCTCAGATAAATATTTTATCTTTTTTGGGGGGGGTGTTATTGTTGCTGCTAGTGCCTCTCTTCTCCTCCATGTATTCACTTGAAATAGGTCAATAGCTGTAGGAGTGTTTTTTCATATCCCAGTGGCATCTGGAACCCCAGCTAGACAGAACTGTTCACTCCCCTGGAAAGGGAGCTGAAGCCAGGGAGTCAAGTGAGTAATCTCACTCAGCAGGTCCCACTCCCATGGAGCCCAGCAAGCTAAAAGCCACTGTGGCTTGAAATTCTCACTGTTAGCACAGCAGTCTGAAGTCACCTGGGAAGCTTGAGCTTGGTAAGGGGAAAGGGCATCCACCATTAGTAAGTGTTGAGTAGGCAGCCTTTCCCTGAAAGTGCAAGGAGGCCTGGAAGTTCAGACTGGGCAGAACTTACCACAACGTGGCCAAGTGGCTATGTCCAGACTCCTACTCTAGATTCCTCTTCTCTGGGCAGGGCATATCTGAAAAAAAGGCAGCAGCCCCAGACAGGGGCTTATAAATAAAACTCCCATCTCCCTGGGACAGAGCACCTGGTGAAAGCGGTGATTGTGGGTGCAACTTCAGTGAATTTAAATGTTCCTGTATGCTGACTCTGAAGAGAGCAGCAGATCCTGACAAGGAGAATTCTCCTAGCGCAGTACTCGAGCTCTGCTAAGGCACCAGACTGCCTCCTCAAGTGGGTCCCTGACCCCTGTGCCTCCTGACTAGGAAAGACCTCCCCCATGGGTCAACAGACACCTTCTATATAGGAAAGCTCCAGCTGGCATCAGGCCAGTGCCCCTCTGGGATGAACTTCCAGAGGAAGGAGCAGGCAGCAATCTTTGCTGTTCTACTGGTTCTGCTGGTGATACCTTGGCAAACAGGGTATGAAGTGGACCTCCAGCAAACTGTAGCAGACTTGCATATGAGAGACCTGACTGTTAGAAGAAAAACTAGCAATACATCAACATCAACAAAAAGGACCCCCACACAAAAACACCATCTAAAAGTCCTCAGCCTCAAAGATCATAAGTAGATAAATCCATTAAGATGAGGAAAAAGCAGTGCAAAAATGCTGAAAATTCCAAAAACAAGAATGCTTCTTATCCCCCAAATAATCACAATTCCTCTCCAGCAAGGGAACAAAATTGGATGGAGAATGAGTTTGACTAATTTACAGAAGTAGGCTTCAGAAGGTGGGTAATAACAAACTCCTCTGAGCTAAAGAAGCATGTTCTAACCTAGTGCAAGGAAGCTCAGAACTTTGATAAAAGGTTACAAGAACTTCTAACTAGAATAACTAGTTTAGAGAAGAACATAAATGACCTGATGGAGCTGAAAAACACAGCACAAGAACTTCATGAAGCATACACAAGTATCAATAGCTGAATCAATCAAGCAGAANGAGAAGAACATAAATGACCTGATGGAGCTGAAAAACACAGCACAAGAACTTCATGAAGCATACACAAGTATCAATAGCTGAATCAATCAAGCAGAAGAAAGGATATCAGAGACTGAAGATCCACTTACTGAAATAAGGCATGAGTACAAGATTAGAGAAAAAGGAATGATCAAGGCCTCCAAGAAATATGGGACTATGTGAAAAGACCAAACCTACAATTCATTAGTATACCTGAAAGTAATGGGGAGAATGGAACCAGGCTGGAAAACACACTTCAAGATATTATTGAAGAGAAGGTCCCCAATCTAGCAAGACAGGCCAACATTCAAATTCAGGAAATACAGAGAACCCCACTAAAATACACCTCAGAAAGAGCAACCCCAAGACACATAATTGTCAGATTGTCCAATGTTGAAACAAAAGAAAAAATGTTAAGGGCAGCCAGAGAGAAAGGTCAGGTTAACTACAAAGTGAAGCCTATCAGACTAATAGCAAATCTCTCTGCAGAAAATCTACAAGCCATAAGAGAGTGGGAGCCAACATTCAACATTCTTAAAGAAAAGAATTTTCAACACAAAATATCATACCCAGCCAAACTAAGCTTCATAAGTAAAGGAGAACTAAAATCCTTTACAGAAAAGCAAATGCTGAAGGATTTTGTCATCACCAGGCCTACCTTACAAGTGCTCCTGAAGGAAACACTAAATATGGAAAGGAAAAACTGGTACCAGCCACTGCAAAATCATACCAAAACATAAAGAGCAACAACACTATGAAGAAACTGCATCAAGTAATGTGCAAAGTAACCAGCTAGCATCATGATGACAGGATCAAATTCATGCATAACAATATTACCCCTAAATGTAAATGGGCTAAATGCCTCAATCAAAAGACGCATACTGGCAAATTGGATAGAGTCAACACCCATCAGTGTGCTGTATTCAGGAGACCCATCTCACATGCAAAGACACATGTAGGATCAAAATAAAGGGCTGGAGGAATATTTACCAAGCAAGTGGAAAGCAAAAAAAAGAGGAGGGTTTGCAATCCTAGTTTCTTGTAAAACAGACTTTAAACCAACAAAGATCACAAAAGACAAAGAAGGGCATTACATGATGGTAAAGGGATTAATGCAACAAAAAGAGCTAACTATCCTAATTATATATTCATGGAATACAGGAGCACTCCGAGGTTTATAAAGCAAGTTCTTAAAGACCTACAAAGAGCCTTAGACTCCCGCACGATAATAGTGGGAGACTTTAACACTCCACTGTCACTATTAGACAGATCAACCAGACAGAAAATTAACAAAGATATTCAGGACTTGAACTCAGCTCTGGACCAAGTGGACCTAATAGACATCTACCCAACTCTTCAGTCCAAATTATAAGAATATACATTCTTTTCTACACCTTATAGCACCTATTCTAAAGTCAACCACATAATTGGAAGTGAAACACTCCTCAGCAAAACAAAAGAATGGAAATCATAAACAGTCTCTCAGACCACAGTGCAATCAAATTAGAACTAAAGATTAAGAACCTTACTCAAAACCTCACAACTACATGGAATCTGAACAATCTTCTCTTGAATGACTACTGGGTAAATAACAAAATTAAGGTAGAAATAAATTCTTGGAAACCAATGAGAACAAAGGGGCAATGTACCGGAATCTCTGGGACACAGCTAAAGCAGTGTTAAGCAGGAAATTTACAACACTAAAGGCCTACATCAGAAAGAGGGAAAGATCTAAAATTGATGCCCTAACATCATAATTAAAAGAACTAGAGAAGCAAGAGCAAACAAATTCAAAAGCTAACAGAAGACAAGAAATGACTAAGATTAGAGCAGAATTGAAGGAGATACAGACACAAAAAACCCTCCAAAAAATCAATAAATCTAGGAGCTGTTTTTTTGAAAAGATTAACAAATGGATAAATTGATAGCCAGAGTAATAAAAAAGAAAAGAGAGAAGAATCAAATAGACACAATAAAAAATGACAAAGGAGGTATTACCACTGATCCCACAGAAATACAAACTATCATCAGAGAATACTATAAACACCTCTATGCAAATAAACTAGAAAATCTAGAAGAAATTGATAAATTCCTGGACACAGGATTAACGATCTACAGAGAGACTTAGACTCCTACACAATAATAGTGGATTTATCTACCTGTGGTCTTTGTAGTCAGTGACTTTTGGATGGGGTCTCTGAGTGGACGTCCTTTTTGTTGATGATGAAGTTATTTCTTTCTGTTTTTTAATTTTCCTTCTAACAGTCAGGTCCCTCTGCTGTAGGACTGGTGGAGGTCCACTCCAGACCCTGCTTGCCTGGGATCACCTGCGGCAGCTGCCGAACAGCAAGGGTTTCTACCAGTTTCTTCTTCTGCTATCTTTGTCCCAGATGGATACTCTCCAGATGTCAGTCTGAGCTCTCCTTTATGAGGTGTCTCTTTGGATATACGTGGGTTGGGGAGCTGCTTGAGGAGACAGTCTGTCCCTTATAGGAGCTGAAGTGCTCACCTGTGAACTCCATTGTTCCACTCAGAGCTGCTGGGCAGGTACATTTAAGTCTGCTGCAGCAGAACTCATAACTGCCTTTTTTTCCCAGATGCTCTGTCTTGGGAAGGTGGGGCTTTATTTATAAGTTCCTGATATGCTGCTACCTTTTTTCAGAGATGCTCTGCCCAGAGATGGGATAGTCTATTCACAGTCTGCCAGCAGAGGTGTTGCTGAGCTGCTGTGGGCTCTGCCCAGCTGCTGTGTGAACTTCCTTGTGGCTTTTTTTATAGAGGTATAGTTAGAACTGCCTCAGTAATGGCGGTATGCCTAAGTAATGGTGGACTGTCTCATATTTATTGTTCATTAAGTGGAAGTGGATCATTATAAATGTCTTCATCTATGCTGTCTTCATGTTGAACAAGCTGAGAAGGAAGAAGAAAAGGAGGACTGGGTCTTGCTTTCTCAGGGGTGGCAGAGGCAAAAGACATGAAGGATGTGGAAGGGAAGGCAGGAGAAGTAGGCACAATGAGTATCACTTTTATTGAAAAAAATCCATGTGTGAACAGACCTGCTCAGTTCAAATTCATTATTCAAGGGCCAATTGTGTGTGTGTGTGTGTGTGTGTGTGTGTGTGTGTGTGTGTCTGTACGTGTGTGGGAGTGTCTGTATATATGCTTCTCCATCCATATATATCTCTCATGAACTTGACACTTGTGGTTTGAATTTTTACTTGGCAAGTGACTAACAGTATGTGTGTAAGTTAAGCATTTTTATGCTGTATTGGTTATTTATTTATTACTTTTAGATAGTACACTTCTTTCTGTTTGCCATCTTAATTTGTTAGCCTATAACTTTAAATGTTATTTTCTGTGGATTCCTGTTTCTGTTAATTCATCAGACTCATTCCTCATCCAGCCTTGTTCCCTTGCTGGTGAGGAGCTGTGATCCTTTGGAGGGGGAGAGGCATTCTGGTTTTGGGTGTTTTCATGCTTTTTGTGCTGATTTCTTCCCATCTTTGTGGATTTATCTACCTGTGGTCTTAACATAGAATGTGCTATTTATTTTTATGTTTTTGTTTGAATCATTTGGATTAATCCAGTTTTATTTTCATTTTCTCTGTTCCCCTTTCACTTTATTGTTTCGAGAATTATGCATTCAACTTATTCAGTGTTTATCTTTAAATTCTCAACAGGCTTATCAACAATGTCTAATGTTAATCCATATTTCTTTATTTCCTCTGACTATATGGAATTCTGTGTTCTTCAGAGGCCATTAATCATTTCCATTATCAATATTGTGTATAATTTGGGTTATTATTATAAAATTAAAATTCATTTAGAAAAAGCCTCTTTCCAGCAGTACTCTCTGTTAATATTTTTCTAAAAATCTGTGTTATTTTGCCTCTACTCTTTATAATTTTTAAATTTTAAAAAAGTAAAATTATAGAGCAGTGGAAAAAATACTACAAATATTTTGCTATATACTTTACTCAGATTCTTCAGTTCTTAAAAGCCTGCTATTCTCATTCAAAATGACAAACAAATGATCAAAGTAAAAAATGTAATATTTACTTATTACTACTCATCTAATCAAAACCTCCATTTAAATTTTGTCAATTTTCTCTGGAATGTTATGCATACTTAGAATCAAATTCGAGATAGCATGTTGAATTTATACATTTCTTATCCTTCTTCAAGTTAAAATTATTTCTGTCTTATTTATCTCTCATGAACTTAATGTTTGTGGTAATTTTCACTTGCCTACTGTCTAACAGTGTTGAGCATCTTTTTATTTGCTTAATTGCTTTCTGTATCTTCTTTGGTGAAGAACCTGTTCAAGACTTTCACACATTTTTATGGTACTGCTTGATTTTCTTTTTAATTATTGACTTTTGAGGGTTCCTTATCAAATAAGTGTTTTGCAAATATTTTATCCTACAATGAAACTTAATCTTAAAAATATCTTCAAAAAACAGAAGATTTTTATTTCAATTAGACAAGTCAGTCATGTTTTAAAAAATGATTTGTGCTCTTTATATCATGAATAAAGAACAGTTTTTAAATTCCAAGTCACAAAAATATTCCACCATAATGTATTTTAGAAGTCCTGTGTTTTAGGCTTCACATTTGTGTCTTTGTTCCATTTGGTGATAATTTATGTATGTGGAGCAAAACATAAACACAATTTTATATATTTTCATATGGTATCCCTATAGGTATCTTTTTATTTATTCCATATCGTTGGTTGAAATAAATATTTTCTTCTTTTTTGAATTAACTTAATGCCTTTGTTGAAAATCAGTTAAAGAGACATGTGCAGGCCTATTTCTGAACTTTCTCTCCTATTTCATCAATCCATTGTATATTCTTATGTATTTAGTATCTTGATTAATGTAGTTTTGAATTAAGTCTTGAAATCACATAATGTGAGTTCTCTATTGCTCTTCTAGTTAAAAATTGTCTGTTTTACTTTTAAATTAATGACATATAAATAGGTATTTATAATTAAATTAATAAATATTATAATTAATTTATGATTTTCTGTAATATAAAAAGCCTGCTAAGATTTCGATTGTGACTACATTGGATATTTAGATTAATTTGGAGATAATTAATAAAACAGCATTACTGAGTCTTTCAATTTATGAGTTCCGTATACCTCTGTATTTATTTAGGTGTTATGTAATTTCTCTCATCAGTGTTTTATAGTTTTTAGCAGGCACACCTTGCCCATATGTTTTTAAATATCAAAGTATTTTATTTTTGTGACATTGTGGTAAAATTGCATTATTTTAAAATAGTTTTTCAGTTGCTCATTTTTAGTATATAGAAATATAGTAAATTATTTTTATATATTGTTTTATTTTATCCTGTCCCTTGTTGCACGTATTTACCAGTTTTAGGATGTCTTGTAAAACATTTAGGATTTTCTTCCTAGTCAGTCATGTCATTTATAAACAAAGACAATATTACTTTTTTCTTTCAAATTGATTCCTTATTAGATCTTTAGTATGATGTTGAGTATAAGTAGTAACAATGGACATCCATACCCTGTTCCCAAACTCAGGGTGCAAGTATTAAGTCTTTTACTTTTAAACATATTGGCATCTGTAGGTTTTTAATGATATCTTTCATCAATTTGAAGAATTTTCTGTTAAATCTTTTTTTACTTAGCGTTTTATCATGAATGAGTGTTGAATTTATATTGAGTTAAATATATTTTCTAATTTTTGTTTTGCCTTGTGAGTTTTAGAAAAGAGTCTTGTTTATTTACCAAATATTTTGTAGTTTTTCAGATATCTATATAACAAGTTGCAATAAATGTGAAGGAATTAAAGTCATATGGGGTACCCAAGATAAGTTCTTCCACCAAAATGGAATTAACTTAGAAACAAATAACATTAAGATATCTAGACACACATACTATTATATAGTTACTATTTATATGTGTGTCCATATATATATATATATATATATATATATATTTACAAACACATATTTATATGCATGTATGTGCCAAAGTAGAAATCTTAAAAGAAATAAGAAAATATTTTAAACTGGCTGATAGAAAACATATATATCAAATTTTATGTAGTAAAAGGGTACTGAGAGGGAAATTTGTAGCTTAAAATGCTCACATTTATGAATGAAGAAAGTCTAAAATTATTGACCTAAATCTCCACCTTAAGAAATGATAGAAGAGCACAGTAATTCCAAAGCAAATTTTAAAAAGCAGAAATAAGAACATAAAACAAAGAAATAGAAACTACAACAACAACAAAAAAACAGAATTGGTTTCTTTGGAATAGTAGAAATAAAACAAGATGTATTCCTACAAAATATTAATCAACAGAAAGGAAAAAAATGATAAACAGAATAACATAAAACAGCGAACAAAACAGAAAAAAGAAAATGTAGAATGAAATGACAAACATAAACCCTAATATATTGATTATTCCTTTAAATACTCTAAATACATTAATTAAAAGCCAAAAATTTAAATAATAAATTAAAATAAAAACAGCTATATGCTGCCTACAGTAAATTCACTTCAAACACAATTGTATAGGTAGGTTGACAGTAAAGGGTGGAAAAATATACACTAATAATAAGAAAGTTTTAAAGCAATAATTATTTTATTAATATCAGGCGAAGTAGATTTCAAAGAAATTACTAGGAATAAAGAGATACATTACCCAATGTTAAAAGGATCAATCACTGAAGAAGACATAGCAATCTTAAATGTATATAAACTAAAAAACAGCTTCAAAATATATGAAACTACAACCATTAGAGCTATAAGGAAAAATATTCTAATTCTTAATTATTGTTGGGGATTTGAACACTCCACTCTGACCATTACTAGAGTTACTAGACAAAAAAGAAAATTGCAAATATATAAATAAACTACACTATGCCATTCAATGATAAGATCTGGTTAATGCTGATGAGCATTCCAAACACATCAAAGTACACATTCTTCTCAATAGCTCAAGGAACATTCACTATGAAAGACAGTATCCTGGGTCACAAAAAGTCTTTACAAATTTAAGGAACTAAAATTATATAAAATGTGTTCTCTGGATGTTATGAAATTAAACTATGGATAAATAACAGAAAAACAGGAAGTATTTCCAAGTATTTGGAGGTATTTCAAGTATTTGGAAATACTTGGAAACCTAAAAAGCACATTTCCAAACAATATATAGGTCAAACAGGAAATCTCAAAGGAAATTTAAAAACACACAAAACTTTTCATCAGAAAGAGCAAATTAAAATCACAATGAGATATTACCTCATATCTGTTGAAGTGGCTAACCTCAAATAATAGAATATAAGAAATATTGGAGCAGATGTCAGGACAAAGGAACCCTTGCACAGTATTGGTGGAAATGTAAAGGAATGCAGTCATTTTAGAAAACAGTATGAAGGTTTCTTTAAAAACGTAAAAATGGTACATCTCTATGATCCAGCAATTCCACCACTGCGTATATAACCAAAGAATATGAAATTTCTATGTCAAAGCCCTATCTGTACTCTTATGCTTATTGCAATACTATTTGCAATAAGCCAAGATATGAAATTAATCTAAGTACTTATCAGTGAATGGACTAAAAAATGTTGTTGTAAATATAAAAATGGAGCACTATTCAGCCATAAAAATGAAGAAAATCTTGTCATTTGCAACAACTCAGATGCAGATGGAGGACACTAAGTGAAATAAACCAGACACATACAGGCAAAAACTGCACGATTTCACTCACATGTGAATTCCAAAAGGTCGATTTCAAAGAAGTAGAGAGTAGAATGGTGGTTACCAGAGGCTGAGGTTGTTAGATGAAAAAAGAGGATGGGAGATTTTGGTCAAGTCAAGTCAAGGTCAAGTAGCCTACAGAGAAGACCATATCGAAAAATCCAAATTCCCTGGTCCTCAATCTCTGTAAAGACTTTTATAGTCAAAAGCAACTTGTAAACCCTGTGATTGAGTCATCTTAGAAACAAATCCAGTAGTCCCTAGTCAATTCACCTCCACTGATATTGTATGAATCTGACATGTGGTTTTCTTTCTGAGTCTTGCAGCTATATGAGCTAAACAAATTATTAGTATTGTTCTAAGAAAAGAAAAGAACAACTACCACTACTGCTAAGGAAATGAAAAGACAACCGATAAACTCAGAAAAAAAGAATTACAAACCACATTTCCAACAAATGACTTATATTCAAACTATAAAAAGAACCCTCAAAAATCATTTAAAACCAAATAATTATAATTTTTAAATGGCAAAAGATAACAGTGACTTCATCCAGGAAGACAAATGGAAAGCAAATAGACACATGAATAGATGCTCAACATCATCACTCATTAGCAGAATGCAAATTAAAGCCACAATTAGATACCATTACACAATTATTACAATATCTAAATTGAATATAATTAACTAATGCATCCAATAATTCCAAATGCTGATAAGAAAGAGGTCAAACTGCTGTAGAAATTCTCCATTATATTTTCTTCTTCCAAAGAGTATTGATCTTGATTTCGATCTTTAAGTAAGAGGTAATTCGGCTGAACTCAAACTGTAAAACTCTGTACCCTTATGATAGCCAGCAACTCAAATTTCAGTTTTACTTAGCCCTAGATAAGTTGAATGGAAATTGTCCTAATTGTACATTTAGGGATCATCCTGAGAATTCAGTGTGTAGTCTGAATATAAGCCATTTGTTCGATATGTGATTTGCAGAGTTTATGCACAGAATTTGTGACTCTACTTTCTCTCTCCTTTCTTGGATGAAATTTGTATGTCAAAGACCTATCTGCACTCTTATGCTTATCGCAATACTATTTACAATAAGCGAAGATATGAAATTAATCTAAGTGCTCATCAATGAATGAACGGACTAAAAAATGTTGTCATAAACATTTTTACTCTCTGGCTGCCATGTTTGTCCTTGCGGCTGGTCTCTGAAAGCCATCCAGAGGCCAGCCACAAAGACAAACACAGTAGCCCTCTCTGCCAATAAGACTGCAGGTTTTCCACTGAATTTTGACCCACCTCAAATGGTGCAGACTGGTATTCAACTTTAAGAGCAAAATAAAGAAGAATTTCACACTATAGCACTCTTTTCTTCAAAGTGTCTACTTTCATCCAGATTTTATTTACTCTTTAGATAGTTTTTTAAATATTTTACCCAAGTTTTTAATTATTAACTGTGGGAGAGCTGGTTTGATGGACATTTTTTTCCATATCTAGTCTTCTTCACTTTAATCAGGTGATTGCATTGCTTTAAACTCCAAGTACCTGACCTTTTCTATAACCTTTTTACCAGAAGGAATTCCATATTTTTCAACTAAGAAGGTCTGTTAGATTTTCTAACCATGTACCTACTTTGTATATTTTTAGAAAATGATTTAAGGTCTTTTAAAATTCTGTATGAAGTTACTTTTCCAAATGTATTTCCTGATACTTTACAATATACAGGATATTTATTGAGAACTCACTGCTTCTGAAATTCACCATATAATTTTACACACTTACACTTCTTTGCTGATTAATTCTGTAGTTAGAATGATCTATCAATCTGAAAAAAAATCCATTTGTTCAGTTCATATGTAAGTATCCCACCAGCAAAAATATTTTTCTCATATATGCCTCCAATGAATACTTACTCTTTCTTTGGCAAAAACTTACCACATTTTATGATGATTTGTACTAAATGTATCTGTCTTCTTCTGTAAATCATTCATTCTTGATTAATGATTCACCTTTGTGCCACAATGGCATCTAGTAGAACTTCTGTCAGATGGTGAGTGCTTGTTAAATTAATATTTCCACCTATATTCCTACACATTTTTCCCCCACAGCTTTTTGGCTAAATGGCCTTTTACCTTCTTCCCAAAGATGGTTTGCCCTTTACTAGATACTCTGATATTTCAGCTATTAGCTTTTAGTTTGCCCTTCTGATTTTTGACTTAATACTTTTTTTGATTATACATGTGCTTATGCACACAACTAGCCTTTCAAACTGACCCATGCATGGTCTTTTTCTGCTCCTAATATATGCCTATTCTTCTAACTTGGAATTCAGTTTTCCCTGATCCACAAACTGTATGTGTAGAATATTGTGTCTTCCCAAATAAGGCAGGAGTCTAAAAAATTGGATATAATTAAAACTCTAACCATTCACAAAAAAAACAAAAAAGTAACTCATAGCTTCTCTCACCCAATATAGAGCTTTAAAATAGGTTAGTAATTTCCTTATTACAGGATGGGTTTAGTAAGTCATCCAGGTGTAGTGACAGGATTATAGTAATTACCATGTTTGCTCAGTCATGTTTTCTCTTCCAGTGACTTTCTAATATTCATGCAGCTGCATGGGTTCTAAATTTTTGTTGGTGTTCATCAAAGATATTAACTGAATAATCAATGCTCCTGATGAAAAAGGCCTGCCTTTGTGTCATGTGAATTAACATCCAGAAAGTAAAAAGAATCATAGATATTTCACTCTCTGGATGAAGACTTATTTCCAAGGTAAAATTGAATTTGACTGAAAAAAAATTGAGCAATAAAGTATTTTATTTTTCATTAAGTTACTGCAAGGAATTTTTGGCAGTGATACAAAAGGGATTCTCAGTATAGTTTGGGCCCAGGAGTCTAGATGAGCAGGAAGAGACTACAGCAGATTTTACACTGGAAAGAAAGCAGAGCAGTTAGCAGCACTAGACAGACTGAGTTACTGTCTTGAGGTGTGCCGTGTAGTCCGCAAATATAGTGACTGTCCAATTAGCAGGACCTATGTCCATCAGAAAGGAAGTAGATTGATTGCAAATGTGGTCTCAATTATTCCCCTTCCTTTGTCCACAAACCTGTCACTTGATAGCTTTTTCCATGAAGAAGTGGATTCTATTTACTTATCCATGGTATCTAAAATGGCCTTGTAATTATCCCCTGAAAGTAAAATGTGGTGAAAGTGATATGTCAACTCTAGACTTAGCCCTAGGAGATCTTGTATTCTTTTTTTTTTTTTTTTTTTTTTTTTTTTTTTTTTAGCTCTCTTGGAAACCTGAAATATCAACATGAGAAAAAGAGATTAACCAGCTGGATGAAATGAGACACAGGATTCCCTCACTCTCTGAACCCCAGAAAATAGCCACTAGAACTCCAAAGCTGTGAGGTCAATCTAGATAAGCCCTCTCTTAGCCATCCTGCCAGCTGATCACATATGGAAGAATGAGACTAAACAAAATAAATCAAGTCTGGACCAGATTAGAAGAGTCTCCTATTGGATCTGAATAATTGGAAATTAATTAATTACCAATTAATTATGTATCTCACTGACATTTCATGGTTCTTTATATAGTAATGCCGAAATAGCATAGTGAGACACAGTAGAAAATCAACCCAGGTACTATACGTTTAGATCAAATCTGGAATGCAGAAAATTTTCTTAGTAACTTTTAATCAAAAAGATGTGTGAACTTGTATCCTGGCACAAAACGTTTTTTCCCTTTGTTTTGCTTAATTCATTTAATCAGTAGAGGGAGTTCTGGTATCAAAGGTAGTCATATGCCTGCTAGCAAATTTTCTCCTTAACTTAGATCTGGAGTTTTGACTCCATTTCTTTACATTGGACAGAATCAAGAAGCCGGCAAGTTCAGCTACATTTGGTGAGTCTTTGAGGGCTGTACACAGATATGAGAGCCTAGATCCCAGCCAAAGACCAGGCAGCAGGACTGGGAGAGGCAGGTTACCTTATTGGTTATTAACCAAAAGAATTATAGTGACAGGAATAAGAATATATTGTATAATTAAAAAGCAAATTAGATATATTTCCATTTAGAAGTGTTGATTGAGAAGGTCCTGAAATTGGAGACGCAGCAGCTAAGGAATGTAGCAAAGATAATAAATGTAATAATTATAATAATAAGATAAGAACAGATTTGGGAACTAAGTCCACATAAATCAAATACTTTCTAGATTTCTTTAACTGATGAACACAAGTACATAGAACAAACAAGTCCACAATAAGATTTTAAAATAATGGCATGTATTAGTAATCTGTGTGTCATTACCAATAATAAAACAGGGCAATGATAACAGAAATTTCTTTAGTCTGATGAAAAATTTTAAGTAAAAATAAAACTCAAGATAATTGTGGGATAATGTCCTTCACATATAAAGATGGGAATAGCAACTTTGGATAGTACTGTATGTGAATTGAAGTTTTTCACAAGAAGTAGCGATGGTTTCACCTGGCTTCACTTAAAAGTGTCTATTTGGTATTCCTTTTGACATGTCACATACTTCCAAAAAGTTCTGTCCAATATTAAGGTGCCCTTTTTGACCATGGAATGGTTCTCCTCTTGGCCACCCATATAGCAAATCTTACGACTTTTCCTCTAAGAAGTCAATCACTAACCCTTTCCTGATAATTATGAGATTTACACCACCTTTGATATTCATGCATATTTCAATATATCTCTGTTTCTACAGCAATTATTCCAATCTTCCTTCTAAACTGAAAAAGACATGCTGCTTCCTGTATAAGAAAAAAACAATCCCTCCTAACTTTCCTCTGCGTTCCATCATTTCATGACTCTTGATGAAAACTTTTCCCTCTACTGTTTCTTTTCTCTTGCAGGGCATATTTCATGTTGAAGATGTTACATAACTTTATAAACACCTTCATGTGTAAATGGGGAGAGGTAAAAATATTTATCTCACATCACCACCTTTTACCATGGAGATAAGGCAATCCAGGAAAAGGAGAGGATACTCAAAGTAATTAAGGAAATTCAACAAGGGATCTCTTTACATGCATGTAGGAATAGTAAGGAGAAACCAAGAATGATGGTAGGTCACCTCAAGGCAAGCAGCAGCAGAAAGATGTTAACACTTCCTAGTGTGAAAGTGAGAAGGCAGTTAATGGAATGTGAAGACACAGCTGTAGCTTAAAGAGAGTCCTCCCTGGAAGCAGCAGGTAGAACAACTCTCCATGTTTATAGTTTTCACCAAGTAGCACCTACTGACAAGTAACTATTCTCTCGGAAAGAAATGCTTTTCATTGCTGCTAAACTTCCAGTACTTCACCATCTCTCATTTGTTTCCTAACTCTGCCCAGACATTTGCAAATATTCACTTTATTAAAATATCTTCCCATGAAATGCCTGGGGTAAATTCTGCAAATAAAATATATTATTACATATTTGAAGATCTTTCCACTTTACACATTCTTGTCTCTCTGAAATAATTGGTGCTGAAGTTTAACTCTTTCTACTTAAAATTCACTTTTCTTGTGGCTTCTAGACTTTAACTGCTTTATGGTTCTACATCAGCCTTGCTTTTTGTTAATCCGTTTGCGCATATGTCTGTCTCCTCACAGTTGAACATACCACCATATAAATCTGCATTTCTGCAGAGTGAAATATTTCCTCATATTTCACTGTGTACTTCAAATAGCTCATGAATATTCATTGCTATAATGATTCTTTTGAAATCATGATTCTCAAATATTTATCTTTAGACCTGTCCTCTTACCTGAGTGACAGTCTTAAAACATAATTATGATAGGTGCTTTAAAAATGCCTTGTGGAGTACATGAAATCCCGTTATTACCATAGCTATAAATATTCTAACATTTCCCTTACTGCTGTCCAAATTTCTTATTGCAAAATATGTGGATTATTTGTTTGATTATAGGCCTTTATTCTCCATTTCCACTTGTAATTACTTTCTGAAATGCTATGTGCGTTACATAATTTCAACACATCAGCTTTTTTGTCACAGCTTTGATTGCTGTAAATATTTGCAAAAGAGCTATTTTCAACCTCTGTAGTGTTACAAGCAGCTTCCTGATCAAAAACTGAGCTTCAGAAGACAAATTCACACAACCTCTCATATCTGGGTGGTAACAAGATCCTTCTTTTGTAAATCATTAAAATTATTTCTTCCACATTAATCCCTTAACCCAATAATGAAATAAGAAGCAAGATAGTTTATTCACATTATATCCAATAATTTCTGTGTTATATGTGTAGTCAGGTATTATGCTTCTTATCAGGAATTTTGTTATGTTATACCTCATGTCCAAACAAAATGGTACAGATAGAAATTAAAATGACCACATTAACAAAATAATCAACCTCCAAGGAATAATTTAATATTATATTTTTATTAAGCACCTACACAGGCCTTGAAATCTAGTGTTTAGATTCTAAAAATGTGACATCACAGTACTTGCTTTAACACACACACACACACACACACACACATTTATAATTTTATAGTTGAACAATATGACCCTACATACCATAAATCTATCTAAATACTGACAGAAAAGAACATAAAATTATTTGGCTGTCTAAAATAGAACTAATGATTACTGTAATTTAAATATGCTGCCTAAATAAATGCTTCACATAGAGTTTTAAAAATTCATTGTTTTCCCACCAATTTCCATTTATCATGTGATACAGTTGAGTTTCTAAATAACAAATATATATATATGATAGGTTCTATTTTAACATAATTTAAATTTATCAACATGAGTTATCATCTCTTCTGGTAAGCAGAAGAAAATAAATTTTCTTCATAACTGTAACTCCATTATAAGCATCATAGTCTATATTCTATTTTAGTGGATATGTCAGGAAATACACAAAAAGCAAATCACAAAATATTCATTATATGATTGACACAGGAGGACAGCCATTGCCTGCATGTGTAAGGCAACTTCTTGTCACAGCTCAGGTGAGGAATGATTCTTTATCACTATAAGGTGCTTTACCATTTCTAGTCTGTATGTTAAGAATATACAGAGTATAATGTAAGTACATAGGCCATGATGTATACATTTAGTCTACTATACAAAATATTGAGTGTTTAAGTCAGGAGTTGAAATACAGCTGGTACTTGCTTGCCGAACAGTATACTCTGATACAAGTTTGCATCTGTCTAGAGCAGGACACTTTTTCTAATCTTCTAATTTAAAATAACCCATACGATAACTGCTAAAACAAAAAGAGAAAAATACAAATTTCTGATATAAACAAAAGAAAAAGGAACAGAACTACAGATCCTACAGTCATTGCAAAGTTATTAGGAAGATAGTATATTAAACTTTATGTCCATATTATCCCAGCTAGTTGGGAGGCTGAGGCAGGAGAATCACTTGCACCCAGGAGGCGGAGGTTGCAGTGAGCCAAGATCATGCCATTGAACTTCAAACTGAGCAACAAGAGTGAAATTCCATTTGAAAAAAAAAAAAAAAAACCCACAGAAAATTAAAGAACTTGGACCCCTCTTATAGAACATAGACAAAAATCAGTTTTGTATTAAATGTAGATATAAATTTAAAAGCTTAAAAATATTTTGAAATAAAGCTATCTTCATGTCCTTGGAGTAGGAAACATGTTCTTTAAAAAGCTGCAGAAAGTGCCAATCATCAATGAAATGGAAAAGATTGACTTCATCAAAATTACTTCTAGTTAATCAAAACACTAAAAGAGAAAAAAAATGCAACCTACACATACATTTGGAAGGGATATTTACAATAAAAATATCCAACAAAAGATTACAATGATCCAGAATTTTTGTGTGTCCAAAAAAAAAAAAAAAAGCTTCACTTTCTCCCTAATCAGAGCCTTATAGTTTTGTTTTTGTGAGAAGAATCAAGCAAAGGATGAGAGCTACACAATCGTTTCCCTGTCCCTTGAAGGCACAATTTAAACAAAATTTTCAAGAGAAGGTAAATTTAAGCATAAATATGCACTTACAGTTATTTTCAAATTTTTCTCATATGACAACATTTAATTTATTCAGGCCTACTTATGGTAGGTTTCTTCTTTCATTAGAACTCTCACAAAGATAGAACACAATAACTTGTAGAAAAATTTTTAAAAAGCAAAGAGAGGGAGAGGACAAGGGAAAACAGAAGAGGAGAAGGGGGAGAAGGAACCCGAGGAGGAGCAGAAGAAAGGAGATGACAAAGTCAGACTTAAGAAATAGGACAATTAGTATTTTCAATTTCCTATGAAATTCCCAAATGTTAATTTCGGGGACAAGGAAATGATTGTGCTTATGAGAGTAAACTTTCTTAGCACACTCAGCCGAGTCTTTAAAATCTTGTAACACTTTGCACAAAATACCTTCATTACTTTCTCCCATTTTCTAGCAACTCGCGAGGTAAGTTTCTCATTAGATAATCTTACTAATTTATGAAAGCAAGTCTCCAAACATCATTGTCCAATATATCTTCAGGAAAGTCTAATTATTTTTCAAGTATACTGTGACACTTTAACCTTTTAGTCATTGTATTCCCTTTATCCTACCTTAAATTCAGTTTATCAAGCAATTCTATTCAATTCCTACCTGCTTTGGCATTTATAGCCCTGATTTTGCACATATTTAACTGTTTTATATTTCTCATTGTTCTTTTGTTAACCAACAACACCACATCAAATTTATCCAATAATTGTATTAGCTTTGCAAGGCTCTGCTATATGCTAAACACTTTTTATTTGTGAGTCTTTAAAGAAGATATGCATCATATCATTATCCATTGTTTATTCATTTACATATTCTCTATCGTGTTTTTCAAGGTTGTTTTATTATTTAAATATAGCATCCTCTGACACATAGAAGCACATACGCCCTTTCAATAAGCTTTATTGACTCTGTATACTGATTCTGTTTCTTCAATCGAGCTTAATCAAAACAAATAAAATGATGTAATATTAATTTAAGTTTCTTGTGTAAAAATGACACATGTTCTGGATGTACTAAAATAGAAATATTGGTCCAATTCTTCTTGTTTTATTCTGTACTTCAACCCAGAATCATTTTGCTTCCAAAAGTATTTCTGCACATATATTAACTGACCCATTCTTAACCATAATGTCCTCAGAGACCTACACTAGTCTTCCTTTTCTCTACTTTCTTTTCGTAGAAATTTTCTTCTTTAAAATAAGATGTATTTGTAAAATATATTTGTCTGAGCATGTTTATTCTTGCCTTATTAGTGGCTGCAAAGTGACTTTCACATTCTTTACCACTGTGCCTCTGATTTCTGTATGGTCTTTCAATTCTGAGGATTAGCCCATATGAGTCTCCCACTTGAATACATGGTCAAAATTAGATGTAATTGGTCAGTAAGGTAATAAATAAATTAGTCTCCATCTGCCATTCTGTTGTTATGTTCAAATTATCAGACTCCTCTTGAAGCAATATTAGCATAACAATCAAATCACATAGTTTTAACTGAGATCGTATTATTTTGTGGTGGCTTAAATATGCGATGGTTGGAGGTGGGGAGGCTGTATCTGCAGATCTTGGGGCAGGGACTGAAGTCCCTACTCCTAGTATCTAAAATTTTTCTCCTTAATTCTATTATTAAGAAACAGTCAAAATGCTATGATTGCTAATGTCTTCCATGACAAATCCTTATACTAGCTTATTTTGCCAAAGGATTCTATGTAGGGTTTTCCATTCTACAGGAACAAGTTCTGCTTCTACCAATGACTCATTTGAGCTAGAGGCAGAGCCCATATTTGTCCTTGGGAGCTGTGGGTACACAGATGGTTCCCAAATGATGTTTGATTAAATGTCCATCAAATTTTTGTTTAACTGTTACCCTTAACAGAAAAACCTTCCCTGATTACCTTATCTAAAATTCCAACTCTTTGACTCATCTTAGCAATTTTATAACACTTTCTACTCTTAGCAATTACATAACACTTCCATAGTACTTAAGACCTTCTAAAATGGTATTTAAATTATTTTGTTTTGTGTTTCTTTCTCTTCACTATAAGGTAAGTTAGCACAGTGTCTTCTAATTAGTAAGTCTTCAGTAGGTGTTTATTGAATAAATAACCTTGAGCTAAGCCCAACTGGTTAAAACCCTTTGGAAGTGAGTTAAAATTGTTTTAAATGACTGCTGCAAACCTTTTCACAAATAAGGTGTATTACTAGGTGATTCTTAGGCCTTGCGACTAATTTGAATAATTTTTCAGAAAGCACTGATATTTTAAATGGGTCTCAGAACCCTCTGGCTCATATAATGTAATGTAGAAACCCCAGATGATCTCCAAGTAATATGGTGTTTACAGTTATCGTGACCTGAGCTGTTCTAGAGTTGGTTGAGCCCTCCCAAATCCTAATGCAATGTTCTGTTCTTTATGCCATGAACAGATCCTTCCAAGGAGCCAGACTAGTTATTACAAAAATAAATTAGCCTCATGAAGAGATGAATATATAGTAGAAAACCACTGCTTATAATTATCCCATCTTGCATCCATGAATTTTGAAACAGAGAAAAAGTAAATACATATAGAGACAGGCCCTCCTCAACCTAGAATTTTCACTCTCCTTAAAGAGAATAATTTTGTGATACAAGCTGAAAAGCTAGCCATACAAGCAACATGAAAATTAGCAATCCCCTGAAGATCACAAAGGGGTAGATGCTTAGCTCTTTGAAGACGGGATCTTGTTTCCTTCCTTGAGAAATGCATATAAAACTGAGCAAGCAGGCACAGATAAATCTCATCCAATGATTATATCACCCATGCTCTTGCTTTAAATGCTTGTAATTTTCACTTTATAAATTGGCTTTTGAGTTTGGGGTCATTACTTTAACTTTACTGCTTTGTTTAATTCATTTGACAGTGTTAGATATGAGAATCAATAGTTTGAAAAAAAATTTAAACAAAGATGATTCTCAATAGGAAAATGTGTTTTCTAGTTAGACACATACTAAATTCTCATGAGTCATCATTACATTAGAGTCTTATTAGCAAATGTGGAGATAATAAAAATGTATTATTTTAGTCCTCATTTTAATCATCAGTTCTACTAAGGTTATATCTGAATCAGTGGCTTAAACACTTAGCTGTTGAGAGCTTATGTGGACTAAGTGGCCCACCAGTTCATCTACCCTAGTCATTCTTGCTTTGAGTTGGAATAGAACTCAAATTATGGAGAAACAAAAGGATTAAGTTGCAGGAAACTTGTGGCTAGCAATATAAATAAATCACTTATGTCAAAATAGATAAGCAAATATGGCTCCATTACAAAAAGAAAACTATGACTCATGGGCCAAATCAAAACTGCCACCTGCTAATTTACAAAAGCAGGTGGCAGTTTTGATTTGGCCCATGAGTCATAGTCTTCTAAACTCAAGCTTTAATAAATAAACTATCCTAGAAGCAGAAATTATAATATATTGTTTAACTCACCCACTTAAAGTGTATATAGCTAACATAGTTCTAATTGTGTTATAGTCATATATATTAATTCTAAATGTTTTATGAATATTAACTTATTATTGCTCAGAACTCCTGTACTTATTCTATGCAACAGAGAGGGAATTGGGTAGATAGAGAAGTTAGGTAACCTGTCTATATCAGTTCATAGGACTGCTATGACAAGTTACCATAAACTGGGTGGTTTAAGACAACATAAGTTTATTCTCTGTATGTTTGGTTGCTAGAAGTTCTAGAATCAAGTAGTCAGCAGTGCTATGCTGTCTCTGAAAGCTCTAGGAGGTGATCCTTCCTTGACTCTTCTTAGCTTTTCCTACCATCCTTGGCATTTTTTGAATTGCAGATATATCACTCCAACTTCTGCCTCTGTCATCACGTGACATTATCTCAGTGTGTTCCTATCTTTTCCCCTATTCTTATAAAGGCACCAGTCATATTGGATTAGAATCTATCCTAATCCAGTATAATCTTGTCCTAGCTGAATTACATCTGTAAAAACATGATTTCTAAAGGGTTTGGGGAAGGGGTTAGAACTTCAACATTTCTTTTTGTGGACACAGTTCAATCCACAACACTGCCTAATAAAATTTTACATTATTTTAATAGTACATAGTCATGAGTACATAGCATCAATGATTTTTTCAGTGTAAGAATAATTAAAAGAATATTTCATATTTTCTTCATTGATTAAATATAATTTCATAATATATTGTTTAATAACTTTGAATATTTTTGTTATAAAATAAAGATCCTATGTTTATCTGAGCACATTTTAGAATTAAGTAAATGATGTCCACAAATTATATTGATATTAATTGGTGAAACTAAATTTTCAGCCAGGAACAATCATGAACATTTATTCTAGAGTTGGAAAAGTCTGAGGATGATTTGGGAGCATTTTGTTGTCTGGAAAATATTGTGGGAAAGTTGGAAATGTTATTCCAGGAATGTCAAAAGCTATGCAATGCAGAGGACAACTGTACCAACAAAAAACTGACTTTCTCAAAGTGGCAAAAGATAAATGATAAACTAACCATACTTGATCATTCTGAAGCAAAACTAGTAGCTTGTGACAATCACAACTAAGTCAATGGAGCACTGATAATTCTTAGAAAAATCAGAAGAATTCCAACTACATACATGACTGTGTAGGAGAAGCTTTGCAATTTTAGATTTTAATATAATACTATATTACCATCTCACCAAGTTCTGCTACTGAGCTAATATTGGTTTATGCACACCAACTTTTAGTATTCGAAAGAATAGACCTTGCTCTTCACCCCAAATAGATCTGAATGAGATTATTCATTATTTATGTATAATAACTCAAAAAAAAAAACCCTTGAGTTTCTGAATAAATACCTTACCTATTAGGAAGGCCCTATTGGCTCACTAGTGGATTTTTAAGCTGTAACTTGAAAACCACTAGTCTACTATTTTAGACTGCTAAAGACTAATTTCCTGGTTTTTAAGAGCAGGGTTTCATCCTTTAGCCAAAGAGGGCCTTAGAGATTAGAGAGGTCACAAAGAATTATTAGAGAGACATAAAACCAAAACAAGTTTTATTAGTCGCCTCTTACCTTATGGATACCAAAACTTAATGGAAGGGGATGGAACAGAAAGTCCCTATTTCTTATTTTAAAAAAAATAGACTTTTTTTTTTTTTTTTTTTTTAGTGCATACAAGTTTATAGGGTAAATAAAGGAGAATAGGAGTCTTCTACTTCTTTGGGGATCATTGAGTCACTCAAATTTAACCCTTCTGGTCAGGAGAGGAACTTCACTTTAGTCAAGAGATTATATAGTAAGTAATAGCAGTGACACAGCCAGAGGACATGTCCAGTTATTTTCAAGCTGTCCTGAATAGAAAATATGTCTTTTTTAATGGGTCTAATTGGGAGTATTTAGGGCTCTCACCTAGAGTAGCCAGATACTCAAAGTGAAGGCTACAAAAGCACAATAAACTCACTAGTCTCCTGAAATGGCACCACTGAAAACCAATCACACTCATAATTCAAACAGCATTTGCATGTAAATTTATATCAGTGCACTAAAGCAAAGCTGCATATGCTTGGTTGTAGTTTTGGGCAGTAGATATCAAATAATTTATGGGCACAGCATGCTAACTGAATGAAAGCCTTATTAGCAAATGTAGCTTTTGCATGGAGGTCCCACGGTTTGCAACTGCAAGAACCATCAATATAACTAAACAATGACAAAAGAGGGTATCTTCTTATTCATTGTTTGAAAGATGCTTCAAAAACCAAATTAAAACCAACTTCTTCTTTCAAAATACTGTAATCAGTTCTCCTCCCCCATACACTAATGTGCATACATGCTTGTGCACATGCACAAACACACCCTAAATTAACAAGGGAAAAAGGAACTCAGCTAACCATGAGTCAAGTCATATCTTACCATTATATCTTTTACCTTCTACAAATTCTCCCAGATAGCCAATACCAGACCATTTAGACCTAATTAAGATGCCTGGAAAGCAAAAGAAAGAAATTCCTATCTCATATAGGCCCATCTTGTTACTTATTAATTCTCTAGGACAAAGAAAACAGAATGTTCAGTAGGCAGAGCAAGCATTGTTGAAAATGTGTCACCATCAATTACTATTGATTAAGAGTCATGATCAGTGTCTTAAGGACTTTGTGATCTAGAAAAATCTGTTTATCAATCTTAGCCATACCTTTTTCCCTTTTTCTCACAATCTGTAGCACAATTTCTCAGTTTTTGTTTTTATTTTTATGTTATACAACAGCAGAGGGCAAAAAGCTTTGCTCATCAATTTAGCATTAATAAGGAGTGTTATGTGCTTTAACATTATTCTCCAAACACACCAATGTTCCTGTTTTCTTTGCTTTCTTCTCCTTAGTGGAAAGCTGTCTTCTTTGCTAATTAAAATTCATTATCTTCTCCTGAAATGAAAAGGCTGAAAAATTACGAGCTGACTACCTCTATCATGCTTAACAAATCTCTGGAGAACAAACAATGTCCCTTTAGGGGGTTTCTTTTTAACTTCCAGTCTCTTTGGTGACATAGCATCTTCAGTTATGGTGTTTGGTTTGCCATTTGCAGCATCCAGCTATGACATGAAGTGGTCGGATAATCACGATTTATACCACTCTCTTATATTCTTAACAAGCACATGCTTTCAAATATATAGTTCACATTGACTCTTCACCGCTGCTTGCAAAATTCTTATATAATCAGTCTATCTTGGTAAGCAAAAACTCTTGATAGGATATGATCTTATTCTCCAACATTAATAGCCCTAAAATTTGGGCATTTACCCAGCTTGGCTCAACCCATCTGACCTTGCCTCTTTTTCGGTTGATATAAATTCATTTGGTGCGCTTATCTTCATTGTTTCTTCTTTACTGCCTATAACATTCCTGTGAAGTTTCTCCATCTGTTTGGTCTATATCAGACAAGCTTAAGTGGAAGTGTGTGCTTGAGAGTTTGAGGGAGAGACTCTTTGACACTGGGAAGCTACTGATCTGATTTCTCATCACTTACCTGTCTCAATCCACACTATTCTGTTGTTTTTCTTGGTTAAATTAACCACAATTCTTAACTTTATCACAATTACTAGTGTTGTAAACTAAGTAAGAATTTGAATAAGATATAAAATAAAAGAGAAAGATTAAGATAGTGACTTTGAAGCCCAAAGACATTGTTGCTCTGTTTATTACTTATAAAATCTTTAGCAAGTTACTGAATGTTCTAGATCTCAGTTTCCTCATCTGCAAGGTAGAAAATAATATCTTCTAGTACAAATGATTGGTTTAAATTAATATGAATGCAACCTGTCAAACATGGTGAAACCCCATCTCTAGTAAAAATACAAAAATTAGCTGGACGTGGTAGCAGGCACCTGTTATCCCAGCTACTCGGGAGGCTGAGGCCGAAGAATCGCTTGAGCCAGGGAGATGGAGGTTGCAGTGAGTCAAGATTGTGCTGCTGCATTCCAGCCTGGGTGACAGACCAATACTCTGTAGAAAAAAAAAAAAATTTAATGTGAACCATGCATGCAATGCATGCAGTTTACTGGCTAGAATAGGTTATAAAATAATACTCTTTTTAATAATGACTTGTTTTGAATGACTGTTACATTTCTAATATTCAATGAGTTTTATGTCACCCAAGCCTTCCATGAACGTGTGAAGAAAGTAGATTATCTGTGGAAACATAAAATCTATCAAACTCTTCTTAATGACTTAGGCTACACAGGAAAAGGATGCAGCCTGGGCAAATGATAAATGAGATGTTTTGACAACTTCATATAGAAAGGGAAAGTCAACATTTGGAAGCTTTACCACCATCTTTCTACTTCTCAGAGAGATCATTATTAAATTGGCAGTTTTGTTTTCCACTATTTTTTCTGGTTTCTGTCTCTCAATAAAGTACTCAAAGAATCACTTAGTTTCTAAAGTGAAAGGGATGTGTCTTTTGAAGAGATGCTTCCATATCAACTTGTCTCAGTATGTCTGGATACACTGGTTCAGTGTCCATAGCAATTTGGCTTCACGAAAAACAATGTGTTGAGATATTTTATTTATATATAACATAAGAGTAATTTAACAGAACTTCATAACCTGTCCTCTTATACACCTCTAAAATCAACCCAATTTTATCACTGTCACTGTCCATGCTTTCTTGATGTTTTTTCTCAAAGTCTGTTCTATATAATTGCAATTTGTATTTCCACAATTACTTATCTTTTTCATATTTGTCTAATGAAAGAATGAGTACGAACTCAATACCTGACATTAAGGAAAATTATATACTATTTCTATGGGTGACTGGGGCTTAGATCAGTTCATAGACACACAAATACTTTTCAGTGGGGCGATAATGGTCTACAGTTGAAATGGGCCTGTTCTTGATGGAACATGATGCTCTGATGGCCCCTTTACTTTCCTCCAAACCTTGTGATTCTAACATTTTACTACATTTTTACCCTCACCTTGGAACTTTTTCTTTGAATGTGTGTTGGGAAAATGAGATATTGGGTATTGCAATAGTTGACCCTTCTTGAGCATGGCCTACCATTCGTGCTGTTTTATTTTTAACCGGAAAGAGTCTGCATTCAGCTGGTTCTGATGCTAGAAGACTTATTCTGATTCTCAGCTCTTGTATTTCTCTGGCATTCCTCCCTCACACATTTGCAGGCTGTGCCTACCTATTCAGAGCAACTGCTCTCATTTCCTGCTCCTCTTCTTTTGAGTTCCTACAAAGAATGAAAGAAAGAAGTTAGTTAAGGAGTTATTTAAGAAGCAAACTCTCAATAGTAGCTAGCACATGTGGACCAATGTCAGAAAGAGAGGAGCACAGGATAAGGGACAGAAAGAGAGAGAGAAAGAGAAGAGAGGAGAGAGAGAATAAATAACAAAGAAAGAGAAGAAAGGGCCAAAGCTACACTTACTGAGTCCCTGTTTTATCATCCCATTTACGTGGAAGAATGAGTAAAGAAATGGCTGGATGTACTCTTGTAATACTATTCCATCAAAAATGGAAGCATCTTTCTTTCAATGGAGGGTGAAGAATAAAGAAATAAGTGCTTTTCAAGGAGGTGTCTTCAGATCAGTCTTATGTGTTCTGCATAACACAAATCTACATGATTACAGACAGCTTCAGCTGATTGTCCCATAGGCAATTCAAACTAAACATGACAAAAGTTGTAATTATACCCATCAAAAGCAGCCTTTCTGTAAATAAGTGGCAGATAATCTCGGCCATTTCTTCTTCCTCATTCTGCTCTCTCTATTCAAGTACATAACAACATTCTATATTACCACTTAACTACTAATAATTGAAAATGCATTATATCTCAGATATTATGTTGAATACTCCATCTTGCTCAATTTTTTCTACAACTCTATAGGGTAAGTTGCATAATCTCCATTTTATGAATGAGATAACATAAAATTAGAAAGGTTAAGCACATTGCAGAAGTAATATGCTTCTCAAGTATATGATCTTAATCAATGTGGACAACTACCACCCCACACCACACCTTCTTACACATTCTGCCATCCTTTGTTATCTTGTGCCTGGAGTCTATTGCAATAGACCAGCAAATTGACCATCCAACTTCAGACTTGACTCCTTATGATTCATCCTCCACAATGACTGCCTCTGGAGCCCTAATTCTAAAATGCAAATCTAATCTAGGAAATTTTCTGCTATAAAAGTTTCATAGACTCCCTGTCAGGACACAGCTGCTGCTTATCTGTAGAATTTGATCTTTTTCCCTTCTCCCACACATGTCCTAGGCTCTATTGATGCTGAATTGTCATTCTCAGGAAATACCAGGCTCATTCCTGGCTCCTTACTTTTGTGCGTCATTTCTTTCCCCTGACTAAAATGCAATTATCTCTATTACCACACCCCAGTCTTTGAAAGGCAAACTCTACTTAATTATGAGTTTAAATTTTGCCCCCTCTATGAACCTATCCTTAAGCATATTTTAGCACACACCTCTCAGATTGCAGGCATTACATTAAATTGCATTATGATTGCTCTGTAGCAGGCATATCTGATTGTGAAAGCCTTGGATAACACAGAGAATCTTTATGTGTGTGTTCCTTGTGTCCAGTATAGTGACTGGCACATAATAGGTGTTCGGTGTGCCATTTATTCCATTGAATAAGGATATCCCATACCTCCAGAACTGTATTTAAGATCCCCCTCTTAGAAATGAAACCTAATATGGAATTCAACCTATCAGTATTCTGCAGATGACCGCGTGAGCTCATGCTAGGTTGAAATTAATAGTAAGGAATATGTATGTTGACTCTTTCACTTGCAGCAGGAACCCTTCAGAAAAAGCCACCTTCCAGGGCAAATGGTTTTCTTTCCCACAAAAACAAGCAAATTGTAAACAAGTGCAAATATATGCAATTATTGAATTTTACTTTTCCTATGAAAAGGATAAAAGCGGTGATCATTCGCCTAATTAGAGTTTGAGGAGTTGTAAATATATTTTTTAGGGAGCCATGAAAAATATAGCCATTAGTAAACAAAATGTTCTGAAGGATTGAAGGGTATGCTGAATGATGCAAGGTATAGAAAAAAACCAGAAATAAATGAGGTAGGGAAGGCATTACATTACATTTATGAAACCATGAGTTGTATATACCCTGCTTCCTTAACCTTCACAAGGTGCTGGTAAATTAATAAGGCATTGAGTTTCAGAGTATTTAACATCTTCCTAAAGTCACACATCTGGTGAGTGTTTTCCAGCCTCACTTAAAATTCTATGCTCTTTCTGATTTACTACCTGGGTTTAAACTGGACGGAGCTTAGAATGGGTTTGTACTGGTTTGAGACAAACCCGTTATATGGGTTTCAAACCAGTGCAAAGAGGAAAATACAAACTGTGAGTCATCTAAGCAAAATGTCAAGCTATAGCTTGGCTAAATACACTCATATCCTAGTAAATTAAAAGATGGCTGTCATTCATGCCTCCAGCATTTATGTCAAATCAGTAAACTCCAGGTTCACTGAAAATAAATAATAAAATGAAATTTAGAAAGTAGAGTTTCTAATTTATGCAGACTTAACTTGTATTTTAAATTCCTTCCAACTCTCATTCTAACATTATTCTGGGCTCACCTTTGTTTC
This sequence comes from Cebus imitator, assembly GCF_001604975.1. Taxonomy (NCBI): domain Eukaryota; kingdom Metazoa; phylum Chordata; class Mammalia; order Primates; family Cebidae; genus Cebus; species Cebus imitator. The sequence goes on from NW_016107403.1 coordinate 4,728,992, forward strand.
TCCATTTAGAAAATGTTTTCAATTCAAGATCTTTGGGGGTAAGCACAATTTAGGCATTTTAATAGTTGTGATAATCCAAAAGCCAGCTGATAGAAATTGTAAAATTTGTTAGACTAATGTGGAAATATATTTGTGTCAATTCTCAAAAATTTTATATAATAATTTATTGAAAAATATACCATATAAATGTTTATGAGGTTGTTCTGTCTCTGATTTTTTAGTAAGATGATAATAATTCAAAAATAAACAGCATGATTACAACAAAACATAATTCAAAACTTTACAGTGCACTTTGACAATACTAGAACAAAATAAATAGTATTGCTCCTCCCCCAAATTTTCTTTATATCCATAAAAACATCTACACAGACAGATCTTCATCTATGTAGCTCACTCCAACTTAAACACAGTTTTTTTTTTTTACAAATACACACACCCAGTGAAATAAAAACGGTGTCTATAATCCGGAGAAAATAATTAAAAGTTATTTTGATTATTCTCTAACATTTTATCAGCAGTGACAAAGACAAATTAATGAATTTTTGTTTATTTTTCAGCTTTGGTGATCTTGGAGCTGATTTGTGATGAAGCACTCTCCAATATCTAGTTCATGATATCCATGCATTGAATAGATGATAAAACCAGGTGTGTTGGCATTCATCAGTAAAGGATGTGGTCCAGGCCAAGCCTATTCATCATCATTTACAGCAAGTTCATGAAACATATTTGCAAAAAACTTTAATACCTTATCCCCAAGTAAATTTTTTTTCTCTGCCCATCTGTCTGATAGGCAAGAGAATAGGCAGGCTCAAGGTGACAGAGGAAGTCATAATTTTTAGAAGCAAGAACTTTCCTGAAATCATTTGAAGCAGGTCATCAAATCTTCTAAAAAAAAGAGCATTTCTCAGGGGACAATATCTTCCTTTAACTAAAGATTGTCTACTCAATCTCTTATGAGGTAAGGGTAAGAAAAAAGAATGAAGAAATTGGCTTGGTTATATTATCAAGCTACTGTTAAAAAATCTGGTATAACATGTTTATTTTTCTTGTGGGTATTAATTGTTTTGGAGGGATTATTCCTCTTTATTAACCATCATGAGCAGCCTTACTTTTAGCAGAAAATATGTTCTAAATTCTAAGTTGTTAATAAACATAGCAACTTTCAGAAATCAATTTTTATGCTGAAAAATCTTTATTTGGTTTCTTGTAGTTTATAAACAAATCTATGAAGTTCAAATTTATGACAATGTAAACTAGGGATTTTATGCAATTTTTTTTTAAGATAAAGTATAAATTGTTTCTGCTTGCTACTAATTTAGAATTTGGAGTTTGTACACAGACCCACAGGCTTAAAAAATTAATTTTACTTCATAGACATTTTCAAAATTTACCATATGGCAAATATTCAAACTGTGGCTTGTGGAATTTTTCTGGTGGGTGAAGAGAGGCCATTAACATTTGAATATCAGTTTTATTAATAACAAAAGACCCAGCCAAAATTTTTTTTTAAAGTTTATTAAACAACAATTCTATGTAATTACATTCTTCATGAAACTGTCTTTTATCAACTCAAGGACTTCCTGGAATTCTCTCAAGTTTGGGGCCTTTAAATGCCATTACACGGGTGATTTTTTTTTAGCTCTGAGAATCTCTATAACTTATATACTTTTACGTTTCTCAATCCCTATCATTTTCCCTGTTTTTCTCAGTCACAGAACTGGTATGTACTTCAGAGATGTTCTGCCTGAGTTGAGATTTGAATTATTTCCCAGTAAAATTCACAAATACTGACCAGGTCTCTGTGCCTCTTCTCAATTCCCTCTTCACATACTTGAATTTTAATTATAATTTGATATATGATCCCAATGTATTGCTCTTATATATAAATACATAGCTCTATATAGCATCCTGTATCAGGTTGTTAATTGCTACCAATAGTGTAGCAGGTAGACATTTGAAGAAGTAAATAAGTTAAATTTTCAAAGTTTTCAGAGTATTATAAGTACTCTCTATGCTCTCAATATCTACTGACAGGAGTCTAAATTTATATAAGATGTTTTTGGAAAACAATTTGGAAAATATATATTAAGACTTTGAAATGTTGGTACCCTTTTGGCTATGTGATTGCATTTAAGATAAGCTATATTACACAACAATTCTTAATTCTAAAATATATTTTAGCACAGATGCTTCTAGCAGCATAATTTATAAAAGTAATCTAATTAATCACAAGTAGGAAGATAATAAAAAAGATTATCCTAAAATCATAGGACACAATATGATCCAGTTAATGAAATATTTAGAATGAATTATGACATCTTTGCATTGCAAAAGTTTGCATTGCAAATATTGAGTTCAGGTAGACTACAAAGTTAAGTATTTACTAATGTATGAACTTTGCAAAATATACAAAGGTCAAGAATTAGATAAAAAATGCATAAATATTAATAGCTATGTCTCTAGGTAGTGATATTTACATTCTGCTTTTACTTTTTATAAATTTGTGTATTTTAAAAATATTCAGCAATCAAAAAGTAAGATTTTATGGTTATAAGAAAAACTAATTTAATTTTAAACATTTTTATTTTCTTTTTTGTGAGCATGTAGATGTATATATGACATACATATTTTGATATAGGCATGCAATGAATAATAATCACATCAGCATAAATGGAGTATCCAGCATCTCACACATTTATCCATTATGTTGCAAACAATCCAACTATACTCTTTAAGTTATTTTTAAAAGCATAATAAAATTATTATAGACTAGAGTCACCATGCTGTGCTAGTGATGCAGGATTTTTTTAGTCCTTAGTTCAAGTAAAATCTGGGTTCTTGTCTACCAGGAAAAATTAGGTACACACACACTTTGAAAGGTGAGGAGGGTGGAATTTCTTAAAAGAAAGTGCTCAGTGAAAATAAAAGGTCTTGCATATAGGCTTCCACTTCACATATTAAATACCAGACCACCACATGGGAGCTGAAGAGGCCAGACTCCTCCCCACATCATAAGACATGAATTCCTGGTGGCTCCGCCCCACTTCCCCAGGTGCAGGAGGGTCCCCAGTCTATTGTAGGCATGCCCAGATAAGGCCCTGGGCAGTTTCTCTCATCGGCACAAAAATATCTGATGTAAACACTGCCAGACAGGTCAGAGATTCTCTAGGGACCCTCCCACATCTACCTCCTGCATCTGTCGCTAGCAAACACTAGGTCTTATTCATTCATTCTAGCTAATTTTTTGTACCCATTAACCATCTCAGCTTATCCCCCACACACACCCAGACTACCTGTCCCAACCTCTGGTTATCATCCCTCTACTCTATTTTTCTAAGTTTAATTGTTTTAAATTTAAGCTCCCACAAATAAGTGAGGATGTGCAAAGTTTGTCTTTCTGTGCCTGGCTTATTTCACTTAATATCATCACCTTCAGTTTTATCCATCTTGTCGGAAATAACAGGATTTCATTCTTTTTAGGGCTGAATAGCACTGCATTGTGTATATGTACCACATTTTCTTTATTCATTTGTTTGTCGGTGGACACTTATGTTGCTTCCAAATCTTGGCTATTGTGAATGGTACTGCAATAACATGGCTCAGATATCTCTTCAAAACACTGATTTTCTTTCTTTCGGGTACACATTCAGCTGTGGAATTGCTGGATTGCGCAAGAGTTATATTTTTATATTTTTAAGGAAACACCAAACTGTTCTCCATAGTAGTAGTGGTAATTTACAGCCCAGCCAGCAGTGTATAAATGGGTTCTCTTTTTTTTCACATCCATACCAGCATTTATTATTGCCTTTTAACTGGAGTAAGAATATTGCAGTTTTTATTTGCCTTCGTCTGATGGTCAATGATGTTGAGCACCTTTTCATATTCCTGTTTGCAATTTGTATGCATCTTTTGAGAAATGTCTATTCAAACCTTTGGCCCATTTTCAATTGGATGAATAGATTCTTCTTTCTATAGAGTTGTTTGAGCCCCTTTAGTATTCTGGTTATTAATCCCTTGTCATCAGATGGGTAGGTTGCAATTATTTTGTCTGACTCTGTAGGCTGTTTCCTTTTTAAATTGTTTTCTTTGCTGTGCAGAAGCTTTTTAACTTGATGTGGGTTTGTTTGCCCACTTTTGCTTTGACTGCCTGTGATTGTGGAGTATTAATCAAGAAATCTCTGCCTAATCCAATGTCCTGGAAAGTTTCCCTAATGTATTCTTCTGGTATTTTCATTGTATAATGTCTTAAATTTCAGTGTTTAATATATTTTGATTTGATTTTGCATTTGAAAAGTGATAGGGGTCTATTTTCATTCTTGTGCATATGCATATTCAGTTTTCCCAGCACCATTTGTTGAAGAGATCATTTGTTTTTCCATAGTATGTTTTTTTTGCCGTGTTTGTCTGGCTTCTCAGTTCTGCTATACTGGTCTCTGTGTCTCTTTTTATGGTGCTGCCATACATTTTGGTTACCATAGTTCTGTAGTATAATTTGAAGTCAGGTAATACAATTCCTCCAGCTTTGTTCTTTTTGTTCAGGATAGCTTTGGTTATTCTGGGTCTTCTGGGGTTTCATATAAATTTTATAATTTTTTTCTATTTCTGTGAAGAATGTCATTGGTATTTGGATAAAGGTGGCAGGGAATCTGCAGATTACTTTGGATAGTCTGGACATTTTAACAATGGTTCTCCTAGTCCATGAATATAAAATAATTTTCCATTTTTTGTGTCTTCTTCAACTTTTTGCTTCAATGTTTTATACTTCTCACTGTAGAGATCTTTCACTTCCTTAATTAAGTTAATTCCTAGGTATTGAATATTATTTACAAATGGGATTACTTCTTTTATTTCTTTTTCTAATTATTCACTGTTGGAATAGAGGAATTCTTGATGTTTTATGTTGACTTTGTATCCTGCAACTTTAGTATATTGGTTTATTAGTTCTAGTGCGTGCGTGTGTGTGTGTGTGTTCTTGCTGGAGTCTTTAGGTTTTCTAAATACAAGATTATATCATCTGCAAACAAAGATAATTTGACTGCTTTCTTTTTAATTTGGATGCCCTTCATTTTTTTCTCTTGTCCAACTGCTCTAGCTCAGACTTCCAGTACTATGTTGAGAAGCAGTAGTGATAGTGGGCATCTTTGTCATGTTCCAGATCCTAGAGAAAAGATTTTCAGTTTCTCCCCATTCACAATGAGACTAGCTGTGAAATTGTTGTCTATGCCTTTTATAATGTTGAGATATATTCCCTTTATACCCCCATTTTTTAGTGTTTTAATCATAAAGGAATGTTAAATTTTATTAAATGCTTTTCAAGCATCAGTTGAAATGATCATATGGCTTTTGTCTTTAATTCTCTTGATATGAATTGTCACATTTATTGATCTGCCTATGTTCAACTCTCCTTGCATCCTAGGGATAAACTCTACTTGGTCATAATGAATGATGTTTTTAATGTGTTGTTGAATTTGGTTTGCTAGTATTTAGTTGAGAATTTTTGCATGGAAATACATTACATCTATCAGCCTGTGATTTTCCTTTTGTGTTGTGTCTTTGTCTGGTTTTGATATTAGGGTAATACCAGCCTTGGTGAATGCATTTCAAAGTATTCTCTCCTCTTCTATTTTTTATGAAACAGTTTGAGTAGAAGTGATATTATGTCTTCTTTTAATGTTTGGTAAAATTCAGCAGTGAAGCCATTGGGTCCCACACTTTTCTTTGCAGTGAGACTTTTTATTACAGCTTTGATCATCTTATATTTATTGGTCTGTTCAGGTTTTGGATGCTTTCATAGTTAAATCTTGGTATGTTGAATGTGTCTAGAAATTGATCCATTTCTTCTCAATATTTTAATTTATTGCTCCTAGTAGATGCCAGGAGCAATGTAGATGCTCCTAGTAGACACTAATGAACCTTTGAATTTCTGTGGTTTCAGTTGTAATGGCTCTTTTTCATCTCTGATTTTATTTGAGTCTTCTTTTTTGCCTTCTTAGTTAAACTGGCTAAACATTTGTCAATTTTATGTTTTAAAAATACATTTTTTTGTTTTGTTGATTATCTGTGTTTTCTTTGTTTTTGTTTAATTATTTCTGTTCTTACATTTATTATTAGGTTTCCTCTACTAATTTTCGGTTTGATTTGATCTTGCTTTTCCAATTATTTATGATGATTTGTTAAGTTGTTTATTAGATGTTTTTCTCCTTTCTTTATATCAGAGCTTTTAGCTACAAACCTATCTTAGTACTATTTTTGCTATATCCCATAAGTTTTGGTATATTTCCATTATCGTTTGTCTCATGAAAGTTTTACATGAGTAAAGTAATTTTTATAATTACTTCATTAACCCACTGACAATTCAGGAGCATATTGTTTAATTTCCATATGTTTGTTTAGTTTTCAAAAACCCTCTTATTAATTTCTAGTTTTATTCTACTGTGGCAGGCAAGATTCCTGTTATTATTTTAATTTTTTTAATGTTTTAAGTCTTGTTTTGTGACCTAGCATATGGTCTATCCTTGAGAATGATCCATGTGCTAAAAAAATGTGTATACTGCATCTGTTGGATACAATATTCTCTAAATATCTGTTAGGTCCATTTGGTCTATACTGTAGATTAAGTTCAGTGTTATTTTGTTGACTTTTCTGTCTGTAAGATCTGTCCAATGCTGAAAGTGCGTGTTAAGATCTGTCCGGTGCTGAAAGTGCATGTTGTGGTTTGTTGAGGTTTCCAGCTATTATTGTATTGGTGTCTATCTCTCTTTCTCTCTAATATTTGCTTTATTTATCAGAGTGTTTCAGTGTTGAGAGCATATATATTTAAAATACTTATATCTTCTGGATTAATTGACTCCTTTATCACAATGATCTTTGTCTCTTCTTATGATTTTATCTTGAAATATATATTTTCTGATGTACGTATAGCTTTGCCTGCTCTTTTTTGGTTTCCATTGGCATAAAATATCTTTTTCCATCCCTTTATTTTTAAACTATGTCTTTATAAATGAAGTGCAATTCTTGTAGGCAACAAATCATTAGGTCTTGTTTTGGATTCATTCAGCCACTCTGCATCTTTTTATTGGAAGATATAGTACATTTATATTCCTTGTTTTTATTGATTAGTAAGGACAAACTCCCACAATTGTGTTGTTTCTTGGTTGTTTTATGGATCTTCCCTTCCTTGTTTCCTTCCCTCCTGTCTTCCTTTTATTGAAGATAATTTTTTCTGGTGGTATGCTTTAAATTTCTTGCTTTTTTATTTTTGTGTGTATCCATTGTTTCTTTTCATGAGACTTGAAAATACTATCATATGACCCACTATTGTAAACGTGACAATTTTACACTGCTTACATGAACAAAATAGCAAAAAGAAAGCTAATAAATAGTCTACACTTTAATTTCATTCCCCCACTTTTTAACTTTTTGTATTTTCTACTCTGTGCCTTACAAAGTTGTTGTAGTTATTATTTTTTTGTTGGTTTATCTTTTAATTTTGCTACTTAAAAGTTGTTTGCACATCACAATTACAGTGTCATATATTCAGTGTTTTTCTGTGTACTTACTATTACCAGTAACTTTTGTACCTACAGACAAGTTTCTCACTTCTTATTAACATCCTTTTCTTTCTGATCAGACAACTTCCTTCAGCATTTATTGTAGGTTAGGACTGGTGTTGATGAAATTTCTCAGTTTATGTTTGGGAAAGTATTTCTCTATTATGTTTGAAGGATATTTTTACCAAATATACTATTCTAGTGTACTTTTTTCTTCTACACTTTAATTATGTTATGACATGCTGTCCTGCCCTTTAAGCTTTTCACTAAAAAGTCTGCTGTCAGATGTATTGGGGCTCTGTTGTACACTATTTGTTTTTGTTCTCTTGCTGCTATAATATTTTTGGGGAGTTCTATTGTTGAATATCTTGAGGTAATCTTCTTTGGGTTAAATCTGCTTGGTGTTCTAGAACCTTCTTGTACTTGGATATTAATATCTTACTCTAGGTTTGGCAAGTTCTCTTTTATTATCCTTAGAAATAAAATTTCTATCACTTTTTCTCTACCTCCTTTTTAAGGTCAATAACTGACATTTGCCTCTTTGAGGTTATTTTCTAGATCTTATAGGCATACTTTATAATTTTTTATTGTTTTTTCTTTTATCTCCTCTGATTATGTGTTTTCAAATAGCCTGTCTTGAAGGTGACTAATCCTTTCTTCTGCTTGATCAATTCTACTAGTAAGAGACTTTGACACATTCTTTAGTATGTCAGTTGCATTTTTTAACTCCAAAATTTCTGCTTTATTATTTTTAATGATTTCAATCTTCATGTTAGATTTACCTTATAGAATTCCGAATTTCTTCTCTGTGTTGTCTTGAATTTCTTTGAATTTCCTCTAAACAGCTATTTTAAATTCTCTTTCTGAAAGGTTGCATATCTCTGTTTCTCCAGGATTGGTTTCTGGTACCTTACATTGTCTGTTTGGTGCAGTCTTGTGTTTCTGGATCAACTCATGCTTGTGGATGTTTGTCTTTGTTTCGGCATTGAAGAATTAGGTATCATGTCCTTCTTGAGAAGGCCTTCCAGGTTTTCAAAAGAAGGTGGGTATTGTGATCTAAGCCGTATCTGCATTAGGGTCACCCCAAGCCCAGTAACACTTTGGTTCTTGCATTACCTTGGTGGTATGAACCCCAAGAATCTGAGACAGGTCTCAGTTAATTTAGGATGTTTATTTTGCCAAGGTTGAAGATGTGTGCCCATGATACAGCCTCATGAGGCTCTGACATGTGCCCAAGGTGATCAGAGCAGAGTTTGGTTTTAGACATTTTACGGAAACATGAGACATCAATCAATACATGTAAGATGAGCATTTGTTTGGTCTGGAAAGGTGGGATGACTAGAAGCAAAGGCAGGACAACTCAAAGCAGGGAAGGGAATGCCAGGTCATGATTGCATTTCTTTGAGATTCTGATTAGCTTCTCCAAAGGAGGCAATCAGATATGCAGTTATCTCAGTGAGCAGAGATAAACTAGAAGGGGAGGCAGGTTGGCCTTAAGCAGTTCCCAGCTTGACTTTTCCCTTTAGCTAAGTGATTTTGAGGACTCAAGATTTATTTTCATTTCATAGTGGTCTTGGATAAGTTCTGGAATAACTCTCTGGGTTACCAGGCAGAGACTCTTGTTCCCTTTCTTTACTTTCTCCAAAATAAACAGTCTATCACTCTGTGCTGAGCCACACAGAGCTAGGAAAGGGGTGACATTAGCACCCCTGTGACCCACGACCACTGGGATTGCACTGGGTGAGACCTGAAGCCGGTAGACCACTGGATCTTATCCAAGGCTTACTCTAACCACTACCTGGCTATCACCTATGTTTGCTCCAAGACCTAAGTCTCTACAATCAGCTGGTATTGAAGACAGCCAGTAATGTGTCCTTCTAGTCAGGGTAGCAAGTTCCCTTAGACACTGGGATGGTCTAGCAATGCTTTCTGGGAACTGTCGATTGGAGTATGTTAGGAATCTACCTCATACTGTATTCCAATGCAGTGATCTGTCACTCAAACCACAAGACAAAGTCCTTCCCACTCTTCCCTCTTCTTTGCACAGGCAAAAGAACCTTATCTCCTGGCTACTACTATCACAGGCTCACAAAAATCACTGCCAAGCTACCACCACTGTTCACTTCGGGCCCAAGGGCTCTTTAGTCAGCAGGCAATTAAATCCTGCCAGGACTAGATCTTTCCCTTCAAGGCAGCAGGTTCTGTTCTGGCCCAGGGTGTGTCTAGATATGCCATCTAGGTGCTAGGACATAAAATGGGGCCTCACAACCCTGCCCAGTGCCCTATCATACTGTGCCTGAGCTGGTGTTCAAGATGCAAGACAAAGTCCTCTTTTCTTTTTCCTATTCTTTTGTTATTAAAACACCAGGGGTTTAGTCTAGGTCCTGCTACTCAACACACAAAAAGCCCATCACTAATGTGATGAGTATTGCCAAGGAAGACGGCTTTAATCAGGTGCTGCAGTCAAGGAGATGGAAGGTCAGTCTCAAATATATCTCTCTGACCAATTAGAACTAGGAGTTTATATAGCAGGAAAAAAATGTAACAGTGTATAAGTAAACAGGAAGTAGTGAGGGGCAAGGAAGCAATCATGATGATTGAGAGATTTGGCATCCCATTTCCTGGGTGTGAGGATGTGTTGATCTGGTGAGTTTCAGTTCCTTGATAGGTTTTTTTTTTTTTTTTAGGCATGAAGTTCATTTCCTGAGGAAAGGACTCAGATGAAACAAACTTAAGTTTCCAGCATTAAGACCAGAAGAGTCAATTTCCATTTATCAAGAAAAAAAACGCCCCTACGGGGACTATTGGGTAGGTTTCACTCACCTCAAGAGAAAGAAAGGGGTGTTTTCAGAAGCTGTGAGCTATGCTGGCTAGGGATCAGGGAGAGGTGACAGAAGCACTCCCTTCGTCACCCCAGCTGGTATCTTAGTGGGCCACATGGCCCTCAAGTCACTGTCTCCAAGCTTAGCACAGCACTAGGACTCACCTAGAAGTTGCATTGGGTCCTAGGCTTCTTTTCAAGTTTATTTAAGGCTTCTGAGCACATTAGCCCACTATGGCAAGGCTTGCCAAAACAAATTAGACTGCTACAATGGGCAACTACCTTCTGGTTAGGGCTGATCTAAATTCTCCCTTCATGGGTGGGTATCGGCTGAGTTCAGCCCAGTTTTGCTTCCTGCTGTGACAAGGCAGCACTGAGTTCAATTGCAACATCGCACAATCCACTCTCTCTTCCCCAAACACACAGATTTTCTGTGCCATGCGTTTGCTGTCACAGGACTGGGGAGTAGTGGTGTCAGTAAGTCTGTTTTTTCTATCTTCTTCAAAGCCTTTCTCAGTGATACAAAGTTAAAACAAGGTACTGTGAGTGCTCACCTCGTTTTTGGTTCTTGCGATGGTGTTTCCTTTCTGTTGATAGTTGTTAAATTTGGTGTTCCTTTGCGGGGAACAATCAGTGGAACCATCTATTTGGCTATCTTGCCCTGCCCCTCAAAAGAACTTTATTTTTAAATAAGGAAATGAATAAACATTAGTAGAATTTGTTTTAAATATTGCACTAAAGTTTTTGTTTTGGTTTTTAAATAAAAATATTTGCAAAAATCTTTTCTTATTTTAAATAGAAATTCTCCTATCTCCCTCTGAAACTTGGTTAAGGCTGGAAATGAAGAAATTCACTGGACAGGTTGAAAATTCTAAAATATAAAGAAAACCAAGTATTCTCAAGGTGATATTTGTGTTGTGTGACCACAATCAAAATAAGCCTTAGTTTAAAAATTGCTAAAAATAAGCAAATAGCTGAATTTGCTTTTAAAAAGTTTTAAGTAAATTTGAAATGTCATACATGAACATTCCTTTATACTTTATATTCTACCCCCAAATTTAGCAATGTGTTTTCATTTTCATGTTTTTTCTATTTTCACTCCATTTAACCCTATGTACTTAATATATTATGTACATTATGCCAATTTGAATCATCTGGGAATGAAATACATTAAGCAATTAGCCAAAAACTCTTAAATGTATATATTACATGAAAAATTAAATGCAGTCTCTTTTTTCACCAACCAGAATTCTGGACAAATAATTTTTTAAAAACAGTATAATACATTTTTATCTTGTAGTCATTACTAGTCTTCCATATGATCAAACAAAGCTTTATGAGAGAAGATTTTGTCTTTTTCTTTATTGCTGTATTTAAGGGCCTAAGACAATGTGTGGTACCTATTAGCTACTACAAATGTATTTACTATGGAGGCAATCCAAGATGGCTGAATAGGAACAGCTCTGGAGTGCAGTTCCCAGCAAGAACAACACAGAGGGTGAGTGTTCACCACATTTCCAAACAAGTTTTCACTGCCAACATACCAGGAGATTCCCAGACCGAAAAGCACCATGAGTTTTCAGCAAGGCTGGTGCTGTGCGTTGGTGCACAGAATCTCACACAAATCTGGGTGGCCATTTCAACTGCTGCCTGGACCACCTGGGAGACAGAGCCACCCATTCAACTGAAAGGGAGGGGTCTGAGACAGGGAGTCAGGTGATCTGGCTTGGCGACTACCACCCCCACAAAAAAAGCAATCTGAAATGCTCTGGAATGAGAGTTTTGCAGCAAGTGCAGCTGGACCCAGGACAGTCCAGCTCACTGGGGGGAAGGGTGTCCTCCACTACTGAGGCAGTCTGCCAATACTGAGGCAATTCACACAGCAGCTGGGTAGAGCCTATGGCAGCTCGGCAACACCTCGGCTGGCAGACTGTGACTAGACTACTCCATGCTGGGCAGGGCATCTCTGAAAAAAAGGCAGCAACACATCAGCAATTATAAATAAAGCTGACCTTCCTAGGTCAGAGCACCTGGGAAAAGAGGTGTTTATGATTCCACTGCAGCAGACTTAAAGGTACCTGCCTAGCAGCTCTGCATGGAACAACGGAGCTCCCAGCCAGCACTTGAGCTCCGATAAGGGACAGACTGTCCCCTCAAGCAGCTCTCCAACCCCTGTATATCCAGAGACACCTCATAATGGAGAGCTCAGGCCAACATCTTGCAGATACGCTTCTGGGACGAAGATAACAGAAGAAACCGGCAGCAACCCTTACTGTTCTGCAGCGCCTGCAGGTGACTGCCAGGCAATCAGCATCTGGAGTGGACCTCCAGCAGTCATGCTGCAGAGGGGCCTGACTGTTAGAAGGAAAACTAAGATACAGAAAGAAATAGCTTCAACATCAAAAAAAGAACATCCACTTAGAGACCCCATCCGAAAGTCACCAACTACAAAGACAACAGGTAGATAAAACCTAAGATATGAAGAAACCAGCACAAAAAGGAAGAAAACACCAGAAACCAGAACGCTTCTCCTCCTACAAGGGATCATAACTCCTCACCAGCTAGGGATCAAAGATGGTGAGATCCAGAAACAGGCTTCAGAAGGTGGTAACACGTAATAACAAACTTCTCAGAGCTAAAAGAACATGTGCTAACCCAATGCAAAGAAACTAAGAACTTGGAAAAAAGGTAAAATGAGATGCTAACTAGAATAAACAGCTTAGAAAAGAATATAAATGGCTTGATGGAACTGAAGAACGTAGCATGAGAACTTCACGAAGCATACACAAGTTTCAATAGCCAAATCTACCAAGCAGAAGAAAAGATATCAGAGATTGAAGATCAACTCAATGAAATAAAACAAGAGGACAAGAATAGAGAAAAACGAATGAAAAGAAATGAACAAAGCCTACAAGAAATATGGGATTATATGAAAAGACCTAACCTACATTTGATAGGTGTACCTAAATGTGATGGAGAGAATGAATCCAAGCTGGAAAACACTCTTCAGGATATTATCCAGGAGAGCTACCCCAACTTAGCAAGGCAAGCCAACATTCAAGTCCAGGAAATCAGAGAACACCACAAAGATATTCCTCAAGAAGAGCAACCCCAAGGCACATAATCGCCAGATTCACCAGCATTGAAAAGAAGGAAAAAATGCTAGGGGCAGCCAGAGAGAAAGGTCGCGTTACCCACAAAGGGACGCCCATCAGACTCACAGTGGATATCTACACAGAAACCCTACAAGCCATAAGAAAGTGGGAGCCAATTTTCAACATCCTTAAAGAAAACAACTTTCAAACTTGAATTTCATATCCAGCCAAACTAAGCTTCTTAAGTGAAGGAGAAATAAAATCCTTTACAGACAAGCAATTGCTGAGATTTCATCACCACCAGGCCTGCCTTACAAGAGATCCTGAAAGAAGCACTAAACAAAGAAACAACCAGTACCAGCCACTCCAAAAATGTGACAAATGGTAAAGAGCATCAACACAATGAAGAAACTGCATCAACTAATGGGCAAAACTTCCAGCTAGCATCAAAATGGCAGGATCAAATTCACATATAACAATATTAACCTTAAATGTAAATGGGCTAAATGCCCCAATCAAAAGACACAAACTGGCAAATTGGATAAAAAGTCAAGACCCATCAGTGTGCTATATTCAGGAAATGCATCTCATGTGCAAGGACACACATAGGCTAAAAATAAAGGGATGGAGGAAGATTTATCAAGCAAATGGAGAGCAAAAAAAGTAGGAGTTGCAATCCTGGTCTTTGATAAAATGGTCTTTAAACTAACAAAGATAAAAAGAGACCAAGAAGGGCATTACATAATAGTAAAAGGATCAATGCAACAAGAAGAGCTAATGATTCTAAATATATACAGACCCAAAACAGGAGAACCCAGATACATAAAGAATGTTCCTTTTTTTTTTTTAATATTTTTTGTATTTTTATTTATTTTTAATTAATTTTTTGGTTGTTGTTGTTTTCTGTTTTTTACCTTCTTTTTTATTGCATTTTAGATTTTGGGGTAAATGTGAAGAACATGCAAGATTGTTGCATAGGTACACACATGGCAGTGAGATTTGCTGCCTTCCTCCCCTCCACCTATATCTGGCATCTCTCCTCATGCTACCTCTCCCCAACTCTTTATCCCCCACTGTCCCTCCCCTATTTCCCCCCTAACAGACCCCAGTGTGTGATGCGCCCCTCCCTGTGTCTATATGTTCTCATTGTTCAACACCTGCCTATGAGTGAGAACATGCGGTGTTTGATTTTCTGTTCTTGTGTCACTTTGCTGAGAATGATGGTTTCTAGGTTCCTCCATGTCTCTACAAAGGATACGAACTTATCGATTTTGATGGCTGCATAAAATTCCATGGTGTATATGTGCCACATTTTCCCTGTCCAGTCTATAATTGATGGGCATTTGGGTTGGTTCCAGGTCTTTGCTATTGTAAACTGTGCTGCAATGAACATTCGTGTGCATGTGTCCTTATAGTAGAATGATTTATAATCCTTTGGATATATACCCAGTAATGGGATTGCTGGGTCAAATGGAATTTCTATTTCTAGGTCCTTGAGGAATCGCCACACTGTCTTCCACAATGGTTGAACTAATTTACACTCCCATCAACAGTGTAAAATTGTTCGTATTTCTCCACATCCTCTCCAGCATCTGTTTTCTCCAGATTTTTAAATGATCACCATTCTAACTGATGTGAGATGGTATCTCAATGTAGTTTTGATTTGCATTTCTCTAATGGCCAGTGTTGATGAGCGTTTTGTCATATGTTTGTTGGCCGTATGTATGTCTTCTTTTGTAAAGTATCTGTTCATATCCTTCACCCACTCTTGAATGAGCTTGTTTGTTTGGTTCTTGTAGATCTGTTTTAGATCTTTGTAAATTCTGGATATCAGCCCTTTCTCAGATGGGTAGACTGCAAACATTTTTCCCATTCTTTTGGTTGCTGATTCACTCTAATGATTGTTTCTTTTGCTGTGCAGAAGCTGTGGAGTTTGATTAGGTCCCATTTGTCTATTTTGGCTTTTGTTGCCAATGCTTTTGGTGTTTTGGTCGTGATGTCCTTGCCTACACCTGTGTCCTGAATGGTTTTGCCTAGATTTTCTTCTAGGGTTTTTATGGTGTTAGGTCTTATGTTTAAGTCTTTAATCCCTCTGGAGTTAATTTTAGTGTAAGGTGTCAGGAAGGCATCCAGTTTCTGCTTTCTGCACACTGCTAGCCA
This sequence comes from Cebus imitator, assembly GCF_001604975.1. Classification (NCBI taxonomy): domain Eukaryota; kingdom Metazoa; phylum Chordata; class Mammalia; order Primates; family Cebidae; genus Cebus; species Cebus imitator. The sequence continues at coordinate 4,744,618 of NW_016107403.1, forward strand.
GTTTTCCCAACACTGTTTATTAAACAGAGAATCCTTTCCCCATTGCTTGTTTTTGTCAGGTTTGTCAAAGATCAGATGATTGTAGATATGTGGTGTTGTCTTCAAGGCCTCTGTCCTGTTCCGTTTGTCTATATCTCTGTTTTGGTACCAGTACCATGCTGTTTTGATTACTGTAGCCTTGTAGTATAGTTTGAAGTTTGGTAGTGTGATGCCTCCCAATAAAGCAGGTTCTTAATGACCTCCAAAGAGACTTAGACTCCCATACAATAATGGTGGGAGACGTTAACACTCCATCATCAATATTAGACAGATCAACAAGACAGAAAATTAACAAGGATATCCAGGACTTGAACTCAGATCTGGACCAAGTGGAACTAATAGACATCTACAGAAATCTCCACCCCAAATCCATAGAATATATATTCTCAGCACTGCATTGCACCTACTCTAAAATTGACCACATAATCATAAGTAAATCACTCCTCACCAAAGGAAAAGAATGAAAATTTAAAAAAACACTCTCTCAAACCACAGGACAATCAAATTAGAACTCAGGATTAAGAAACTAACTCAGAACGGCACAACTTCATGGAAACTGAACAACCTGCTGCTGAATGTTGACTGGATAAACAATGAAATGAAAGCAGAAATGAAGATGTTCTTTGTAACCAATGAGAATGAAGACACAATATACCAGAATCTCTGGACAGATTTAAAGCAGTCTCTAGAGGGAAGTTTTTAGCAATAAATGCCCACATGAGAAGGAAGGAAAGATCTAAAATCGACACCCTATTATCAAAATTGAAAGAGCTAGATGAGCAAGATCCAAAAAACTCAAAAGCTATCAGAAGACAAGAAATAACTAAGATCAGAGCAGAGCTGAAGCAGATACAGACATATAAAAACCCTTCAAAATATCAATACATCCAAGAGCTGGCTTTGTGAAAAGATCAACAAAATAGACAGACTGCTAGCCAGATTAATAAAAAAGAAAACAGAGAAGAATCAAGTAGATGCAATAAAAAACATAAATGGGGATATCATCACCGATTCCACAGAAATACAAACTACCATCACAGATTACTACAAACAACTCTATGCACATAAATCAGTAAACCTGGAAGAAATGGATAAATTCCTGGACACTTGCACCCTCCCAAGCCTAAACCAGGAAGAAGTTGAAACCTTGAAGAGACCAATAACAATGGCTGAAGTTGAGGCAGCAATTAATAGCCTACCAACCAAAAAAAATCCAGGTCCAGATGGGATTCACAGCTGAATTCTTCCAGACATGCAATGAGGAGCTGGTACCATTCCTTCTGAAACTATTCCAAACGATACAAAAGAGGGAATCCTTCCAAATCATTTTATGAAACCAACATCATCCTGATACCAAAACATGGCAGAGACTCAACAAGAAAAGAAAACTTCAGGCCAATATCCGTGATGAACATAGATGCAAAAATCTTCAATATAATATTGGCAAACCAATTGCAACAGCACATCAAAAAGCTTATCCATCATGATCAAGTAGGCTTCATCCTGAGGATGCAAGGCTGCTTCAGCATACACAAGTCTATAAACATAATTCACCACATAAACAGGACCAAAGACAAAAACCATATGATTATCTCAATAGATGCAGAGAAGGCCTTTAACAACATTCAACAGCCCTTTATGCTAAAAGCTTTCAAAAAACTGGGTATGAAAGGAACATATCTCAAAATAATAAAAGCTATTTATGACAAACCCACAGCCAATATCATACTGAATGGGCAAAAACTGGATGCATTCCCTTTGAAATCCAGCACTAGACAAGGATGTCGTCTCTCACCACTCCTATTCAATATAGTATTGGAAGTCCTTGCCAGAGCTATTAGGCAAGAAAAAAAAAAGTGTATTCAATTAGAAAAGGAGGAAGTCAAATTGTCTGTAATTACTGATGACATGATTGTATGTTTAGAAGACCCTGTCATCTCAGCACAAAATCTCCTTAAACTGATAAGCAAATTCAGTAAAGTCTCAGGATACAAAGTCAATGTGCAGAAATCACAAGCATTTCTACATACCAATAACAGACTAACAGAGAACCAAATCATAAGCAAACTCCCATTTACGATTGCTACAAAGAGAATAAAATACCTAGAAATATCACTAACAAAGGATGTAAAGGACCTCTTCAAGGAGAACTACCAACCACTGCTCAAGGAAATAAGAGAGGACACAAACAGATGGAGAAACATTCCATGTTCAAGGTTAGGAAGAATCAATATCGTGAAAATGGCCATACTGCCCAAAGTACTTTATAGATTCAATGCTATCCCCATCAAGCTACCAATGACCTTCTTCACAGACCTGGAAAAAAAAACACCTTAAACTTCATATGGAACCAAAGAGAGCCTGCATAGCCAAGACAACCCTAAGCAAAAAGAACAAAGCTGGAGGCATCACACTATCTGATTTCAAACCATACTACAAGGCTATAGTAATCAAAATAGCATGATACTGGTACCAAAACAGAGATATAGACCAAGGGAACAGAACAGAGGCCTTGGAGGCAATGCCACACATCTACCATCTGATCTTTGACAAACCTGACAAAAACAAGCAATGGGGAAAGGATTCTCTGTTTAATAAACAGTGTTGGGAAAACTGGCTAGCAGTGTGCAGAAAGCAGAAACTGGATGCCTTCCTGACACCTTACACTAAAATTAATTCCAGAGGGATTAAAGACTTAAACATAAGACCTAACACCATAAAAAGCCTAGAAGAAAATCTAGGCAAAACCATTCAGGACATAGGCATAGGCAAGGAATTCATGATTAAAACACCAAAAGCATTGGCAACAAAAGCCAAAATAGACACATGGGACCTAATTAAACTCCAGACCTTCTGTACAGCAAAAGAAACAATCATTAGAGTCAGCTGGCAACCAACAGAATGGGAAAAAACTTTTGCAATCTACTCATCTGACAAAGGGCTAATATCCAGAATCTACAAAGAACTAAAACAGATTTACAAGAAAAAAACAACAAACAAACCCATTTAAAAGTGGGCAAAGGACATGAACAGACACTTTTCAAAAGAAGACATATCTGACGCCAACAAACATATGAAAAAATGCTCATCATTACTGGTCATTAGAGAAATGCAAATCAAAACCACTCATCTCACGCCAGTTAGAATGGTGATCGTTAAAAAATCTGAATATTTGAAGGTATGAGAGATTTTCTGTCATGTTTAGCTTTTTAAATAAGTTCAATTTTCTAAACTTATAAATGTAATATTTTTATTTAATAATAATGTAAAAACCTTTGAATTAAAATATGTAAAAATGGAAGCCTCACTTTTCATCTGATTTCCAAAACTTGACCTGTTCTGTATATATCTTAAATTAAAATTTGTCTGATTCTTACAGTGACCATGTATACTTGCTAGACATGAAACATTGAACACCATTGGCTTAATGTCTTTTGATGACTACTATTTTGTCAGAGATAATGCAGTTTTTCATTGAACTCATTATATTTAATATATTATTTTAAATTATCAGCTGAAAACAAATTTATTTATCTTTATCCAAAATGTGAAGTACTTTCCAGGTCATTTCATTATGTTTATCTAAATGTGCCTACATTTCTATTATGCACTAGAATAAGCTGGGAGCTTATTAAAAATGCATCTTTCAGATCACATCCAACATATTTCTGTGTTGTAGTTTTACATTATATTCTGGAAACTGATTAAAACAACAACAGCAGAGAATACGAAGTGATTTGGATGCAGGTGGCCCTCAAAGTATGCTTTGCCAAACATTGGTTTTGAGTAAGTCAATCACATTGGATCTCATATCTAACTGAGGGGATCTCAATAAAGTCTATTTCTTTGGAACTAGGTGTTATCCAACACATTTGTGGTTTATTAGGGGAAAATACTACACTGTTTTTGTTTCCTCAAACATAGATAAGCTAAATAGCAAAAGCTATGCTGTTACAGCCAGGATGACACCTCCTACTGTCACTGATGATACACAGTGGCAAAGTGACTTCTGAAGAGCAAATATCCTCTCAATGATAGAATATGAAACTACACTTAACAGTTGTTACTTGAGCAATTCCAAGTATAGATTTATAGGCTTTGTGTAAGTTATATAACACATATCATCCTGAGACACAGACCAAATGGAATGCAGAACAAGAGAACCAGTAGAATAACACAGTAACACAAGAGGACACATTTCCCTCTTACCTGCTTCTCCAAATGGAGCTCACAAATTCTCTTACTGCAAACACTTAGGGTCATTACCAAAATTACATGGTTATATCACTAGTATGTTACCATATATCTTGTTCATCTGAATTGTCCGATTAAATCTGAGCATTTTGTTATCTACTACAATTCGTCATTAACTGATCCTTTTATGGTCATATTAAAATTCAAATTAAAGAAATCCCCTGGAAAGCATTATTCTCAGCAAACTGACACAAGAGCAGAAGATCAAACACCACATGTTCTCACTCATAGGCGGGTGTTGAACAATGAGAACACATGGACACAGGGAGGGGAGCACTACACACTTGGGTCTGTTGGGGGGAAATGGGGGAGGGTCAGTGGGGGGCGGGGAGTTGGGGGGAGATAACATGGGGAGAAATGCCAGATATAGGTGTTGGGGAGGAAGGCAGCAAATCACACTGCCATATGTGTACCTATGCAACAACCTTGCATGTTCTTCACATGTACCCCAAAACCTAAAATGCAATAAAATAAATTAAAAAAAAAGTGAGGGTCGAGCACGGTGGTTCACGCATGTAATCCCAGCACTTTGGGAGGCTGAGGTGGGTGGATCACCAGGTCAGGAGATCGAGACCATCCTGGCTAACATGGTGAAAGCCCATCTTTACTAAAAATACAAAAATTAACAGGGCATGGTGGCACGCACCTGTAATCCCAGCTACTTGGGAGGCTGAGACAGAAGAATCCCTGGAACCTGGGAAGCAGAGGTGGCAGTGAGCCAAGATCATGCCACTGCACTCCAGCCTGGGCAACAGAGTGAGTCTTCGTCTCAAAAAAAACAGACAGCCACACAATGCAAAATGTACCTTTTACAGAAATAAAAGTAACGAGGAAAGGAGAAAAGGACCAGGATACAGTTTAACTGTCAATAGTAATATTCTGAGATTTGACTTAAGAGATTTGATTGGAAATACTACTACATCACTCTGCCTCAGCCTGGTTTATTCTTTGGGAAATTTGACACAAATCACCAATTTGAACAGCTCCTCCAAAGCAAAGGCAGAATATTCCTTTGATTCCTTGATACAAGACTGCCTGACATAGTTGTGACACAGAGATAATGATTACACCATCACTCTTCATTTATGAATTACAGAACTTCTTGTAAGCCACTGAGAAAACAATCTGATTTCTCTGGTTTGTCTCATTTTAAATCCTAAACCAGAAACTTATTATAGGAAGTTCTTTTTTATATAGTACATAGCAAAGTACTTCAGGTCATTTTTTTCCGGTGTATTTTCCTAAAGACGACCTAGATCAAAAAACTCAGATTTGCTTATTAAAAATTTCTGTAATCTTGTATTGAAAACAAATTCAGCTGAATCAGAATTTTTGGATTAATGTCATAAATTTTATATTTTTAACCAATAGCCTAAGGGATTCTGGTGAATACTTGAGAATAACCCTCTAGATGATGAAGATGACGATACAATTCTGCTGTGCAAGTCTAATTCAGTTTCACGTACTGATTTGAATTTATCACTGTTGCAGGCTAAATAATGATCACACAAAGTATCTGTATCTTAATTCCTGGAACCTGTACCTGTTATCCTCTAAGGAAAATGGATCTTATCAGATGTGATTTAATTCAGGATCTTGAGATGGAGTGATTACAGTGGATTATTCAGGTAGGTCTTAAATATTATTGAAAATGTCCTTATAAGAGACTGGCATATGTCATATAGACTGCAGGAGAAGTAATAGGCTGATGGAGCAGAGAGAGATTTAAAGACGTTACTCTTGAAGGTTGGAGTGATGGAACCACAGCCTAGAAATTACAGTAACCTCCAAATGCTGGAATAGGCAAGGATGTGATTCTCCCCTAGAAGACAAACCATGACCCAGCTGACACCTTGATTTTGTTCCAGTGGAACTAATTTCAGACTTCTGGCCTCCAGGACTGTAAAGGAATAGATGTGTATTATTTTAAGGCACCAACTTTGTGGTAATTTGTTAGAGCAACCACAAGAAACTGGTAAAATTCTCATAGGACAATGAACCAATTAAGCAACAGGCAAATTGACTTAATTCTACTTTCCTTTATTGGATGAAGGAGAAATTACCTGATTTGTCAGGTTTTCTGTGGAGGCTTTGGGCAGTAATCAGAGTGAGGGCAGTCATAATGGAAAACCAGTAAAATTGTTATTGCACTCTAAAAAATGGTCAGTGAAAGTCAACTAACATATTAATGGGACAGTTATCCCCTTATTGTATCTATGAGTTATATTTCTTGCTAGATCCAAAATGGCAAATGGAAGAACAAATTGTCATAGGAAGAAAGGAAAGAGAGATGCATATAGAAAGTGCCATAATTAGTGGGGAAAGACCACAAAACAGAAAAGTATGAAGAAAGAAAGATGGCCCAATATGCAAGAGATTGAGCCAAGCATTTATAAATTGAATCTCAAGCATGTAGTAAAAACCTAGCACAAAAAAGACAATTAATAAATGATTGCTGAATTCATGAATAAAACATTTTTTAAGGTTCCAGTCTAAAGTACGCATGGCAAAGTGTTAAACTGAGCCCAATATATAGGCAAGAAGAAATCAGAATGTGTATAATGGTATTCACCGTAACTGAGTCATGGGCTATAGTGTGCCCTAATCATTGTTGTGATATGTAAACTATAGTCAAGATTCATTGTGAACTCTATTTACAATATTATGAACATCCTCCAGTGGTGTCTTATAGGGACAGTTTAACCAATGGTAGTGCTTATTTTTGTGCCAGAATAGAGAAGTGAGTAGAACATGGATTATTCAGTTCAGTTTTTGATAAAAAATTGGGAAATGGGTAAACAATTACACATCTTCATCTAGAAAAAATAGGCACATAGAAATAAGTAGCAGGATTAGAAGACTAATTTTAAAAGTTCCTTAAACAGTATTATTTTACTATTCCCAAGGATTCTGAAAGTTTTTTTGAATTTTTATTTTTCATTAAAATTTCCTATCAATGTTTGATTTCACTGGAGACATTAGCTTATTTCATTAGCATAGAGCTCTTATAAGTAACCTAGAACTGAGCTGATCAAGAAAGCCATAGTAAAACTGCCTCTGAAAACCTTTAGTAAGTAATGTAATATTACTTATTAAAAATAATACCTATAAAATGAAAATGTAACTCTCACTGTCTGAGTATGGGGAAGTTGGCCAACCGCTTCTCTTCACTATGAGAGTTTCTTCCAAATGGCAGAATACTCTGGTGACAAAACAAACACCCAAGTCCTATCTTAATGTTTTTGGCTATGCATTCCTTTCTCTTGAATGACTGGCTTTCCACCCAAGGAAATGTGTCATCTCTCACTATTTCCCTCCCTCACTTATCACATTCCATCACTCTTAAAGACAAAGAAATACTCTTTCTCCAACTTCTTGTTTCGTAAAGATGACATCTCCATTTATTTTCAGGTAGGGACAAAATTTTCATTAACATTACCAAATAAAATTTTCAGTACCTAGATTTGCTTATCACTATGGGAAAGAAGTGACTTCTCCAATTGACAAAGTAGGTTATATTATTTTGTTAGGTAGACTAATATGAAAAGCAATGCTTGTGCATGGTTTTCCCTCATATTGCTTGTACTCTTCCCTGTTGTTAGCCTTTCAGGTCTAATTGTACCCAAATGTGATGAACTCATCTTACTCCATGTAGAAGACATTAAAAACACCACCACCACCAACAACAACAAAAAGCCTTGGTTCTAAGAGGCCTGGTTAAGATTTTTCTCTCTTAGGTCCAGTTTCTCTAACCGTGATTGATTTAATAAATCATGACAGCTCTTTACAATGTCTCCAAATGCCTTTATTTGGAGGTGAAAAGAAATCAAGAATCATCATATTAGTCTCTGGTTCCTGACTCTTTCTTTTATTTTGCTTCTTATGGAGTTTTATATTTTGCATAGTAAAAAGATATTTAATTTTTAGCTCAAGCTTCCCTATAATTACTCTGTCTTGGTTAAGAACCAGGAAGGAGAAGATGGTGTTTTATTAAACTATACCAAACCTCCCAAACTGAATTACCCTATTAATTTTATGGTTTTAATAATTATCTCTTATTTTATTTTGTTTTCTTGCCTTATTTGTGGATATTGAGGTCTCTAGATGGAATAACATCAATAAAATTCCAACCAATTTTCAGTATTTTTAACATTCTACTGATATTATGCTCTTTGTGAGACATATCTTGGTAGATCAGTTTCATAGGTGCGTAATCTATATAGTCACATGGGACCCTGCACTCAGAAGGGCTCTGCAGTTGGTTTGATGATCGGTTATTTTTTCTAGTTCTTATCTTAGAATTTGTGTTTTGTAAGTGGAAGCTGATTTTAAAAAATGGGGCAGGCATGTGGGCAGAGGAAATACATGCAATATGTGCCATCTGTTTCTTGATTCATTCACACAGACAGTCAATGATGCTCCATGAATACAAAATTCTACTGCGTCCATAAGCATGGGAGTTCAGTGAGAATGAAAGTGAGTATAAGGTAAGTGTATTAATTTTACAGCAGAGTAAGAAAAGTGAATGAAAGCTCCAAGAAAGCAAGCTTTCATTTTGAACCACAACTTGCTTAAGTTGCAGAAAGAAGGTTATTGATGACATTCTAAAAAAATACAAATAACTGAGAAAACCTATCATATTCCTTTTTACTGGTGACACTTTATCTCCTTTATTAACCAGTCAATTATACTAAGCTCTATAAACATTAGTTGCAGAAATACCTAAATAAAGTATTAAGATTTTAAGAATTTCTTTTATGTATAGTAAAACATTAAATTTCAACTATAATAAATTATATTATTTTTGTCTTATATGCAATATATTGTATCATTTGGTTGGTCTCTACATTTATGCATATTACAGAAAGCATGCATTTCTTTTTTACCTATTATATTTTGTAAAAGTTAAGCTTTTATTACATTTTTTCTATTGCTTATGATACCTATTCCCACATATATGTTCTTCTATGCTAATCTCTAAATGAAGAAAGGGCAAATGTATATAAAAAAGATAGAATTGATTGTGGGCATCTTGGAGATAGCTATCACATCCATTCTGAACCTCAAACATGAATAAATAAAAATATTATTAACAGTTTTAATAGCATATTATATTGTTACTCTTGCTCTATACTTTATGAAAGATTCCATTGGTATAATTCCATATAATCCCATCAGCACAAATTAAGTTTTTATTACTATCATATCTATTGCAGAGAAAATGTGAATTAGATCTTTCATTGTACCAAAACTTTAACACTATAAAATTGCAGCTACTATTTATATTACATAGCTTTACTATTATATCATACAAGATTTTTTATTTTTATTGATAAAAGTTTGAAAATCATTTAAAAGATAATTTAAGATATGTAACCAAAACTGTGCACAAGAATTAAAATATGCATTTTTCTAAAGATCACCAGTGTAGTTTATATCACAAACAACAATCCATATTTTTCTAAAAATGAAAATACTAATGAATATCATGCAAAGTATGTTCCCTAAAACAATATAAATAAATTATATCTATAAAAATTAGATAATAATTGGGAGTTTGAGTTTCCAATCTAGCATGTTAGGGACTTGGAAGTTGTCACCTTGTCCTAACAACAAGTAAAAACTGACCAAACTGAAGAATGAACTACTCTTTTTAAATTTGTCTAAGAAGTAAGTTTATAGGGTAAACTACTGCAAACAAATTTGGGAGACAGATAGGCAAATTTGGAGAATCAAAATTTACTGAAGCAAAAATCCTAAGCAGAAGTCTCCATGAAAACCAGTAATGAAGTAAGAGAACCTGAACATAATTGATAAATTACTGGAGGCTCAGAGTGAGCTTGTCTGAGAATTAAACATTTCAGAGATCCCCAGTCACAGAGAGACCCTGACACTATGAGACTTACATCTAAGAGCTCAACCATGTCCTCTCAGTGAATACAAGAGAAAAATTATCTCATGTTTTTGGCAGGAGGAGGGGAAAATAAACCATTATGAAATAGAACAGGGCATTTGTTTTTTAATAGGCCTACCCTCAAGAGAAACTATATCACCAGAGCCTAAACCATCAGGGTTTTAATAAGACACTATTTTGGGAAAGGGAAATACTCAAGCCCTCTCTGGCCTTCCATGTGGGAAAAGGGATGTGACTAACTCCAGCCCACTTTGGCTGTCCTATCACACCTAAGGTGGGTGCGTGGAGGCTCAGAAGCACTTGTGAAGTTCACAGTTAAGAGAGGCAGGTTCACTAAAAGACCAAGACCTATGATATGACTATAGACTGCCTGAACAATGTTTATTCATATCAAGAAAATTGTAAGGAAAAAAAGCCTGATGCTCATCACTTGGAGAAAAAAAAAACTGAAATTTTCATTCATCAGCATAATATATAGCAATGAAAGTAAGATGAATACAAGAAAATGTATGCATGAGTTTTAAATGTATTCTTATAGTTAGAAAAATAAATAAAAGCCATTCTAAATGACTACCTTCAGTGTGATGCCATATTTATAAAACATGAAAAGAATAAAAGCAAAACTATGTATTGTTAAGTGATAAATAATGAAATTAGGCAAACTCAATATTATAAAAGTATATGAGTGATAAATATAATGTATAAGACAATAATTATTTCTGGAATGAGGAAGGTTTACAAGACTGGAAAGAAGCATGCAAGCAGTCTCCTTAAATTGACAGCATTCTTTTTCAGTAATTTGCATGGTTTGTGATATGGTTGGGCTTTGAGTCCCCACCCATATCTCACTTCAAATTGCAATCCCCAGGTGTTGAAGGAAAGACCTGGTGGAAGGTGACTGGATCATGGGGATAGTTTCACCTATGTGGTTCTCATGAAAAGGAGTTCTCACAAGATCTGATGGGTTTATAAGGGGCCCTTCCCCTTCACTTTCTGTCTTTCTCCTGCTGCCTTGTGAAGAAGGTTCCTGCTTCCTCTTCACCTTCTGCCACAATTGTAAGTTTCCTGAGGCTTCCCAAGCCATGCAGAATTGTGAGTCAATTAAACCTCTTTCCTTTATAAATCACCCAGTCTCAGGGAAGTTCTTTATAGCAGTGTGAGAATGGACTAATACAGTATGTTCAGACACACTCATTATACTGTGTGTGTGTAGTATGTGTTAAATGAATTTAAATGTTAGTTGTTTGGATAAAAAGCTTCCGAGCTTTTACATGAGTAACTAGAATTTTCCAGCTTCACTTTATTTTACACATAACTTCATATTTGACAAGATTCACAGAAGCATGGGCAATACTAAAATAATCTGCTAAATAGAAATTCATTACTTGTTTTACATTAAATTTATTTGATGCAATTGATATTGACAGAGGTATAGAAAATAGAGACCATACAGGGCCCAGAGGTCTCAGAAACTATGTCTTTCAGTGACTTAGAATTATAATCACAATCTTATCCAGTTTATCAGATAAATTATATGGTACCTATACATGGAACAAAGCATTTCATTAGGTAATGAAACAATTCTAAAGAAATAAGAGAGGAGTATTTGCTCTCAGATAACTTACAGTTCAGTTGGGACAAAGAAGGAAATACTCTCCAGGCATTCACCTTATTGCACATTCAGCAGGAGCTATCTTTTTACGTTAGGTGCTCTGTAGTTTCTTTTTTGATGTTTGTTGTGTTTTGTTTTAAAATTTTATTTTCCAGATTTGTTGCTGTTACATAGAGATAAAAATTTGTTTTTAATTAATTTGAATAATTTTCTTGCATAGGTGTATTGGTTTGGGTTCTCCAGAGAAATGGAACCAACAGGGAACAAACATACATACACATACACACATGCATATATATATGTTAAGATATTTACTTTGATAAACTTGATGCATTCAATAATGAAGGCCCAAAAGTCCAAGATTTGTGTTTGATAAGCTGGAGACACAGGAAAGCTGATAGGATAGTTCCAGAATGAGTCTGAAGGCCTGAGCACCAGGAGAGCCAATGGTGTAAGTTTCAATCTGAGCATGAATCCAAAGGCAGAAGGTTGATGTCTCAGTTGCAGTACAATCAAGCAGTAAGTTATTCTGCAATTTCCAGAGTCAACTAGCCCTTTCTTTAAAAAAACCTGAAGCCAAATAACTTTCCCAGTATAGTTCTTCATAGTAACAAAATTCGATGTTGGAATCCATAATCCTTAGACTTTCTTTCATAAATCAGACAATACCAAATTTATAAGAATATTTGAAAATTATTCCAAAGCAATATACTAACAGGTGAATTAAAATACAAGTGGAAAATAAAAGTAATATTACATTCAAAATGCAGGCAGGAAAATATTGTGAGCAGGGTAGAATTAATTTCTTGTAGTGCCATGAATATTTACTGAGATCATACTAGGTGTGAGTTATTTTAAAAGCTGCCAAGGCAAATTAAACATGAATTGTGACATCAAGAATCACACAGTATGGTAAATATGAATAGAGACCACCAAAATCAATCAAGTCATGTAAAAAAATATATTATGGAGAACAATGCCTCACCTCTTTTTTTTTTTTTTTTCCCTGAATACATCTGCCTCACACATGGGCTTTTAACAGCCAGCGGCCACTATATCTTTTATTGAAGGACTGCCCTTTAGCTAGTGGAACCACCTGGTCCAGAAAGATGAAACTGAGTTCTTCATGGGATTTCTGCCTGCGATCTCATTGATACTTGGTTTCTCCCTTTCCCTAACCTTCTTTTCCCGTTACTGGTCTTGCCTGGTAGCACTGCTTAATGATGACTTACACACAAGTCCTCATTTTAGGATTTGCCCCCTGGGAACTCAACCTAAGTTAAGGATGGGATAAATCTACAGGTCCTGAGAAGGAAAACGCAAGGCTTCCCAGGAAGGAACGTTGTTTCTGATTTCATATGCCATGTGGCACAGGATCATTTTGACTTTGTTATGATGATTTTAATTGCTTTTGTGTTCAGAGATAAGTATTAGTTATTAGTTTACATTGTAGAAAGTATCTAATCAATCTACCTAATTTTAAACATTTTTTAAAATGTAGTACAATCTCAAATCTATTGAAATTATTATATTCACTTATGATCAGAATGAATCCCATGGGTAAAATGATTAATACTCCTAGAGAACTGACCTTTTTTTAAACAATGATTATGTAGCTTGTCCATGTGAAATACAATTCAGGAAATTTTCAGCATTTTTGTTACTTCAATTATAGTGTACAAAATTCAGCTTGATTAATTAACACTAGATTCACGTAAACAAAAATGTTATGTTTGTTACAGTAATAATGAATTTTCCTTTATCAAGAAAAGGAAATCAGCTTCATCCATTGGAAGAATTCTTTTTTCTTTTTTTCTCCTCATCGAAAGTAGATTGACTTAAATTCTAGAAAAGAGCTTAGGAAATTATATTACATTATGAAATATATTAAATGCCACAAGAAACATGAGTTACCTTCAAGAGACACATATAAAATTGTTTGATGATAGAGGTTTTTATTAAGTGATGGAGGAGAATTTGTTAAATGAGAGCTGGACCTATTTACTCTGTTACAAGTTAGCTAGACTGTCTGAAATATGTTTAAAGATGATGGAGGTTTTGCTTTGGGACCAGAGGGTCAATAATACATCTTCCAAAAAAGACTACATATCTACTATTCACAAGAATGGCAGACCTAGGATAATATCTATGCTGCCTGTGAAGCTGGAGGATCTCCTGTTCTGTGCTGAAACTACAGTTAAACTCTAGTAATTGAGTCCAGGACAAATGTGGTAAAGTTTCTGACAATGAGAGCTTGGCATATCATTTTTAGCTGCCTACAGCCAAAGTAAATTATATTGATTAGACAGAAAATCACAGAATAAATTATGGTTAATTAGCCTGATCCAGACACATTATAATGAAGTCAAATGAACTAAGTGAATTGCAGCAGATCAGGCAGGCCAAGACACTTCTAGATTATATTCTCAAATCTGAGATTCTGGTATTCTGAATCTTTTATGGAGGGAAATCTGGGACTTAACTGAATCCTATTTATATGTCAAAGCTTTTTGTGAGACAAGGTCTCACTCTGTCACCCAGATTGGAGTGCAGTGGTCCAATCTTGGCTTTCCGCAACCTCTACCTCCCAGGCTGAAACAATCCTCCTGCCTCAGCCTCATGGGTTACTGGGACCACAGGTATGTTCTGCCAAGCCCGGCTAATTTTTTGTAGAAATTAGGTTTGGCCATGTTACTCAGGCTGGTCTTGAAAACCTGGATTCAAGCAACCTGTCCACTTCAGTTTCCCAAAGAGCAGGGATTACAGGCATGAACCACCATGACCAGCCAGTGTATGCCAAAGTATTAATATAATTTTAAAAGGCTTTATTATTTTTCCCCAAATAATATAAAACCTTTATACAAGGACAATGAATAATTTGATTAATAATTAGGCAAAGGACTTGAATAATAGTAATTAGACAAAGGACAGTAAGAAACTTCTTGTTGCTCTGGATTTTCATTTTTTCATATGATAGAAGGCCTTCCAGTTGTCATATCAGAACAAAAGAAACATGAGGCAGGATGGGAAGGCACAATGTTGTGTGTGTGGCTGAACACAGATGGGGGCCAATAGCCTTTTGCTTTCTCCCTCATTATCTCTTTTTCCCTCCCTCCCTCCCTTCCTTCCTTCCTTCTTTCCTTCCTTCTTTTTTAACTTTCAAATTAGAAAATTGTGTTCGATTACTGGGAAAGAACCAATTTCCCCATAATGGCAGAAGATGATGATGTGAGGCAACAGAGACCAGAGGGTGGTAGTGGCCAGAGGATTGTATAGAGGTAACAGATGATAATGGTTAATTGATGTCACACAAAAATACAACGCTTGGTGCATATACGATTGAATTTTCCAACTCTATAAAATATTACACATTTAATAAATTCAGTATTAAACTTGGTCTTGACCAGATTATAGCAAATATTATAGAAGGTTTTTAATTCATTCACTCGTTTATTTATTCACTCAAAAAACATTTGATTTTCTTTAATGTGTGAAGTTACTTGCCCCATATCAGGATAAATAGGCAGGTAGGACAAAGATTTAAACATCAGACCAAGAACTGTAAAACTACTATTAGTTTGGTGCAAAAGTAATTGCAGTTTGGCCAAAACCTAAAAGAAGAAAACAGAGGAAAAGCTATACAACACTCATCTCAGCAATTATTTTTTGTTTTAGTTTTGACCCCAAAAGTGCAGGGAACAAAAGTAAAATTAGACCAATTGGATATATCAAACCAAAAAGCTTCTGTATAGCAAAGAAAACAACAAAATAAAGAGACCCTATGAATTGGGAGAAATTTTTACATTCAAAAAGAATCTAAAAACTTTATACCAAGGACAATGAATAATTGGATTAATAATTATGGAAAGGATTTGAATAAACATTCCTCAAAGGAAGACACGTCTATTGCTAACAGGCAAAAAAATTCTCAATATCACTGATCATTGAGAAAATGAAAATTCAAAATTACGATGAGATATCACCTCACACCTATAAGAATGGCTAATTTAGAAAATTTTTAAAAAGACAAAAGGTAAGTATATAGCAAGGACACAGATAAAAGATAACCCTTGCACATTATTGATGGGAATGCAAATTAGTGCAGCCACTATAGAAGGCAATATGAAGGTTCCTCAAAAAGCTAAAAATAGAATTACCAAATGATCCAGTAATTCAATTTCTGATTATTTACTCAAAAGATCTGAAATTAGTATGTTGAAGAGATGTTTGTGCTCCTACGTTTACTGATGCATTGTTCACAATAGCCAAGTTATGAAATCAATGTAAGTGTCCATCAAGGGATGCATAGATAAAGAAAACATGATATTTATAGTTGGCCCTTTATATATGCAGGTTTGGTAACTGCAGAATCGACCAAGTAAAGATTATAAATATTTGAAATAAATAAATATTAACAGTACAATAAAAATGATACAAATCTTAAAAATACAGTATAACGGGCCAGGCGCGGTGGCTCATGCCTGTAATTCCAGCACTTTGGGAGGCTGAGGTGGGTGGATCACGTGGTTAAGAGATCCAGACCATCCTGATCAACATGGTGAAACCCCATCTCTACTAAAAATACAAAAAATTAGTTGGGCATGGTGGCGCATGCCTGTAATCCCAGCTACTCGGGAGGCTGAGGCAAGAGGATTGCCTGAACCCAGGAGGCGGAGATTGCGGTGAGCTGAGATCTCGCCATTGCACTCCAGCCTGGGTAACAAGAGCAAAACTCCGTCTCAAAAAAAAAAAAAAATACAGTATAACAGCTATTTAGATAGCATTTACATTGTATTAGGTATTATAGAAAATCCAGAGAAAATTTGAAGTATATAGAAGAATGTGCATAGGTTATAGGTAGACACTACACCACTTTATATAAGGGACTTGAGCATCCATGGATTTTGGTATGCAGTTCTGGAACAAATTCCCCATGGATACCGAGAAATGACTATATACGCAGTGGAATACTGTGCATTCATAAAAAGGGGAAAAATTATGTTATTTGTGAAAACATGGATGGAATTAGAGAATATCACCCAAAGTAAAATAAGCCAAATACAGAAAGACAAATAGTGCATGTTTTCATTTATATATGGAATCTAAAACAATGGGACTCATAGAAGCAAGAGTAGAATGGTGGTTACCAGATGCTGGTAAGGAATGTGGAGTTGATAGTCAAAGGGTACAAAGGTTCAGTTTGGCAAAAGGAATAAATTTTATTTTTTTGGATCAATAGCACAGGATGGTAAACATGGCTAATAACAGTGCTGCACATTACAATGTCACTAAGAGTAAATTTCAAATATTCTAATCACAAAACATGTTAAATATCTGAGGTGATAGATTAATTAGCTTGATTTAATTATTTCACACTTTATTCAAAAATTGTAACTCACTTTGTCCCCCATAAATATATACAACTATAATTTGTCAACATGCAAGGAAAAAACACAAAGGAAATACTACATATCTCTCTGTGTTAGACAGGATTCCATTTTTCCAGATGCCTTTAACCATAATGTAAGATATACAGACAATACTTATTGTCCATGGACTAGAGCTGTCAGTAAACTTTTTGCCGTAAGATCTGGCAATTCAAATGGCTCTTTGAAAGATAGCAAGAATCCTTCTAATTAGAATCACTGTGGAGAATTTCTGAGCCTTGAACACAAGGCTGCTTGTCTTCAATGCTCAGAATTCCATTATGTTGAGCAATTCTGAAATCAAAAAAGAGAAGGGAGAAGCTGACTTGCCAGCATAGTAATTTTTTTTATGATAAAGAAATATAATTCAAATCATTCTTTATCTCTAAAATATGTAATGTATACCTAATTTATAGTAAGTAGTCAGTATTTATATGTGACCTCTATTTATCTAGACTATCCCTTAATTATGCAATAAATGTATTGTCTAGTCCTAATTTCAAAATGGCATTATTTTGGGTACAGAATAGACATGTCTTTATTATTACAAAAGCTTATCCTCAGTAGATTTATTTACGATGTGCCTCTGTAACCCCATTTTGCACAAAAAGAATCTCTCCATGAGGCCTTTGGAAAATGTTTGGTAAAGATCTTCAGGTGGTTTTGAAGACCCTTTCTTACTACAAACAATTGCTATAGAGGAGCCTTCCTGTGTTTGTCTGTATAGTCTAAGGTATTTAATTCACCTCACAAGGCTGTTATTTTTATTTCTAAACCAATCTATCTGAGTCTACAGTAGCTCATAATTTATTATTTATATGTATTAGTACATTTTTGTTTGAATCGGGCAGGTATAAATTGACCATTGGCAAAGTGAGTTGCTGATTCATTCCTCTATGAAAGTGGGGCACCATCCTATGAAAAGGATGTGCATGCATTATCAGTTCCTCATTAAAGAATGTAAAGTTTACTCTCCTTAACAGTCATTATAAAACGGGGAGAGAACTGGTTATGGGAACAATAAAAAATTCAATGATTTGCCCACACTACCAAATTCACATAATTTGGATTAGTCACA
The DNA here is from genome assembly GCF_001604975.1 of Cebus imitator. Taxonomy (NCBI): domain Eukaryota; kingdom Metazoa; phylum Chordata; class Mammalia; order Primates; family Cebidae; genus Cebus; species Cebus imitator. The sequence continues at coordinate 4,762,941 of NW_016107403.1, forward strand.
AACTGAATTTAGGAAAGTAAAAATTTCTTATGTGGCTTTTAATAATGAGCCCTTGAGGGCAAAAGTGGTTTCTTACCACAGTTATTTTAATACTACAAAATAAAACAGTATTAGCAAAGTACGTGACCAGAGCTCTCTGAAATTTATGTTCAGACCCCAAATTAAAAATTGCTCTCCTGAAGGTACATGGTGTTATTCAGTCCCCTACTTTTCTGGGGAAAGACTTGTTTGATAGACAAATGGCATAAAGACTATTAGACACTTGTAAATCTATTTAACAAGAGAAAGAGAAACAAGAAAGTCTGATGCAGGAAGGATGCTACAGGAAAACAAATTAGATGGAATCTGTTGCTAGGAAACAAGGCAAACTAAGTCCACTGGAGTAGTTAGATTCGTAACTCTGCCAGAAAAACAGCCTTGCACATGCATGCAGAGATGGAAGCAGAACAGATTTGCAGCCTATGTTAGGAAACAACACAAACTTTGAAATATGGCCTTGTAGGTACAGAGAAACCTCACTTTATACATACTCTGAGCCGGAAAGGAAAGAAGAGAGGAAGAGAATAATCCAATAATTTTATTTGCCTACGTCTATAGTCCATCCTTAAATTAAAATTTAACATAGCCCAATTTTATTTCAAAGTTGTGATATTTCTCACAAGCTCCACTGTAAAGTAGAAATATTCCTATGGAGTAATAATTTATACCCAGAGCAAAAATCAAGGGAATGTTGACAACAATAATCATAGTTGAAGGTGGTAAAATAGATGGAGTATTTCCTGGGAAATGAACCGACACACTCGGTTTTCAGTTTCCACTGGGGTTTGTCTAGTCTACATGGTACAGACAAGAAGTCCTATACCATCTCCTTCCTGAATTTCATCTCTATTTTCTGTCTCTAAATAGTGCTGATCATTCTTGTGCTCTGGTCAATGCATTTAGGGTATTTGATTGTAATATGAGTTTCTAAGAGTAGGTGTCCTCTCCACTTACTTATATTAATAACATCTAGATAGAGCCATGGGTGGCAATAAATACGTAAGAAGAGTTTACTGTATATTTGAAACAATGACTGAATATTTTATTATTCATACATTTTCTTTTCTTTCTTTATATGTATATATTCTATCTTCCTGAAAAATATTTAAGCCCTTTAAGAATAATACAATCTATATTTTTATTCCTCCCTTAAAATAGTTTAAAATAAAGCAAAAAAGCAGATATTTGAAGAGTACTCATTATGTTAAATTGAATAACTACAGTCAGGTAATTCATTTGGAGAAAAGGCAAAGCTATGTGAGTGAGACTCGAAATACATTTTGAAAGCAGCTTAATAGCCTCAATATTTTAATGAGATTGCTGCAGTTTATAAAAATGACAGTGACAAAATAAAGTAAAATCAGTAAGAGTAAACATTCATTAAATATCTGAGCAACATTCTAAGCACCAAGAATACAGAAAAAAATCAAATCAGACAACAACCTCTGCCTTCACTGAACTTACTATCCAGTTGAGGGAGGCAGACAATAAACTATAAAATATATAGAGTGCTAAATGATGATAGATCCAATAGAGAAAAATAAAGCAAGAAAAGGGAAAACAGGGACCTTTAGATCTTCAGTCTAACACTCTCCCAACTGGAAAGGAGGAAGTCAAATTGTCTCTATTTGCAGATGACATGATTGTATATTTAGAAGACCCCATTGTCTCAGCCCAAAATCTCCTGAAAGTGATAAGCAACTTCAGCAGTCTCAGGATACAAAATCAATGTGCAAAAATCACAAGCATTCCTACACACCAATAACAGACTTAAAGAGAGCCAAATCAAGAAAGAACTGCCATTCACAATTGCTACAAAGAGAATAAAATACCTAGGAATACAACTAACAAGGAATGTAAAGGACCTTTTCAAGGAGAACTACAAACCACTGCTCAACGAAATAAGCGAGGACACAAACAGATGAAAAAACATTCCATGTTCATGGTTAGGAAGAATCAATATCGTCAAAATGGCCATACTGCCCAAAGTAATTTACAGATTCAACGCCATCCTCATCAAGCCACCAATGACCTTCTTCACAGAATTGGAAAAAAGCACCTTAAACTTCATATGGATCAAAAGAGAGCCCGCATAGCCAAGTCAATTCTAAGCAAAAGGAACAAAGCGGGAGGCATCACGCTACTGGATTTCAAAGTATACTACAAGACTACAGTAATCAAAACAGCATGGTACTGGTACCAAAACAGAGATATAGACCAATGGAACAGAACAGAGGTCTTGGAGGCAACACCACACATCTACAACCATCCCATCTTTGCAAACCTGACAAAAACAAGCAATGGGGAAAGGATTCCCTGTTTAATAAATGGTGTTGGGAAAACTGGCTAGCCATGTGCAGAAAGCAGAAACTGGACCCCTTCCTGACACCTTACACTAAAATTAACTCCAGAGGGATTAAAGACTTAAACATAAGACCTAACACCATAAAAACCCTAGAAGAAAACCTAGGCAAAACCATTCAGGACATAGGCATAGGTAAGGACTTCATGACCAAAAGCATTGGCAACAAAAGCCAAAATAGACAAATGGGACCTAATCAAACTCCATAGCTTCTGCAAAGCAAAAGAAACAGTCATTAGAGTGAATCAGCAACCAACAGAATGGAAAAAAATTTTTGCAATATACCCATCTAACAAACGGCTGATATCCAGAATTTACAAAGAACTAAAACAGACCTACAAGAAAAAAACAAACAACCCCATTCAAAAGTGGGTGAAGGATATGAACAGACACTTCACAAAAGAAGATATACATGAGGCCAACAAACATGAAAAACTTCTCATCATCACTGGTCATTAGAGAAATGCAAATCAAAACTACATTGAGATACCGTCTCACTCCAGTTAGAATGGGGATCATTAAGAAATCTGTAGACAACAGATGCTGGAGAGGATGTAGAGAAATAGGAACACTTTTACACTGTTGGTGGGATGGTAAATTAGTTAAAGCATTGTGGAAGACAGTGTGGTGATTCCTCAAGGACCTAGAAATAGAAATTCCATTTGACTCAGCAATCCCATTACTGGATATATATCCAAAGGATTATAAATCGTTCTACTATAAGGACACGTGCACACGAATGTTCATTGTGGCACTGTTTACAATAGCAAAGACCAGGAACCAACCCAAATGCCCATCGATCATAGACTGGACAGGGAAAATGTGGCACATATACACCATGGAATACTATGCAGCCATAAAAAAACAATGAGTTTGTGTCCTTTGTAGGGACATGGATGAAGCTGGAAACCATCATTCTCAGCAAACTGACACAAGAACAAAAAATCAAACACCGCATGTTCTCACTTATAGGTGGGTGTTGAACAATGAGAACACATGGACACACTGGGGTCTGTCGGGGGGAAATAGGCGAGGGACAGCGGGGCGTGGGAGTTGGGGAGAGATAGCATGGGGAGAAATGCCAGATATAGGTGGAGGGGAGGAAGGCAGCAAATCACACTGCCATGTGTGTACCTATGCAACAATCCTGCATGTTCTTCACATGTACTCCAAAACCTAAAATGCAATTAAAAAAAAAAAGAAAGAAAAGGAAAAACAGAATATTGGAATGTTGTAATCTTAAATACTACAATCTGGGACAAATGTTACATTTGAGATAGGATCCAAACCAGGTAAGGGAAGAACTGGAGTATCCTGAAAAGAATTCTAGGAAGATAAAAGAGCAAGCATAAATGTCCTGAACATGAGTGTGCCTAATATAGGAGCAATAGCAAGGAGGGAAGTGTGGCTAGAGCTGAGTGAGCAGAAAAAGGGTAATTGGAGAAAATGTCAGATAATTTACAGGAGTTAAATCCTGTTCAACCTTGATGGTCACAATAATGCCTTTGGCTTTTTCTTTCTGTGAGTTGCTGGGTAATTGAAAGGAATTGAGAACAGTCATGTCAAGCTTGGATTTTATAATAGAATATCTTTTACTTCTATTTTAAGAAAAGACTAAAGAAAGACCAAGAGAAAAACAATTAGAACATTAAAAAATGTAACAATAACCTAAATTTGGTTTGGATCAATGTGTTATGATGGAAGTAATGAGAAGTGGTAAAATTCTGGATACATTTCAAAGGTAGGAAAATCGGATTTCCTGACAGTGTTAATGTAGAAATTTTGGCCTGAACTACTGTAATAATGGTGTTGTCTTTGACAGAGATAGGAAATACTGTGGCACACAGGTTTGGTAGTAAATGTATTGGAAGCTTTTTGAGGAATGGATTAGGATCTTGGTCCTATACACTTAAAGATGCCATTGCTTAGTAAACAATCAAGTGGCAATGTCTACCAGGCAGCTGGATATACAAGTTTGATGTTCTGGCAAGAGGTCCTACATATAGATATAAATTTGAGAAAAATATGAGAATTGATTGAATTATGTCCTTATTCATGCAAGAGGTGAAGAGATCTATTAGGTAAGTTGAATTGATTGCTTTTATCAGCTACACAGTGAATTTACCTTTATTATTAACAGAAGAAAAGTTAGTATAATTGGGAATAGATTCAAGTAAGGGTTAGACGTGGTATACAGTTTGCAGAAGTTCTCTTTAATCTTCCATTATTTTCTCAAATAAACAGAAAACAAGGTTAAGAACTATGATGAGAGTTTAGGGTTGTCAAGTATTTTTTTATATTACAAACATGTTCTGAATCGAACACTTTTCCCCTGTGTCTTGTATTGACTGTGTCAGGACACTCTAGATGTTCTATATTCAGTATTTTTTCCAATAAATGACAAAAATTTGGCTTTCAGAGTGATTTTTCAATCACACCCACTGGCAGCTTAAATCACTTAAATGGCAACACAAGCTGAAAGTCATACCTCTACAAATAAAGATCCAGAGAGTCTCTTAAGTTTCTTCCTGCAGGTTTGGCTGAAAGAATGCCAAAAGAAATAAGTAAGAATTAAAATTATTTATTTTTCATATTTAGGAAATGAAAGATTGTTCTCTGGCCAAAGTTCCAAGTCATGAATAAGTAACCACTATTAGAGATAAGATCATATTAGTACCCATGCTCTGAAAATAATTCAAACACCAGTCTACTTCATATAACTATGACTTCTGAAAGTCAGCCAATCAATTGTTAAACTTCATTTTTGAAAATAGACTAACTAGTGATAACCCCATGCTTCTAAACATTAGTCAATCAACAAATGTTTCATTGTATTTTCTGTGTTTTAGTGAACATCAGCCTTAGTACAATGATCACACCGGTACAATATAAAGTTCTGTAATCCCTAAACACTCCTACCTCTCAAAGTCTGCCAAGCTTTGATAAGCCAGGCTTTCTGAAACCTTATGTAATGTCACCTCTGACATCACATATAGACAATGGCTTACAAGTATTGCTATTACTTGTAAGCAAAGGAAAACTTCACCTTTTGCTTCAGATATTAGTCAATTTTATTGTTAGTTTGCAAGTTCACAATCCTTTCAACAACTCAACGCTTGTTACAGTTACTTATTATTTTGGACTTGTGAATGCCAAATGCAATGAGGCTTCCTGAGATAATTAAATTCAGTCTTTTCAGTTATTCTTGTGGTGGTTTCTATTATCTACTAGTGTTTTTGTATATTTGAATCCTCAAATGCCAAAACACAGAAATAAACTTGTGACACATTTTCTGAAGAGTGACATTTACTAAATAAAGAGTGTTCTTTTGGAGCTCTGTGTGTAGTATGCAATTACTCATACAATATGGAAAATGGTGGAAAATCAGATATAAACCAGTATATACACATAAGTGGAATATAATTTCTTACTAGTACTATAATTGTAACAAAAAATAAAAGTTTGATTAAGGGAAATTCATATGAAGCAGTAGAAGGTGGAATGTCTTACATACTATATACATCAGCGCCAGTATTTCAGTTCAAACGTCTTTTGAACATACAGTTATCAAAAGTAATTTCTGATTCTAAAATTACGAGCAAATTTTTAAGTACCAAAATTAAATCTATTGCAACAACACAAATACAAAATAGCTATATTACTATGGCAGAGATAATAAAAGATCTAAATGATTCACCATTTTACAAAAGAGCCATGGTGAAAATAATCACAAAGCAGAAAAAAATTTCCCTTTGACTGTGCAGCATTTTCCTCATGAAAATGTCTTCCTTAGAAGGTTCTGAAGTGTAAAATCCCTTTTAGATGAAACTTCAGAAACAACAGCAAATTTTTGCAGACTCTTTTTTTAGTTAGGAGGTAATGAGAAGAATTGTACTGCTTTTAGTAGAAGTGATAAACATCCAAATAAATGTAACTGTGTATACATGCAAACAAAGTTTATTTAAAGTTGAAGCAAAGCATGAATGATTCTTTGTAAGGTGTGAGCTTTTTGATCCGTGTTGTACATGACACTGCTCAAAGAACCTCATGCTATTGGCATCGAATATTTTCTATTAGCATTACAGAGATAACATGAAATTGTTTTCTAAATTCAGTATGTATGCTGTCAAACCCAGTGACTAAAGGACTTTTGAGATTTTGTTGAAATTTGGGGTTGTTCAGTTCTCTCATATTTAGAAGCCCATTGGCTCTCTTTTAACAAATACAGTGATAGAATATCCAGCTTATTGAAATTATAGTTTAGTTCCGAACAGGCCCCTCCCGATGCTTGTTGACTTTTTAAGTAATTCATTGAATCAGTTCTATTTATTCCTTGTTAATATTTTTCAGTATCTCTTTAACAATAGGATTATGCAAATTGAAAGAAAAGCAAACTGTGTCCTAAAATACTCCATTGCTTAAGAAACTTGTTGAACATGTTAAAGAAAAAAAAAAAAAAGAAGAAAAAGAAAAGACAAAATATCCCTTTAAGTGTCAAGGCTGTTTTAAAAGAGACATTACTTAAGAACAAGAAAAGAAATGTCATCTTTAAGTGTATCATTATTATGGCATTTGCCATGAGTATCTTTGAATATATTTTACATTTTTAAGACTTTGATTTTACATAATGGTTATGTGGGAACAAGTAGCATCCTCATGTGTAGTGTTGAACAGCAAGGTAATACATTGGAATCAATATTTTTTCTCTTCAGGCCACAGCATTTGAAAAGTCATCAATCAACCAATGCTATATAATCCTGATAATGGAAAGGAATGAATAAAGTTATGCCAAAAAAAAATATGGGATTGTAAGTTTCCACAAATAAGTTTGAAAAGCCAGAGACTTTGTGAACTTTATGCGAGTACATGCCAATATACTGGCTCATAGTATATGTTGAACTTTATGCCAGTACATGCTAATATACTGGCATATAGATAACATTGGAAGATGTGTTATATCATTAACAGTTATTCAGTGAACAAATGAGCAAAGTTCATTGGATATGACCACTATAGAAGTGGTGTTATTATGTAAATGAAATACATACTCCAAGGAATTTTATAAGCAAATTCTGTGAAACAAAAAACTATTTAGGAGAATCAAACCATCAGGAAATATGATTTTTAAAAACAGGTATATGATTTACATACTTGCTATTTATTATAGATAAACAATTATTTTTTAACTGTGAGTATTTCACATGCCATCTTCTTCTTTTATCTCAGTGTACATATACCAAAGCATTTAGATTTAATTCAAATTTTCCTGAGCACCCTGTATTTGTTTGGCTAAATCTGGCAACTTTAAAAGGCTGAGATTTTTGAGAAGACATTAAAAGGAATGAGTCACCTTATAGAATTCCAGAAGAAATGAACCAGAAAAATATAAGGTGATTATCAGCAGCATTTTGGGGCCATTGGAAGTCACATATTCAAAATAAGACTAAACGGCGTGGGTATGTGTCATCTCCAACCCCCCTCAGCTATGTGGGAGAGAGCATGGATGGAGACAGAGATGTACATAATTAATGTTATTAGTGTTTATTAGTTTTATCAATTAGTGTTTCAGTTTTACTCATATTAGATATATTTCCATTAAAAATAATTATTATTTGACTTCAATCTGCACTTTCAACCAATATACTATACTCCCTCACAATGAGAGGTAATTATTTAAGATAACTCTTTCTTCCTTAACATTGCAAGATCTGAAATAAACCAACAAAGGAAAATCAAACCACATTTAATCAAAAGTAATTAGTAAACCAGGCATATTGAAAATGTAATCTCCAACACTAAAAGATGGTAGAAATTTCTGTTAGCCTTTGTCTCTATATCTGCTCATGTTCTTCTCAAAAAATACAAAGAAGGTCACATTCATTAGGACATAACAAAGAGCAGGAAAACTTAATAATCTTTATAAAAGGCAGAAATTAGGCTAGAAGTAAGAATTAGGAAATGTAGTTTTTAATTTTGTCCATGTTTTAGTCCATTTTCACACTGCTATGAAGAACCACCTGGGACAGTGTAATTTATCAACAAAAGTGGTTTAGTTGACTCACAGCTCTGAATGGCTGGGGAGGCCTCAGGAAACTCAGAATTGTGGTAGAGGGTGAAGGGGAAGCAAGTCAAGTCTTAAATGGTGGCAGGAGAAAGAGAGCAAAGAGGGGAAGATGTCACACTTTTAAACCATCAGATCTCATAAGAACTCCCTCACTATCAAGAGAACAGCAAAGGGGAAATCGACCCCAATGATCCAATCACCTCCTACCATGCCCTTCCCCTGACACATGGGAATTATAATTTGAGATGAGATTTGGGTGAGGACACAAAGCCAAACCATATCAGTTCATTTACCAAGTCAATATCATAGGGATATTTGATAATATCACCAGCAAATGTGGTGTTATTCTCAAGATAATAGACAAATGCTGAAGAGAAACATAATCTTACTTGGCACATCATAAGCTTCTCTGAAGATGGAACAAGGTACCTGCAAGCAGAATCATTGAGCTAAAACTGTTTCCTTCAGAATACTATCTGAAGTTAACTGTCATTTCTTATAATAATAAGGTTGAAAACAAACTTTTTAAATTATTAAATTATTTAATTTTGGACCTTTATATAGCTAAGTATTTCCCAATGAATTTTGACTATGGGTAACATATATTTTCTGCCTAAAATATCTGCCTTATATTGCAGGGACAGAAAATATTCTCTATTTTTCTACTAGTCCCATAATACAAATGCTTTTAGACATCCAATGATCTATTTCTTTAGTAAGTCTCTATTTTAGCGTTTATGCATGAGATTGATCTAATGCCCAAAGGAGAAATATCATTGTCAGATTTTACATTTTCAAGAGGGACCATATGCATTTTGCTCCTCTTTTTTATGAAGCTCTTTTTACTGCTCTCTCTTAAGAACATATTATGAAAAATCCAATTTCCCTGCAGATATGTCAGACTGTGCTGTTTCTTGAGAGCTAGAACCGAACCTACTTTCGAAATGACTTATGTAATTTGGAACCAAATAGGTGGGTGTTCAGTTTAAGAAATTCTCATAGAATTATCACTTGCAATATTTCCACAATCTGGAACCATTACTCATTGATTTTTTTTCATCTGTTGTGCATCCACTAATGAGGATTGAGGCACCACACTGAGCAGAGATTGAACAAACTCATGCATTGTTTTTTACTAAATAGCTCAGTGAGCCAAAGAGGAAATCATAAGGAGATTAAACAAATGGCTTTATAATGGAGATATGGAAGAAGTAGGAAAGGGACAGTGGTACAGGGTCATAAGAAGGCTCTAGAGAAAATGACATTATCATCTTACTTCTCAACTCACCATTTGTTTGTGTGCATATTTACATATTTATTGATGTTTAATACAATAATGTTAGGTATTACATTTTAACATAATAGTGTTTAATCCATGAAAAAGTGTAACCTACATGTATTATATACTAAAGCCCAGTAATAAAATGAATATCCATGAAACCACCATCCAATTTATAAAGTAAAATTTTACAATACCATTTCATCTAAGTGTTCCTCCTTACAATTTCCTCTCCCACAAATATGAGTGTACTATAAATGCTATCTTTATGTCTTTTATTATTTTTCTTTACATACAATACTTATATGTTCATTCATAAACATTCAATTGCCAATTGATCTTCTTTTTGACTTTTGTAAAAACAGTATCATACTATAAGTAAGTATCCTGGATTGATCATATCATATTCATGCATATTGTACCACATATCTTCATTTCATTCATTTCCACATGCAAAATATCCAGGTGGGTGAATGAGTATTTTTTCTGAATATTTGAGGTCTTTCTTTCCTTCTTTCTCTTTCCTTTCCTCCTTTCTTTCCTGCATCTCTCTTCCCTCTGTTATTACTTCTTTCTCCTCTTTATTTTCTCCCCTTCTTTCCCTCTCTTCCTTTTATTCTTTTCTTTCCTTCTTTCATTCCATCATTTCTTCCTTCCTTCTCTTTTCCTTTTTTTCTTTTTTTATTACAGCAGTTTTACAATAAACATCCTTATAGCTCTCGATGCTTGACAAAAAGAAAGCATAGAATGTATTACATGAGAGGGAAATGGTTTTGTAATTGTTGTGGGGATTATCATCAGTGGTAATAAAATCAGGTCAGTAGGTTTTAAATGCTAATTTGTATTTCCCTTAGTACTAATAAAGTTAAACATCTTTTAATGAGCTTGTTTGCAACATGTTTCCTCTTCTGTAAGATGCCTATTTGTGGCCTTTTTTCAATTTTCTATTGAGTTTTGTTCTTTTCTAATTGATTTGTAAGAGTCTTCCTAATCCTTTGCAGATTTCATGTACTGCAGACATTTGTTTGTGTTTTGTCTTTTCACTGTCTTTAGGTGGTTGATTTTTTGTGTGTAGAAAAGAAGTTTATAATGAACATATACTAAAATTTGTCCGTTTTAAATTCTTAACATGTATTTTGTCTTTCCCTAGCTCAAATTTAGAAAAAAAATATATTATTTATTATTTTCTTTTAAGATCTCAAATATTCTCCTTGAACCATTCCCCTCATCCTATCTAGAAGTAACTTTTGTGTATGGTGTAAAGTAAGAATCAAATTTAAGGATCCAATTTATGTGGGCAGTTAATTGTTCAATCTCTCTTTTTGAATATTCTTTATTCCACAGTGATCTTCAATTGCACTTTTATGGTATATTAAGTTGTAAAACACAGTCTATTTCCCATATCTTCATTTTGTTCCAGGTGTCAATGTTTTTGTATCCCTGTGCCAGTAACATACTGACTTTATAATTCAAGGTTTATAATATACATTCATATCTGGTAGGGTACATTCCTCACTTTTGGCCATTTTAGGTCTTTTGTTCTTCCAGATAATTTTTAGAATTAGTTTGTCAAGATTCATTAAAAAATCCTGTTGGAATTTTGGTCAAAATTGCCTTGAATTTCAGATAAATTAAAGGACAATTGATGTAAATGTGATTTTGAGCTTTCATATCTATAGGAGTAGCATAGATTTTCATTTCTTTAGGTCCTTCAGAAAAATTTGTTTTGATCTGGAAAATACTCTCCTCCATCAACTCTATAGCTTAGCAAAATTCTGGCTCAGCTGGCATGAATTCAGTAAAGCCCTAGACCAGCATTATCCTTTCCAATAGATACATTATGCAAGCTACATGCATAACTTAAATTTTTTTAGTAGCCACAGTATTTAAAAAGTAAAATGACACAGATGAAGTTAACAGTAATAAAGTGTTTACTTAACCTACTATATCTAAAATGTCATTTTGACATTAAAGCAATATAAAAATTAATGAGATATTTTGCATTTTATTCAAATTTTGTCTTCAAACTCTAGTGTGTATGCTTAAAGCATATCTCACTTTAGACTAATCTCATTGCAAGTACTCAATAGCCATATGTGACTAGGGGCTTCTGTATCAGTGCACTGGAAATCTCCCTTTCTATTTAGGTCATTCTTCTGAACAGGAAATGTCCTTGAATACACAGCTACATAGAGGTTCCTTGGCCCTTTTTTTCAGCTATAATTACTAGGGAAAGAAACCTCTACTGGAAGTTCATTCATGAATAAATATATACAGTGATATTGAAACAATATAAAGAAGAGACTTCGTCCTGGTACATAAAAGACAAGGTTACCAAGGCCCATGGGTCACACATGTCTAGGAATATCTCCCTAACAACGTTTTGCCTCCCTTAACAAGCAGACAAAAATTACATATCAGAAGAGGGGCCTCTCCTAACTTAGCTGACCAAGCTGAATTCCTAACCATAAAAAGAAGAAACCAACTCTTTACCTCTTTGAGTAATGTCTTCCGAGTTTACTGAAGCTAGACTGGCATTTCCAGAAAGAACCAGACCAGATCCAGCCAGCATAAAGACAAGATAGACTACACTCCTGACCTTTCAGGGAGTTTTTTCCTCACTATTATCTCATTATAATATTGAAAATCACACCCAAGTGTGAAGACTCAACATATTAATGACACATACAATACACTAAGAAGCAAGTTGTATTAGTCCATTCTCACACTGCTGTAAAGACATACTTGAGGCTGGGTAATTTACAAACAAAAGAGATTTTATGAGGTAATGGCTCTGCAGACTGTACAAACTTCTGCTTCTGGGGAGGCCTTGGAAAACTTAGAATCATGGCAGAAGGCAAAAAGGAAACAGGCACATATTCACATGGCTGGCAGGAGAGAAAGAGAAGTGCTATGCACTTTCAAACAACCAAACGTCATGAGACCTAACTCACTATCAGGACAACAGCAAGGGGAAAATCCACCCCATGATCAAATCACCTCCAACCAGATTGCTCCCTTAACTTTGGGGATTACAATTCAACATGAGACTTGAGTGGAGACACAGAGCTAAACCATATGATATGTTAAAGTGCAGCAGGTGCTGAAAGTTCCCTGCGTCTAGATGCCTGTATGTCACTCCTTTTCTGGCCTCAGTTTCTTTATTATTATTATTGGTTTCTTTAAATAAAAATTGAAGGTTTTTTCTTTTTTTATTATATATATTATTTTTATTATACTTTAAGTTCTGGGGTACATGTACAGATCATACAGGATTGTTACCTATTGTATACACATGCCATGCTGGTTTGCTGCATCCAACCCCCCATTATCTACATTAGGTGTTTCTCCTAATGTTATCCCTCCCCAATCCTCCCACCCCCTGCTATCCCTCCCCTGGTCCCCCACCCCCTAATAGGCCCCAGTGTGTGATGTTTCCCTCCCTGTGTCCATGTGTTCTCATTGTTCAACACCCACTTATGAGTAAGAACATGCAGCATTTGGTTTTCTGTTCTTGTGTCAGTTTGCTGAGAATGATGGTTTCCAGCTTCATCCATGTCCCTCCAAAGGACATGAGTTCAGCCTTTTTGTGGCTGCATAATATTCCATAGTGTATATGTGCCACATTTTCTTTATCCAGTCTATCACTGATGGGCATTTAGGTTGGTAATGATAAGAGCCAAGACCTTCAGAGAGCTGGCACTGGGGTCTTTTTCCCATGCATTGCTCCCTTGCTTTGCTCAAGCTGGAAGCCTATCAAACTTGCCTGAGAAAAAATAATTGGATCATAGAAATGATTTCTCCCATACTGTTCTCCTGATAATGTGTGAGTCTCACAAGATCTCATGGTTTTATAAGCGTCTGGCATTTGCCCTGCTGGCACTCATTCTCTATCCTGCTGCCCTGGGAAGAGGTACCTTTGTCATGATTGTAAGTTTCTTGAGGCCTCCCCAGCCATGCACAACTGTGAGTCAATTAAAACTCTTTTCTTTATAAAGTACCCAGTCTTGGGCATTTCTTCATAACAGCATGAAAATTAATACACATTTTTACAAGTTATTGATATAGGAAATGGGGTAGTGTGTATTTGAAAGTTCCCTCACTTCTGCAAGCCCAGTTAACACATTAAAAGTATGCTTTATTAAGGTTTTACTTGTTTTTCTGCAGTAGAGTCCTTCAGAATCTAGATATTCCTCTGGGAGTAAAACTTCTTTATTTGTATTTTTAAAACCACTTTTGCTTTCTACAGTTTCCTTTCACCACCTAAAAATCCTGTAGGAAATTAATGGCTTCTCTCTTATATTTGTATAAAAATTGGTTTCCAAGTTGTTTTTTTGATTTTTAATTGAGAGTTTTCATTTTTTAAAATAACGTTCTAAGGGTTTAAAAGCTTTAAATTAGCTGGATTCAATAATTATCAACTCATGGTTACTTTTGCTTCATATATGTCCTTGTTTAAAACACCCAATTTATTTTGAAGCAAATTCTAAAAACCGTTATTTTATATGTGCTAATATTTCAATAAGTATCACTAAAAAGATAACGGCTCATTGTTGTAAATATGTTATCATCACAAATCAAAAATTAAATATAACTTCACAACAAATAAACTCTATAAGCTATGGTTTTCTCATCTAAAAATGGGAATAATATGATCTATTTCAGGTTTATAAATGTTACTAATATTATTAATAATATATAAAATGATCTTTTTTGCATTTCATCTTTTTCTATTATACTAAGGGTTTTGTTGATGTGTTTTTATGTTGAATCATCATGCATTAGGATGATGAAGACTCTCTGTTAATTACATATTGATATTATATTTCTGGACTCCAGTGACGAATACCTTATTTTGCACTTTTACATCTATCTTCTAAGTGAGATTACTTTGTAGACCTTTAAGTTATTTTTCTCAGTTATTTAATTCCTGAGTTTTAATAGCTCATTTTACTAGTTTTCTTTATTTCATTGGAGTGATGTGAGTTTTATCAGATGTACTTGTTATTAAAATATTTGAAGCTTGTTTATGGAAACAGGAAATATCTAGTATTGACAATATTTGGGAAAGTAGTTATTTTTCAGTTCCTTTACCTGGCTTCATTTCTTTTCTTTCTGCCTTTCTTTTTTTTCCTTCCCTTATTTTGGTCAACACATAATACAGTTGACCCTTGAACAACGCTGGGGTTAGTGGTGCTGACTCCTTGTGCCATTGAAAATCTTTGTATAGCTTTTGACTCCCCCAAAACTGAATTACTAATAGGCTATTACTGACTTAAAACCTTCCTATGACATAAACAATTGATGAATACATCTTATGTATGTGTTATTTTCTGTGTTCTTATAGTAGAGAAAAGAAAGTGTTATTAAAAAATCATAAGAAAAAATACATTTACACTGCTGTGTAAATGTATTATACTACAAGTTTACATAGTCTGTTTAAAAGATGAATTGCCCGTATGACATGATGAGTAACTGCAACTGCACACCTCAATCTACAGTACATATCAAGCAATTCGATTTTTTCTTGTAATGTCATGAGTTTTTTCTGTTTCTTGGGAGCACCTCCAGCATCTCTAGTGGCACTTTGTATGGGTCCCTTGGTGTCATTCAAGGTTTACAGTATTGCACTAAACACAATGAAAATTACATGAGAACTAAAAGAGAACAATTTTTACTACAATACGTAATTTACTGTCAAGATGAACTGTTCATACAGAGATGACTAGAATCTCACAGTATTTTAAACAGATACTTGCACTTGCAACACTTGAGTTCACCACAACAACAGGAGATGGCTGTGACATTATTATAGTGTTACAGTAGCACTAAAGTTAATTTTTTGAAGTTATTATTTAATACTGCAATTTTATGTGTGTTTACGTTTGTCTTTACTGCGAATGACATCACATACAGTCTATAAGTGTTTATGTGCATAAGTTTCAGTAAATATTAACTTTGTGTAATAGATGTGTGTACTTTATGGTAGTAAATGATAAAGTAAAATGGTACCTACATATATTTTATGCATTCATGAGATACCTTACTGAATGAATCCACTCATCATTATGTAATGAGATCTTGTCTCCCTTGTTTTTTGAATTAAAATCTATTTTGTCTGACATAAATATTTGTACTCCTGCATGCTTTTGCTTTCTGTTTGTGTGAAATATATTAAATCCTGCAACTTTGCTAACTTTGTCGATTAGTTCTAAGAGCTTTATGGTAAAATTTTTAGGATTTGCTATATAAAAGATCATGCCATCTGCAAACAGGGACAATTCGACTTACTCTTTCCAATTTGGATGCCCTTTATTTATTATTCTGCATAATTTCCCTGGCTAGGACATTCCAGTACTATGTTGAAAGTGGGCATCCTTGCCTTGTAAAATGCTGGAAGGTTTTCAGTAGGATGTTAGCTTTGTCTTTGTCACATATGGCTTTTATTGTGTTGAAGTATGTTGCTCTTATACCTAATTTGTTAAGAGTTTTTATCAAAAGCTTTTTCTACATTGAGATAATTATATTGTTTTTGTTCTTCATTCTGTTGATGCGATGTATCACATTTATTTATTTGTATATGTTGAATTATTCTTGCATCCCTAGGATAAATTCCACTTAATCACAATGTATTCTCTTTTTGATGTACTGTTGATTTCACTTTGCTCATATTGTACTGAGGTTTCTGGCATCTATCAGTTCATCAGGGATATCAGCATGCTGTTTCCTTTTTGTTGATTTTGTTTGTCTGTTTTGTTATTAGATTAATACTGGCCTCACAGAATAAGTTAGGAAAAATTCTATCCTCATCAATTTTTTTGGAATAGTTTGAGAAGAGTTTGTGTTGAATTATCTTTAACAGTTTGTTAGAATTCAACGTTAAATCCATCTGGTCCTGTGCTTTTCTTGGTGAGACACTTTTTATTAACGATTGAAATTTGATACTCATTATTGGTCTGTTCATATTTTTTATTCCTTGCTGGTTCAATCTTGGTAGGTTATATGTGTCTGGAAATTTGTCCTTTTATTGTAGGCTTCACGTTTTTTGATATGTCATGTTTGTTAGTCTAATTTCTTTGGTATCAGTTATAATGCTTCCTTTTACATTTCTCATTTTATTTATTTGGGTCTCAGCTGTTTTCTTAGGCTTGCTAACAATTTGTCAATTTTGTTTCAATTTTCAAAAATCTAAGTTTTCATTGATCTTTTATATTTTAGTCTCTTTCTTTTAGAGAAATGGTTTTATTATTCCTTTCTTCTGCTCTGATCTTCATTATTTCATTACTCCTACTAATTTTGGGTTTCATTTGTTCTTGCTTTGTAGTTCCTTGAGGTACCTCATAATATTGTTTACTTAATATCTCTCTGCTTTTTTGATATGTTTATTGTTACCAAGTTTCCTGTTTGTACAGCTATTCCAGTATCAGAGAGGTTTTGATATGTCTTGTTTTATTTCAAAAGAATTATTTTATTTCTTCTTTGACACATTAGTATTCCAGAAGCAAGTTATTTAATTTCAACATATTTGTACAATTTCCAAAGATCCTTTTGTTCTTGATTTCTAGTTTTCTTTGTCATCTCAAAAGACATCTGACATGATTTCGATTTTTTAAAATTTGTTGTGACTTGTTTTGTGATGAAATAATGAAAATAAGTAATGAAATAATGGTTGATCCTGAGACTATTCCATGTGCTCATGAGAAAAAATGTATATTCTGAAGCTATTGAATGAAATGTTTTGTAAATATCTGTTGCATACATGTGGTCTAAGTCCATTTGATCTCTCTATTGTAGTTTAAGTTCGATGTTTCTTTGCTGAATTTCTGTCTAGATGATCTAATGCTGAGAGTATCTGATGCTGAAAGTGGCA
The DNA here is from genome assembly GCF_001604975.1 of Cebus imitator. Taxonomy (NCBI): domain Eukaryota; kingdom Metazoa; phylum Chordata; class Mammalia; order Primates; family Cebidae; genus Cebus; species Cebus imitator. The sequence goes on from NW_016107403.1 coordinate 4,780,555, forward strand.
TTAAATTCCCCAACTATTATTGTATTGGGCTATCTCTCTCTCTTTAGGTCTAATAATTTTTGCTTTACATATCTGGGTGTTCTGAGATTATGTGCATATATATTTACAATTGTTATATCTTCTTGCTGAATCTATCCCCTTAATGACCTTCTTTGTCTCTCATTTTCTGAATTAAACCCTATTTTGTCTGGCATAAATATCTGTACTCTTGCATGCTTTTGCCTTCTGTTTGTGTGAAATATCTTTTTATGTTTTTGTTTTCAGACTATGTATCTTTAATTGTAAAGTGAGTTTCTTATAGACAGCATGTAGTTGGTTCTTACAGTTTTATTCATTTAGCCATTCTATATCTTTTAATTTAAAAATTTAAACCATTTACATTAAGCATTATTATTGATAGGTGGGGACTTAGTTTTGTCATTTTCTTAATCTTTTCTGATATTTTAAATACATTCTTTGTTTCTTCCTCTCTTACTGATTAAGAGAGCATTTTGGTAGGTTTCTGTAGTAACAATGTTTGTTTTCTCTTTCTCCTTTGTTTATCTGCTCTGCCAGTGGGTTTTATACTTTCACATGTTTTCATAATGGTAGATATCATCCTTTTACTTCCCAATGTAGGACTGACATATATTTTTTTGATAGGGACATTCTAGTGGTGATAATTTCTCAGGTTTTGCATAACTCTGAGAAACTTTATTTCGTCTTTGTTTCTGAAAGATAGCTTTGCTTTATGTAGTATTCTTGGTTAACAATTTTATTTTTTTCATCAGTTTGAATCTATCATCTTATTCTCTTCTGGCCTATATCTGGTGGGGATTCCCTTATATGTAGTTTAACGCTTTTTATCTTGTTTTTTGTTTGTTTGTTTGTTTTAATTCTCTCTTCCTTTGACTTTTGAAGTTTGACTTTTGACAGTTTGACCTCAGAGTTCCTCAAAGAGGATTTTTGGTTTAATCTATATGAGGATCTTTAAGCTTCTTGTTTCTGGATGTCTACATCCCTCCCAAGACTTGGAACATTTTCAACTATTACTTCACTGAATAAGTTTTCTATGTGTATTTTTTAAAAATCTCTTTGTCTTCTAAAATTGCCAAAATGAAAATTTTTTTTTGCTTAATGTTGTTCCATATACAGTAATGCATAGGCTTTTCTCATTTTTTAAATCTGTATTTTTTTTCTTTTTGTCTAACTGTGTTGTTTCAAAAGGCCTGTCTTCCATGTCAAATAATTATTTCTTCTGATTAAATGACCCCATCATTTAAGCTATCAATTGTATTTTTAAATTTTATTTCTTAAATTCTACGCTTCTAAGATTTCTGTTTGGATCTTTATTTATGCCACTATTTGTTAATTTTCTCATTCTGATCATGAATTGTTTTCCTGATTTATTTGAGGTCTATCTATGTTCTCATGTATCTCACTGAGTTGCCTTAAGATCACTGGTGTCTATTACCGGACAATACTCTGTTCCTTTGGAGTTTTCATGTTTCCTTGTTTTTTCATATTTCTTGGGTTCCTACATTAACATCTGTGAATCTACTTGAACAGTCACCTCTTTAAAGTTTATACAGCAGCTTTTATAGGAAAATACTTTCTCTTTTAGAGTTGTCTATAGTGTCAGTTAAGTAGGGTATTTTGGCTTTGATTCTGGGTGGGCACAGTAAAGTAGTCTCTATATAAAATTGAGTCTATTATTAATGTCAGTGGTGTCTGTGTGTTGCTCAGTGGCCTAGGATGCTATTGTTTCTGGAGGCAGTGGCATGACTTGCTGGAAGAAAAATGCTAGACCCCTGGTGGTGCACATATGTGGGCAGTGGCCCCAGTGTTGGAGGGATACATTTTTTAGTGGTACCAGTGGCAGGTCCAAGTAGCCTGATCTTTAGGCCCCTGGTTGGCAGGCACCAGCAGTGCCCAGTCCCAAGTAAGCTGGTTTTTTGGCCATGGGACAGCATACTCATGTGCCAGTGGTGGCAGCAGCAGGCCTGTCCTATGAACATTTGAGGGGTGCACATGGACACCAGCTATCGTGGCAGCAGGCTCCAGCAAGGCTGATTTTCAAGCTCCTAGTAAATGCACATGGGTGTCAGTAGTGGTGGCAATGGGCTTTACATGGGCTGATCTTCAGGCTTCTGAACAGTATGCATAGGCACTGGTGTTGGCAATAGTGGGCTACAGGCAGGCTGATCTGTAGCTGCTGTCAGTAGTGGGCTAGTCCTTGGGACCCTGGGTGGTATGTACTCACAATGGCCATGGCAGCAGCAGGCCCACAGAGTTGGTCTTTTAAGCCACAGCTTAGCTCATGCAGGTACATGGTGACTCCACTGCTGGAGGCACTGGAATTGCTGTTCACACTGGCGGCCCCAGGTAGGCAGCTCTCAGTCTCTAGGAGCATGTCCATTGGCTGTCTGTATTCCGAGAGCAACCACTTTGATATTCTCAGGCACCTACTCCTCAGGGTGTAGGATGCTCCATGGGTTTAGATACCAGAGATATGGCTTCATCCTTGAGTCTAGCTGATGTCATGATGCTGCGGCACTTTGGGTGGATGTGGGGGAATGTCAGCAGGGCCTTAGGAATATGAGGTTCAGGGGCTGTTAGTCCCAGAACAGACTGTACTCTGGTGGTGGCCTTGATCTCGACATGTCACCATGCTGCAGCCTGGGCCGTAGGGTGTGGGGGGTACCCAACAAGAATTCCCACTCTAGAATAGTGCAGTCACATGGACTCCAGGCAGCTCTCTATACTAAACCTAGGGTCTGTGAGGCCTGAGAGGCTTTTCTGTAGCTAGAATTGCAGGTGTCTGTGGTAGGAATGTGGACTGCTGGGGATCTCCCACTTACCTTGTCCCTGAAATGGAGAGTCTCTCTAAAGGCAAGGTGATCAGGCTAGTTGCTTCATTTCTCTCTCTATGCTGCCATTTCAAGTTTACATGCCTCAGACGGTTTTTTGTCTTTCCATGCTGAATTCCAGTGTTCTCCCTTTAGGTACTCTATTTGATGTGTAGTTATCTATCTGCTGTTTTGGTCCTTTTTTTTTGGAGGAGGTGAGTGCTGAATTCTTCTAGTCATCCATTTTGATGTTCTCTTTTATAAAGTCAGAGTTCTTGTTAACATGCTCCCCAATACTCTAATGGATATTATGTAGTAACACATTATTTGTGGCGTTATTTTTATTTTTTATTTTTTTTGAGATGGAGTCTCACTTTGTTGCCTTGGCTGGAGGGCAGTGGCAAGATCTCAGCTCACTTCAACCTCCACCTCCCAGGTTCAAGCAATTCTCCTGCCTCAGCCTCTACAGTAGCTGAGACTGCAGGTGCACACAACCACGCCTGTCTAACTTTTGTATATTTAGTAAAGACAGGACTTCAACATGTTGGCCAGGCTGGTCTTGAACTCCTGACTTTGGATGATCCTCCCTTCTTGGCCTCCCAAAGTGCTGGGATTACAGGTATTAGTATTGTTTTTCAAAGACATGAGCCACTGCACCCAGCCCCAGTATTTGTTATATTATTTTTCTTTATGGTCTTTCTCTCCCATAGAGTGATAAATGATTTGTGACAAAATACTTTCAACAAATGTTAACTAAATAAATGAATGAATAAGTAAATATACATGTAAAAGATGTAATAATCTGGCTGACATAGACATCAGCTTTTTTTGTTTGTTTTTACCTACCAAGAATAAAATGAAACTTCAATCACAGATATTTAGGATAAAGATGATAATCGGCCCCAAAATCACTTTGTTCTTTTGGAGTCCTTAAAACACCAGAGTTTCTAAAATATGTGAATTGCCTGTCTTTGGTTACCTTTTTCTACAGATATATAGATAGATACAGATGTATAAACATATATAAATTTTATGCATATATATCTGTGCATATATATCCGAATCTATCTATATCTATATATATATATACATCTTCTACAGATACATAAATATATGTATCTGTAGAAAATATATATATTCCCTGGTCTGGGTTTCCTAAGGAATCTAAATTGATAAATAATAATATGTACTGAGAATAAGAGAGAAACAAATATTTGAAAGGATAAATGAGAAACAAACTTTCTCAAAATCACAAATTATATGGTAATGCCATCAAGCTTTCTTCATGCAGCTTGGAAGTAGATAAACTCAGCAAGTGATGATGATAAAGGCTATACATTCATTTTTCATTTGCAGGGGAGTTGCTTTCATTCCTGGGGGAAAATATTCAGTATGATTAAGACTAGTGTTTTTATTTCTTACACGTAATGATAAAATGTTTTACAGGGTTTTAACCCAATAACTTAATAATAATTAAAACTCTGAAATAAATGAAGAACAATTAAAAACTGTTAAAATAATTCCAGACATTATATAACAATAAAATGAGAATTTTAGATCATCTAAAAGCTATGTTTTTAAAATGTACTTAGTATTAAGCTTGAAACTGTGATATGTCTCAGGTTTTTGTTTTAGACCTGAAAATGAATTCATACACACCGGCAGTTTTTGTGAGCTTTACGGCTCAGTATGAAAATTAATCCTGGACAGGCAGGGCTGTTTCTCAATTTCAACTGTCCTAAGAAGAAAACAATTTTTTTTCCATGAGTTATGTACATTTTGCTTTCATTCCATGTCATATGCTAGTTTATGCCCTGCACATTTGAAACAACTACTTGCTTAGATGATGTTCTGGGTATTTCTTTCATATTTTGCTTGGTTTCACTATGTTTAATTATTTTGTTTTTGTTTTTATGTCTCCATTTTGAGGAAGTTGGTAGAAAGGATGTAGCTTGCTATGTATACAGAATAACTATTAAAACACTTTATGGTAAAAATTAAAGTTTCCAGAGACTCACTGAAAGCAATTTATTCCTACTGAATCTTTCTTATTCACTTTTTCAACTTGTTATCTATCTGATACAGGAGGCCCCTTCCCTACAAATAAGTACAATGAGCATAGATGAATCTATGATCACATTTTGCCCTTCAGGCCATGTTAAAGACAACTCTGAAAGCCCAATTACAGAAACTTAGTAGCACTCATCAAATGGTAATCATCTAGTGCCCATCTGTTCATGTCAATGCAGTCAATATTCTACAGAACAAGTAAAACAAAATCTATCTTTTGCTCAACACAGGGCTACAGAATAGCAGGACCCTTAAGTTAGCAGCCAACACTACATCTCCAGTATGCCTCATTTTACAAATTAAACCTAAAAGTTTAACTCATAAAACCATTTTTCATATTACCTAGTCTATCCATTTTTAACACCTCCCATTTTATTTTTCCTTCACAAAGCATTTGCATCTTAAGCACAAAGATGCAAAATATAACATTATATTTTTCTAGTATTGTTTCCCTCAAATAATGTTTCACCCTCTCACAGCCCTGTGAGACATGGACATCCCCTCCTTTTAGAGATGAGCATAGCTTTTCTCTTGCCAGTTTCCAGCAGGTTTCCTGACATCAACTATAAACACACAGCTGGAGGTCCATGGTTGGCTTTTAGAGAATGAAAAGTCAAAGCTAAAGCAGGTGCTACATCAGTTTGCAAACAGGATTTTTTAAAGCCTCTATAATTAGCCTCTTTTCCAGTATTGCATTACCTTCAGCAGTCCTTGTTTTGAGATTTTCTAATTTCAAGAGACACTTAATTTATAAAGCTAGGTGTTAATTTACACATAGCAGCAGTGCTAGACAAGATGACTTTTGACATAATTACCACCATAACTGAAAGCATGTCTGAAGACTGGGATATAGTTATTTTTGTTTTTAAACCATATTTGACTTCACCAATAACATTCGAGTATTATAAAAATTGCCCAAAGACCATTAACAAGATTTAATAGTTAAATGCCAAAACTATAAAAGAATTAGCTGTTCAAAAGTGTGTTAATCCTTAATGCCAATTTTATAGGGCCACTGTTAGCTACTGAGGAAAAATGAGCATATGCAACTAAATTTGTAAAGTCCAGTGTTTTTAAATACTGGAACATAAGCTGAAAAATATCACAAATACATGCTTAAGAAATATTGCTAGTATCATAGATGGAAAGGACAGAAAATGAGGCCTTGCTGAAATGATGCTACACTTTGATTTCCCCAGGAAGCAGACTTTGAAATGGAAATTTGCTTGAAGTAAATGTATTGGGGAGAGCTTTCAGAATTAACACCTGTGGAGAGAGTGAAGGAGGCAAGATTGGGCAGAGGGAGAAGCTGAAATGCATGCAATCACAGCAAAGGCCTTAGCTGACTCTGTAAAAGGAGCTCTGGAATTGAGGTAATCATGGAAACCAAAAGGTGTTTTGTCAAACTTAATTGTATTGAAACTCATTAGATAATGGGTTACTGTTACAACACTCAAACAGTATTTGGGTTTGACATTATAGTCATTGAGCTGACTCACTTGAATATTGTTACTAAAACACCAGGGGTTTCATCTAGGTCCTGCAGCTTACCATACATGAAGCCAATCACTGAGACAATGAGTATTGCCAAAAAAGGAGGCTCTAGACTATCAGGTGCTGCAGCAAAGGAGATGGGAGATCTGTCTGATTCATCTCCTTGACCTACCAAAATTGGGAGTTTATGCAATGAGGAAGGAAAATAATAACTACATGTGGGCAAACATAAATTAGGGAGGTGTAAGAAAGAGGAGTTGGTCTTCAGGAAGCAGGTGTTCAGTTAGGCAATCTTGATGAGTGATGGTTCTGATGTTTCATTGTCTATATGCAGTGATCTGGTACATTTTAACTCCTTGATACTATCTGAGGGGCCTGATGGTTGCTTCCTGAGAAATGAACTAAGATTTTAAAAAGATAACTTTCTTACATTTTAGGACTGAAAGGGTCTATGTTTGTTTCAAAGAAACCATAAACATCAGTTCTACCAGATAATTGGGCTGGTTTCAATATTGTAATTAGCCCTGGATTACAATTTGGAGCTCATTTGTATTGTGGTTCCAGAAATTACATGAAAGTCAACTGCCTACTTATGATAATGGCTTCATACAATTTTTCTTCGTTTTGTATTGATTGTTGTTACAAAGACCATGTTTATTTCTCAATGTTCATACAAATATCCTGGAAATCACTATTGACTCATCTTTCATCCTCATATCACCACCCAGATCCATCCTAACCCTTTCAAAGTAAACTACTAAATTTCTCTTGATTTTTCCTTTTTTCTATCCCTTGTTACTATTTCCTTAATTTGATTCATTAGTTTGTCTTCCTGGGTCTGAAATAATCTTTTAACTGGTTTCTCAGATTTATTTTCTTGTCCTCTTGGTTTTGTTGTCTACTCACAGTCAATGTTATCCATTAGAATTGCAGACTTGGTTATTTCATGCTTTTAAAACTTTTTATGGTTTCTTTAGCCCTTAGTGTGTAAGTCCAACACAATTAATAAGCATACAGCCCCTACAGAATATGGCACCTGCCAACACGTCTTTTTTTTTTTCTTTATTTTTTTGAGACACAGTCTCACTGTTTCACCCAGGCTGGAGTGCAGTGGTGCAATCTCAGCTCACTGCAACCTCCGCCTTCCAGGTTCAAGTGATCCTCCTGCCTCAGCTTCCCAAGTAGCTGGGACTATAGGCACACACCACCATGCCCATCTAATTTTGTATTTTTAGTAGAGATAGGGTTTCACCATATTGGCCAGGCTGGTCTTGAACTCCTGGCCTTAAGTGATCCACCTGCCTCAGCCTCACAAAGTGCTGGGATTACAAGTGTGAGCCACCACACCTTGTCTTCTGCCAACGTGTTCATTCTCATGTTAGAAAAGCCTTCCTCTCTCCCTTACTCCTAGTTCAGTTCTTTTCATGTGTCATCCTTTCTCCCACTGTGGGCCTTTATCCATGTTATTCTGCAGGTGAAAATATGCTCCCAGAGCATTCATAACTTCTTCTCTCCACACAAAATAATCCTGCCCACATTTATCTTTTGTGTCTCAATGCAAATATCTATTCTACAGGGAGGGCTTTCTTTCACAACTGATTAAATACTCTGCTGCAGTTCTATGCCATGCTGTTTTTATGTATTATAAAACTCATCACACTTTGAACTATTTCAGTTCTCTGCTAGATTGGATGATTCTTTAGGATATAAACCTCATCTGAATTTTTCACCTAGAAAAGTACTTAAATACTAAGAGACCTTTATTGTATTCTTTTTTAAAAAAATTAAAAACATTTTTCTCATTATAAAATGAGAAAATGACACACATCCATTGGGGAAAAAAGCACTACAGATGCTATAATGCATTATAAAATCATGCACATCCAGTGGGGAAAAATGAAAAGTAGAAAAAAAGACAGTTCAAAATTTAAAATGATCTATCATCCCAGTCAAATGATCAGCACCGTTACTCTGTGAGTGATGTCATTCTAGCCTTTTTTCTAAGAATGTGAAATCTGTATGAGCGTATACTCTTTGAGTATGCTTGGAGGGGTGTGTGCACATGTAGGGTAAGGGAGAAAACTGTATTCTATAGAGAATTTAACTATATGGATTTTTAAAATATTTAATGTAAAAGTATTCCTCTATGCCACTGAATATTCTCTTCAACTGTGACTTTTAAGAATCCTAGGCATATGAACCTACCATTATAACTATATGTTCTCTGTTTTGGGATATTTAATTTGTTTCCAATTGTTGCCTTATCTACATAATGCTTAATAAGCCTACTGAGATCATTTCAAAAGGGCAACTATGATTATTTAATTATATAAATCAGTCTTTCTTAGGTTCTTTAAGTAGATTAGTTCCAAAGAAACAAATTAATTTTTTTTTAAATAGATACTTGTTTTTTAATGGTAAAGTAAATCTTGATGTTGTTGTTTTGTTTATTATTTTTCTACTGCCCAAATTGGGGGAAGGAAATAGGTAATGATTTCCGGGTATATCTAGTGGATAAGTATCGTGGCACATTGCTCAGCTTTGTGAAAGGTTTTAGCAAAAAGAAACACCTTCAGATATGGCAATTGGCCCTTATTACACATGCTCCTTACAGTTGTTAGGTGGGAAAGAAGATGATTATATATAAATATAATATGTATATAATATTGTGTATGTAATTGTAATAATACATTTATAAAAATATAATACATATATCTTGCAACAATAGACAAATTATATAATACACCTATGTATAATAAAACATCTATTATTAAAATAAAATTTTAATAAACAATAAAATATTATGATGCAAGGTTCAGTGTTGTACCAACTGCCATTATGAACCAGAAACAAGTCAAAAACACAAGGAACCTGAGGCTCATCCCATTCCAGGGAATGTAGAGTCATTGACTCTAACAGTATTGCTAAGTCACCTTTAAAACTTAGAACAGTCTTACATTGAATGATTTCAACTTAGTCAAGGCAGTCTCTCTGAATGTATTAGAAAAAGCTAGGAGGAAAAGAACTCCAAATAGACAAACAGACTAAAAATCTATAGTTGGATGTAGAGGCTTTTCTGGCACATGCTGACCTAGGCCTGGTCACTTCTCTGTCTTTATTTTTCTCACCATGTTCCAGCTGCAATGTGTTGGTGAATATCTGCCATTTCAGAGAAAATGTCTCTCTTCTATTTCACAGAATATTTGTAATTTTTTCACTCAGAGACCACATTGTTGTTTAATTCTCTAGACAGTTTAATAATAAAATGATTTATTCAGATGCCATGACCTAGACTAAAATATACTGAGGAAAATTGTTTATTAGAAGATAGCTGAGGCTGGGGCTGGTGACTCATGCCTGTTATCCCAACACTTTGGGTGGTGGAAGCAGGTGGATCCCCTGAGGTTGGGAGTTTGAGACCAGGCTGACCAACATGGAGAAACTGCATCTCTACTAAAAATACAAAATTAGCTGGGTGTGGTGGTGCATGCCTATAATCCCAGCTACTCAGGAGACTAAGGCAGGAAAATTGCTTGAACCTGGGAGGTGGAGGTTGCCGTGAGCTGAGATAGCGCCATTGCACTACAGCCTGGGCAACAAGAGCAAAACTCCGTCTCAAACAAACAATTCAAACAAACAATAAAAACACCTGAAAGCACTGATTTATCATATATTCTATGTCACTCATAATGATGAGAATCATAATACACTTACACTGTTCATTATATACACTCTTCTAAGCAGTTTTCATGTTTAACAATTTTGAATAATCCTCAATAAACCAAACCCTGTGATGCTGAAATACTATTATGCCCAATTATTGATAAGGAACATGAAGCACAGAAAGTAACTTAAGCAGGATCACTTATTTGGAAAGTAGTAAAAGTAAAATTTGAACCCAGGACGCTTGAGCTCTAGAGCAAGTACTTTGCATTTTTACATTCGGCTGCCTCTCATCAAGAGAACTGCTATCTTCCTAGGTTATCGGGCACAAAGTATTGGATTATTGTAATTTAAGCCAAAACTTGAACCCTAAACCAAAGCTTAAATCAAATGCTAATCCTAAAGCAATTTGCCAGCAAATCTTAGCATTGCTCCTTCTAAATCACCAGGAACTCTCCACTCCTGCCTTTGTCACTTCTGAGAGCACCAGTTCTACATATGCACATCTAACATCTTCACAAATGAATGCTTGCCACACTGCCCATTTTGGCCTCCAGTCTATTTGATGCCCATCCCTTATCACCACTATTAATTCAAACATCTCTCACATAACTCAAACTGCATAGTTAACATCACCTAAACCACAAAGCAGAAAGAATTTATGCAGATGTGCACAGCTAACCTGGAAGTTCATTGCTTTCCTGGGGTTAAATCTAATGAATTCTCACCTCAAATTTTATGTTTATGAATTTGGAGAGAGACTAATAGTAATAAACATTGTCAAGGATCACATCTGAGAAAATGGCATGCAAGAGATTATAATATAATAATGCCACAACACTGCAAATAAAGGAAAAACTAAGTTTAATATCTAGCTCCCTCTGTAATACATGCAAAACTTTATGCAAGTTGCAGAAACACTATGCCTCAGTAGTCCCAGAAGTGTATTAACTATGTATTTATATAATCTAATATATTTTATAATATAAGGAATGTGTTTAATGCCATGACAAAGCATTAAGAGTCTTTAAACCAATGTGAATTGAATTTGTTCTCCTTTAGTTTGTAGGAATATTGATAGAGTTATCCTATTAAAAAAAATAAAAAATAAGATAAAAAAATCTTGTATATTTCTGCTCTATATAATTAAACTTTGAGACATGTTATGGAGTGAAAATATGCTTAAATAATACAGCATTCAGGGCAAAATCAAAAAATAGAAACCATAAAATAATGTGAACGATGAATGTTTAATATAAAGGATTATTAACTAGCAACATAGGAATGACTACCAAAGGGATAACGTAAAATCTAAAGCATAAAGGATCTTCAGATATAGGGAGAAACTATTAATACTACCCCTAGGGTCAAGGCAAAGTACCAAAAAGGTAGCAAATTTGGGAGAGGGGTCCCCTTCACAACCTCCCTAAAGCTTAGATTCAGACCTCATTTTAAAAAGTATGGCTGTAGGTTACTGAATGGCTAAGCAGCTCATTGAGTTAGCACAGGCTGAGATTTGCCAGCAGAAAACTACTTCATGGAATGCTGAAGAAATTCACCTAGAAGCTGCCTAGGGTTGGTATTGTTGAACCTAACATTTTGGCTGGGACACCAGAGATATTCATCAAGAAGCCACTTCAAAGACTGCAGCTGGGAAGTTCATTAGGGTGTCCAGGAACTACAGGTGACGCATGACAGGCAAGGCCTCAGGGTAGAGCTTAGCCCACAAGGGTTCTTGGCTTTACCCAGGAAAAAAATTCCAGGGCAAGCCAGAAGTAGAAGAAAACAGCTTTATTGAAGAGGCAGTGTTAAGCTCTATGATTGCTCCTGCAGAGCAGGGCTGTTCTGTAGGCAGAGAGTAGCATCTTGGGACAGTTTTGCAGTCACATTTATACTCCTTTTTAATTGCATGCAGATTACAGAGTAGTTTATGCAGAGATTTCTAGGATAGGGATAATAACTTTTGGGTCATTAGGTCACTGCCATGAAAAGAGGCAATAACTCCCAGGTATTGCCATAGCAACAGTAAATTGACATGTCACACTCGTGGGCGTGTCTAATTTCAAAGTTGTTTTGCCTCCCCTCCTACCCCTCAGAGCCCCACCTCTGGAGTCAAGTCCTGCCTCCTACCTCCTACCTTGTTCCCCTCTCAGAGATTAGATACTCCTCCTACTCTTTTTTTCTTTTTTCTTTTGACACAAGTCTCACTCTGTCACCCTGGTTGAAGTGAAATGGCAAGATCTCTGCTCACTGCAACTGCCACCTCCCAGGTTCAAGCAAGTGGTCCCACCTCAGCGTCCTGAGTAACTGGGACCATAGGCGTGTGTGACCATGCCTAGTCATTTTTTTTGTATTTTTGGTGGAAATGCAATTTTGCCATGTTGCTCAGGCTGGTCTCAAACTTCTGAGCTCAGGAAATCCACCCACCTCAGTATCCCAAAGTGCTGGGATTATGGGTGTAAGCCATCACACCTAACATACTCCTAATCTTAATGGTGCTACAGAAGGGCAGAAGTATGTGTCTTGCAACTACTCTTGCTGAGCTTGTGGACATAGGCCCTGCCTAGCACCAGAAAAGTAAATATCTCTAGGTACTTGATCTAAGGGGCCACAAGGCAGTTTGCTTTTATTCTCCAGGTTAGTAGCCAGGATGGGTTGGAAGCCTTGTGCCAGCATTGTTTTTACCTGGAACCATTGTAATCTAAAAGATGCAAACTTTACTAAGAGGTTAAACAAGCAAGGGCTAAAAATTAAACAACAAGATAGTTATCAAAAGTGCTGAGAGAGTTAAAAGCCAGGTGAGACTTGCAGAGGCACCTTTAATAGTTGACCAGATACAGTTGGGGATCAGTGCCCTGGTTATACCTATGGAGCCAGGTAGCTTGCTCACAGGTTTTTTTTTTTTTTTTTTTTGAGATGGAGTCTCACTCTGTCACCCAGGCTGGGGTGCAATGGAGTGATTTCAGCTTACTGCAACCTCCACCTCCTGGGTTCAAGTGATCCTCCTGCCTCAGCCTCCTGAGTAGCTGGGATTACAGGGACCCACCACCATGCCTAGCTAAATGTGGATTTTTTTTTTTTTTAGTAGAGACAGGATTTCACCATGTCAGCCAGGCTGGTTTGAATTCCTGACCTCGGCCTCCCAAAGTGCTGAGATTATAGGGGTGAGCCACTGTGCCTTACAAGGTTTTTTTGAATGTTAATCTCAACTTGTTAATCTCTCTTTTTTGAATGTTAATCTCAACTTGCTGAGAGTTGTTAATATATGTGCAGCAAGTTTTATTAATAATAAAGGTGCACAGACTCTACCTTGTTTAGCTAGTAAATAATCCAATGCTGGTTTGTTATTGAGGCCTACATTTGCCAAAGAGTCTAAGGAATCCTAAATTTCATTTAATGCCTGACCTGTGTTGGTGGCTAAGGTTTCTAGGGTTTGAGGCAAAGCTACCACAGCCAGGGTGCTGCTTATCCTATCATGGCCCCAATTCCTGCCAGAATTAATCCTATTTCTTACTTACTTCTGGTATAATTTAAGTCTTATGAGGTTAGAGACAGTGACCCCAGGAGGGGCAAGGGTGGCCAACATATATTCCCCTCTGTTTCGGATTTTTTATATATAAGGGGAAGGTACTCCTAAGAGAAAGGGTGACTCCCTAGAGAGTCAGGAACAGTTACAGGCTATAACTTCCTCCTATTCATTGCCACAAACCAAAATAAGCCCAGGTGTGGCACAAAAAGAAGCCCAACAAGGTGTGATGTTTATCCTTTGCTTCTAAGTTGGGTCTGGAGAGACATTTTTCCCCTATATCACTGGGGGTTCTTAGATAGTCTTTGTTTTCCAGAAGGGGGAAGTACTCCCACTTTTCCAGACTAGGCTGTAGCCCCCAACAGACTGAATGAGTACCCCACTCCTAGCTGAAGTGAATGAAGTTTGGCAGGCCCCCACCAGCCCGAGAGCCCTTCTAAGCAATATAAGAGTGAACAACCAAAAGCTAAAATTAAGGTTACACATAGAGAAAAACCAAGAGCATAGAATTAAGCCATACTGGGGGAAAACACTGATGCCACAGACTTCTAAGACAAAACACTGTAGCATTAGGCCACAACAGCAGTTATGATGAGAAGAGAAAAATACAGGAGCTGACAAAAATTGCTAAAACAGAGAATTAAATGTATCTGAGAAAGTTAAAAAAAAAATTATAGGATTGTATTGAAAAGCAAAATTTCTGTTAATGTAGCAAATTAATATCTTGAGAAAAATCAATTGATATATAGACCAGTTTTAGAGTCTACTAAAATTTTCTTTAATCTTAGCAAGTTTAATTATACACAAAATTCTTTTCCTAGATTCCACTTATGAACTTTATCGTGATTTACACAGGCTGTCTACAACATGCTTGACCTTTCTGACTTGTCTTATACTACCTCTTTCTTATATAAGCAGTCATTTTACTCTAGGACAAGATTTTACTATACAATATTCCTCCTCATATAAGATTACTCTTTCTTTATAGACTTCCTTGCAAAACAAAACACATTTTCTATCCGCAGCATTCTTTACATCTTTCTTTTTTACTCACTGGTTCTCTCATATTTTTAACTTTCCTTTTAATAACTTATGAATTAGACAATTTTTCCCAATAAAGAATATATTTCTTTGCAATCTTTTCTGAGTTTCTTACAAATGATATATTTTTAACACAATATATGTACAAAATTTATCATATATTATAATTTTTATTCTTAGTAACCTTAAATTTGGGTGAAAATCTAGGAAGCAAGAAATTCTGAACCGCCCACCAGATATTGTCATTCTATAGATGAAAATTTTTGCACCATTAGCACTTTAAACCACACAGTAAACTCAATATTTAAGCACCTATTCCATTCACATGTATTTAACACTTTTACATCACTTTCAACAGTTTTATCTAGACCACCTCTAAGAACCAATATATCACACAAAGCTAGTCATCATTGAAAGCCATTTTAGCCATTTTAAAGCCTATGAACATCAGTGATTTACCTAAGTAAAAATCTTAGTGTTAAATTTAGGTCGTAACATTCTCTTCAAACCAATAAGGTTTTGACTAATCTTCTTTAATTTAGGAGCACTTTTTAAAAATACATAACCCAATTTGATAGTATGATAAACACAACACATATCACAACAGCTGTATATATACCTAAACAAACACATTAAATAAAATTAC
This sequence comes from Cebus imitator, assembly GCF_001604975.1. NCBI lineage: Eukaryota > Metazoa > Chordata > Mammalia > Primates > Cebidae > Cebus > Cebus imitator. The sequence goes on from NW_016107403.1 coordinate 4,795,823, forward strand.
CCATACAAGACAACTAGATTCAAGTTACTTACAAAATTGGGACTTATTTACCTGGCCAAATTTTATTTGCCCCAGTAGTTATGGAAAAGAGGAAGAGGCAAAGAAGGGGATCCCATAGCACCAAATAACAAGGGGAGGGGGGAAACTGCATTGCTCAGGGTGAGATCCCAGAGTCTCCAAGCCACCAGAGAGTTCATTCAGCAGAGGGAAAACAAACAAACAAAAATGTTCAGGTAGCTGCTTGTCTGCTAGTGCAGTAAGCTGCTTGTTGGGTCAAGGGTCCAAGACTCCTGGCAAATATACTTCAGCAAGGCAGCTTGTTGGGGCTAGTGGAAGAAAGTTAGCACTAGTATTGATGGAGGCTTTTTTTCCCTCTCTTGCTGGGGACAGTTAGGACATTCTCATTGTCAATGGCCCTCTTGCTCATGGTAGGCACACTGATTCTGGCCCAGGGCCAGTGAGTTCAGGGCTCTTTTCTGGGCATCCCAGACACAGATTTTGTGACATTTTCTCAAGACAAGTAACCTGGAGAAGGGGGACGGGGATTAAAGCAACTATTAACAATTGCTCTTTTTGGCTCTTTCTATTGGTTTCATTTTTTGTTTGTTTGTTTTCAACTTTTTTGCTTTTCCTCTATTGCAAGCTTTAAAGGTTAAATTTAGGAGTTGGCTCATAGGGGTTTGAAGTCCCATTGCTACTTTTTGTAGCTTCCTCCTAATGTCAGTGTCGGGTTGAGTAATAAAATGTATGTTAAGGAGATCCTGCCCTTCTGGGAAGTCTGGGTCTCCATTAGTATATTACCTCAATGCCTCACCAAACATTCCTGAAACAAAGTGAGATTTTCTTCTTTGCCCTGAGTTATTTCTCTAAACTTGTCATAATTCACTGGCATAACCATATACTTTTTCCTCTACTTTTTTCCCACAGCACAGCAAGTGGATGATGCTATTTGTAAGTCATAAGATCTTAAATCAAAGAACATGGACAACTTCACAAAATCCTCTATGAACTTTATTGGATTCTCTGAAAATTGTCCAAATTTCTCCTTGTATAAAGCCAAAGTATACAAAGAAAATGGCATCTGTAGTCTAAGTATTCCCTTGCTTCCATTAGCTACCTCCCACAACGAATGTAGATTTGACTTCAGGGGCTGATATGAGGCCCATTCATGGTGGTACTGGTTGGACTCACCTTCTTGAGCAGTTTGGGGCCTAGGCTAGGGCTAGTTGAATAAGCGGGAGAAGTACTTGTGATTTTGGAATGGAATTCTTCATTAGAGAACTGATGGGACCATTTCCCGAAATTTGGGGGACTGAAGAGACCCTGGAGAGGGCACAGGCTTTCTATGGAGAGTAGCTTAAAGGGGATCCCTTAGGCAAGGCTTTCTGGAAGTAATATGAGATGGTAAAGGGCCATAAAAACCTGCACATAAGGGACCTCCTCCCATTTTCTTTCCTTTGTACAAAATAAGTCTAATTTTAAAATTTCATTATAACATATAGAACTATTTTCAGGCCAAATCTGTTGGCTTTCTAATTTGCACTGAACCCAAATGGTGTTGCAATAGAAAATGAGTTTCTCCTTCTTTAAGCTGAATTTGAACAGGCTCCAATTGCCTAAAAGACACTCTAGTGGTGAGTCCTCTGGGATGTTTGCTGTTTTCCTCATGTCTAGGAAGGATTACTACAAGGGGTTTCAGCTAGCTTAAGTTTAGCAAATGCCTAGTCACTTTTCCCTTTTAATTTTCAACTTGATAGCAAGGTGTTACAAAAGTGGACTGCAATCTTCAAATGGCAGTTAGATGTTAAGTCTAAACTCCATAGACAGCAAGGGTTACACAGAGAAGGGGCTAGACAAATGGTTACTGTGCAAGGGAGGAGGGGAAAGGTGTAAACAGTATTGCCTAGGGGGAGACCTCTGAATCCTTGACTCATTGGAGAACCTACCCATTAGCAGAGAGACTAAAACAATATTCAGGTGACCACTTGTCTAGCACTGTATGTGGCTGTCCATCAGGTCAGGAACCTGGAAACTCCCAATTCCATTGACCAAGAGGGTCTTGAGCAAGGCAGTTGGAAGACAGCACATAGGAAGGGGGCTTGCAACCAGCTATTAGGAAAATAATACTTCTAACTGGTAGAGCACAAAAAAGACAAGACTAGTAGTCTCCTATAGAGAGGGGTTATAACCCATAATCGTAGAGGGAATGTCAATGCTGAAAACTTCAGAGAATCTGGAGGTGGTTGAAAATACCAATGCTGAAAACATGGAGTGCCCTAGTTTCAACCAATGAGGGTCCCCTCAACAAATGTCAAAATCCCGGAGCCACCCAGGAGCTGCCAACAGTGAACTCAATGCCAAGTTGGGGTTGCAGAAACAACATGACTCTGGCATCCCAGAGTCAACACAACCAAGTGTCCTCCCTTAATTGCCCACATACAACTATTAGGAAGCTAAAAGCAAGCAAGCATAAGACTGGAATTTAGACTCAATATCTAACTGCAAGCATATTTTAGGACTGAAGGTAAAATGACTGATAGAATAACACAATGGAGTCAGAAGAGAAAAGACCAGAGGAAGAGGTGACAAGGGTGTGCTTTGGAGCACGCAAACAATGAGGGACTTCAAACTGATCACCTAGGCAAAGGCTTTTATTTTACTCCCTAATTTTCCTGATACTATGAGGGTAGATGAACCGTCAAAATGTAGCTTAGCCCACAAGAGTTCCTTGCTTTGCCCAGGAAAGGATTCAGGGGTAAGCCCAGAGGCAGAAGGAAACAGCTTTGTTGAAGAGGTAGGTTGCAGCTCCAGCAGTGATATAGCTCCATGATTGCTCTTGCAGAGCAAGGCTACCCCAGAGGCAGAGAGTAGCAGCTCAGAGCAGTTTTACAGTCATACTTAGACCCACTTTTAATTGCATGTGGATTAAGCGGCAGTTTATGCAGAAATAAGTAGGGAAGGGGTAGTGACTTTTGGGTCATTGCCATGGAAAGGGGCGGTAACTCCCAGATATTACCATGGCAATGGTAAATTTACATGGCCCACTAGTGGGCATGACTGATTAGACAACTTCTTCTGTTCTGGCTCTGTTTTAGCTAGTCCTCAATCTCTTCCAGTGTTCAAGCCCCACCTTTGGAGTGGAGTCTCGCTTCCTACTTCACATGGATTGGTACAAACGTATTTTAAAAATATAAATAATGCACCCAAATTTCAACATAGTGGTTACTTCTGGGAATAGAGAGAGGGAAATGGTATCAAGAAAAGATTCATGAGGAGTTTTAACTTTGTGTGTAGTATTTATGTTGTAGGCTGGGGGGAAATATATTGATAGCTAATGAATCTTTTACTTGTATGTCTCTAAAATTATTTTTAACATATTTTTTTAATTGGAGAAAGGTTTGGGGGAGGTATGTGACCATACCAATATTGGCTAGTATGTTTTAGAAGACCAAGATGTAAGAACATTTTGTTATTCTTTCTTTATAAATCGCAGCTCCTGAGAATAAGTCCTTGGAGATCATTCACATAAGGCGGAGACGGGAATTTTTTACAGCTTGAGGAACTAAGTAATTTTTGTTTCATACTGGAGGAAACATTTTGATATTATAAATAAAAGAAGAAAGGACAATAATAAAAACGGGGTGTAGATCACAATGCCCAGTGCACCAAGGAGACTAGAAGTTAACCACTCACTTTTTACTGGATTTCTTTAATATTAAGATCCAAACTTAACATCTGAAAACTATAGCTAAAGAAATTTACTAAACAAGCAAATTTCATTAAAATGAGTGGAATGAGTTGAAGAATTTTATGTGGCTACTATAAAATAGTGTCCTGTGGTTTTTATCACTTCCCTGATTTTGAACATGTTTTCGTGTGCTTATTAATAGTTTCTATATCTACTTCTGTACACTGTTTTTAACTGAGATTTTTGTCTTTGCATTATTGAGCTGTAAAAATTCTATATATATTCTGATTTCAAGTAGCTGCTTGAGGTATACATACATCTTAAGCATCTTTTCCCAGTCTGTCACTTGCTTATTCTCTTCCTTAAAGACATTTCTTGATGAGATATTTTCAATTTTGTTTTAGCACAACTTATCAATTATTTTATGATTAATGGTTATTCTATTTAAGAATTTGTTTTTCTACACTAAGATAACAAAATAGAGATGGTAGCAACTGTGAACTCTTCCAAAAATGTTTCATCAATAAATGTACATACAAACAGATGGGTGCATGGTTTGGTGGGTGAATAGAATTGCAATATTAGAGGAGACATAGCTTAATATAGGGAGATGTAGAAAAACAATGTTATATTTAATTACCTTTATTGTATTTTGGTTAGCTGGGCTTGGTGGTGTACACCTGTAGTCCTAGCTACTTGGGAGACTGAGACAAGAGAATCACTTGAACCTGGGAGGTGGAAATTTCAGTGAGTTGAGATCCTGCCACTGCATTCTAGCCTGGTGGCAGAGAGAGACTCCATCTCAAAAAAAAAAAAAAAAAAGTTCTTTGTATTTATGAACAGACTCTTTTCAAAAGAAGACATTTATGCAGCCAACAAACATATGAAATAAAGCTCATCATCACTGGTCATTAGAAAAATGCAAATCAAAGCTACATTGAGATACCATCTCATGCCAGTTAGAATGGTGATCATTAAAAAATCTGGAGACAACAGATGCTGGAGAGGATGTGGAGAAATAGGAACACTTTTACACTGTTGTTGGGAGTATAAATTAGTTCAACCATTGTGGAAGACAGTGTGGCAATTCCTCAAGGATCTAGAAATGAAAATACCATTTGACCCAGTAATCCCATTACTGGGTATATACCCAAAGGATTATACATTGTTCTATTAAAAAGACACATGTACACCTATGTTCACTGCAGCACTGTTCTCAATAGCAAAGACTTGGAACCAACCCAAAGGCCCATCAATGATAGACTGGATAAAGAAAATGTGGCACATATACACCATGGAATACTATGCAGCCATAAAAAAGGATGAGTTCATAAACTTTGCAGGGACGTGGATGAAGCTGGAAACCATCATTCTCAGCAAACTGACACAAGAACAAAAAACCGAACACCACATGTTCTCACTCATAAGTAGGTGTTGAACAATGAAAACACGTGGACACAGGGAGGGGAACATCACAGACTGGGGCCTGTTGGGGCATGGGGGAGCTGAGGGAGGGATAGAAGGGGGTGGAGGGATTGGGGAGGGATAACATTGGGAGAAATACCTAATGTAGGTGATGAGGGAATGGATGCAGCAAACCACCATGGCATGTGTATACCTATGTAACAATCCTGCATGATCTGCACATGTATCCCAGAACTTAAAGTATAATAAAAATAAATAAATAAAAATGTTATTTCAAAGTTACTTTTTGTTTTAAAAGCTTTGTGAAAGACTTCTACATGTAAATGATACCATGCTGACAGATATGTTTTGCTAATCTGTTGTAAGTATGTGATTACAAAATACCATTCAGCCCACTAAATTTGCATTTGCCTTATTAATATGGTCAGTGCCAGGCTTTGTTCATGGACATCTCAGACTCCCTTTGCTGTTTCCTAAAGAACAGACTTAGCATATGGGGATCTATTTTAAAAACTACAATTGAAAACTGCTTTCTTATATTAATTTCTATAAAATTTAATGCTACATGTGAAAGTAGTGTAAGAAAAACATATTCTTTATTTTGTGTCATTTTTGTTTTACATCTTTTGCTATTATATGTACACATACATACGCACAATCTAATTTCCTTAAGTCTTTTTTTTCTACTCCTAGCTAAAGTTAAATTTTGAATACACCCTTAATAATGAATTAAACATGTATAATTAAGAAGTAAAATTAAGAGTAAATAACAAAAACTTAATTATATATTAGGTAGAATCAGAGCAAAATAAAAATAGTTGTTCTCTGTTGTGAAGTTCAGGCTAATGTGACATGTGTAGAGCAGAAAAGGAATGAATTCTAGTGATAATTATTCTCCTTTTACGTCATTAAATTCAAGGTCTAAGGATAAGATACAGCAACTTTTATCTTAGTGTGTTTGAATGAAGAAGGAAAATCTTGAGCTGATTTTCTAATTGTACAAAGAGGGAGAAAGTCACAAAGGAAGTTCCGAGTACTATATTCACTCTGAGTAGAAATAGAGATAGGGCCACCCAAGGACCTCAACCTTCACCCTCACTACCCCACCCACCTGGGCCTGATGATCAGGTAGTTAAGCAAGGTGAAGAGAAGAAATTTTGCACACAGTGAATGGCAGATTTAAATGTGAGAAGTGTTAGTTATGATTTTGGCAAAACAGCATTAATTTGTTACACACATTACATGTAATAGTGCCATACTACAGTTGAATAAATTGAATTCTCAATATTTTCTACTAATTCAATATTTATTAGGCAGCAAAAGTTCATTTTATGTATTTATGTAATCACATTTGAATGCACGTGTAAATTTACTCAACATTTAAGGAGAAATCAGCTTTTACTAGTTGTCTCTAATAATATATGGAGGTTTGGGAACAGACTAAGAACTGTAATTGAAAGAAGCATATCGATGAAGATAACATAAACTCTGACAGAAAGAATTGTAGTCAAAACACTTTGGCCAAATTTTCTTCTCATGGGTCCTTGACCTATCTCTCCTAATTATCCTAAATTTTTTATCCATCACGGACTCCCTTGAATTATCCCACCAATAAAAAAAATAGAAGTTGCATGAAAAAAATTAGATATTGAGCTAAGAATCAAAGTTTTGAAAAAGTTTTAGCAATCACTAAGCCATTTACCTTGTTTAAGCAGTAGATAAAGAATATAGTCCAAGGAGACAAGAGTATAGGAGTGATTCAGAAACCAATAAAGAAAGAATAACAAATAACGTCCTGAAATAAAAATAGTACAATCAGTGAGAGGGAAGAAATATCTGGATAAACAACCCATTTATGGGATTGTTCACCAACCTAATGAATTATTGATAAAATTCATACATGAGAACCTTCAAAACTGGTTCTGTTTATGTACAGTTTCTGTGAGCAATGCCAAGTTAATTATTATATTTTATTTCCTTAATAAATTGAAAATAAAATCTTTGGTATTTGGATATTATAAAAATGTATAATATATGTTCTCCTCTCGTTTTAAAAATATTTCATGATTGAAGAATTTTATAATACCTTCTGTTAGAATATAAAAAATTTATGTTTGTGCATTAAATTCTATTATGGTTTGGAATAAAAGATATCCACTTTCAAATCTTCCAAGCTTAAATTAATTTACCTTAAAGTTATCCAGGATCGTGGTGTTTATAGCATAGAAATGTGTTGACTAATAAAATAGCCACCAGCCATATGTAGCTAACAAGCACTCTAACAGTGTCTGGTTTAAATTGAAACATGCTATAAGTGTAAAACACACACCAGATCTCAAAACTTAATATGAAAAAGAAGAATGAAAACATATTGGTTAAAGACCTATGTGATTACATAAAGCAATATTTTGGATACAGTGAACCAAATAAAAATATTAAAGTTAATTTCACCTTTTTATTTGTTTTAAACATGGCTACTAGAAAATACAAAATTGCACATTTGGCTCATATTTGTGGTCAGCATTATAGTTCTGCTGAACAGTGCTGTATAGAGAATATTCAAGTGTCATAAGATAAGCACTATCCCTGGTTTGTTTACTGCTGCATCCCATGGAAACAACTTTGCCTGGAACATAAAATCCATTAAATAGTTGTTAAATGAATGACAAGAGTCAAGGTGTTTTGGGCCTGCCTACCAAATGATTCTGAAAAGATCTTAAAAGCATTATAGAGAGGATTAATAAAATAATTAAGTCAATCAAATGGCTATTACTCCAGAAAATGCTTCACAATGAAAAGGCACTCATGTTGTTACTGTTTTATTTTAAATATTTAAGTATACAAAACTTCTTAAGGTCGAAATACTATAGTAAAAAACTGTGTGATCAAAAGGTATAGTCAGCATGTTCTGGATTTCAACAGTGTGATGATTTTTAACAAACAATATTTTGTTCTACTATAAAATTATGCTTAATTTCACAAATAAAAATACATTTTAATTTGAGATTTTATTGCAAATACATTATAAACAACACATTAGAACTGAAAAGTTAAAAATAGAATCAAAAATACTAACAATTTCTGATAAAATATAATAAGTAGATGATAATAAATATAGTCTAAAATGAAATTCTGTGGTATCAAAGGGAACATCTATTATTATAAAATAGTTTATGGTTAAATCATGCATAGTTCAAAATTCTCTTCAAATGATGCATTATAAAGATTATTGTGGTGGGAGTTTAACCAAGTATTAGACAATGGCAAATTTCTTTGCTATATAAAGTAATGTAACTAAGGTTCTTTTCTAAAAAATTCACACTTTTTAAAACTATAGTAGGCAAAGACTTTCAGATTCAAGCATTAAGTATTTATTTACTTATAAAATGCACATCTGTGAGGTCTAAATGAAAAAATAACATAACAGCATTCAAATGCTCATAGTAGGCATGAGATGAAGGTAAATATTAATTCGGCTTAAGTGCTTCTTTGTGCATTGCTCTTTATTGACACAGGAAACACAGATAATATAAAATTATCTTCTTTGTAGAGATATAAAAATTGGGAGACTATATAAAGTGCCCTCTCTTTCAAATGTGGACATTAAGTACACAACAATGAAAGTACTGTTATGTCAGATGAACACAGGAGCCAACTGTGAAATAGCTCCCAATGCCCAAAGCTGGAATAATCTGAACCAAAAGGTAAGTAATGGCTAGTATGGGAATATAAGCAAAATTATGAAATAAATATCCATGAGTCCATATTAATACAAACAGATAATTCAATAAGTAAACAAACAAATGAACAGCAGATAATAGATGAATCTTCCATGCAGAATTCCAAAATTAAAAGTATGTGTATACTCCTCGTTCAAGGATATGGCATATAGCCCTAACTTCTTGACTACAGAATGCCACAATGACTTCATTTCAAAAAGGAGAATAAAGAAAGGCCAAAAAGAGTGCCTTTAGAGGGGAGAAAACTGGCAAATAATTCCACAGCCATGTTGATCATGGTCTGCATCAACAGTGATAAATCATATTGACAGTATATACTTTTGATAATGATATGACGAGAATGTCACGTTATCTCTGTGGCATTTCTCCCAAAAATCCATAATGCCAGTCTAATCACGAGAAAAAAATAAACAAACAAAATCCATTAAGACATTCTACATTCTACAAAATACCTGACCATACTCCTCTGTCAAGTTAAAATTTAAAAGGCTGAGAAACTGTCAGTTTCCAGGAGCCGAAGGAGACATGCTAACTAAATGAAGTGTGAAATCCTGAATGGGATCCTTCCACAGGAAAGAGACTTTAGGTGAAAATTAAGGAAATTTGAATCAAATATGAACTTAGTTCATTATAAGGCATCAATATCAGTTCATTACATGTGACAGTTGTAGCATACTAATGTCAGATACTAACAATAAGAGAAACTGCATATGAAATATATGAGACCTTTCTCACCACTTTTCTATAAATCTGAAATCATTTCAAAATAATAAGGTTATTTTTATTTTATGTTATTTTATTTGGGGACAGGGTTTCACTCTGTTGCCCAGGCTTAAGTGCAGTGGTACAATTGTGGCTAACTGCAGCCTCAGTCTAGGCTCAAGCAATCCTCCCACCTCAGCCTCCAGAGTAGCTGTGACTACAGACACGTGCCACTGAGATAAGTTTTAAATTTTTTTTTGTAGAGAAGAGGTATTATTACATTGGCCAGGCTGGTCTCGAACTTGGGCTCAAACAATTCTTCTGTCTTGGCATCCCAAAATGCTAGGATTACAGGCATGAGTGTGGTAGTATCCAGCCTGAAAAGATTATTTTTAAAAAGGATGATATGGCTGTCTACTCTTCACTATCACTTGGCATGAGATAAAGGCAAGAAGTAAAGAAAAAAAATCTAAGCTGTTAGGGTGTCCATGTATACAACAATTATTTCTCATGTACATTTGCAAAATGGCAGTGATAATATTACTGTCCTCAGAAGCTTGGAAAACTGAGTTATATCGGCATGGGTAAAACTCTTGTAATTGTACATAACTTATCTAGAATGGACTCAAAATTACTTTTATCAATATTATTATTGGTAGTAGTGATATCACTACTCTTCTACTATTTTCCAAAAAGCTGGCATTTGCTACAAATATTTGAAGTAATTTTCTTAATAAGGACACAATGTTAGAGTTATCACTCATTAACTTATTTTATCAGAAGGAATGTCTTCTGAGCAAAGTTAGAAAGCTATCAAAAATCTGAGGTAGATACAGTTATTATAAGACACATGATCATCTGATTAAAGATCATTTGAAACTTAAACATAAGGAGATGGTAGAGAAAAGAGTAAGTAAAATTGTAAATTTTGGGTCCTGGAAAAGTTAACTTCCATGTAATCATTATTTTTTAACATTCTTGAGTTCCCAATATAATGTGCTAGATTCTGAAGAGGACATAATGAAATGATGAGTATAAAGATGTGGTCATTCCACAAGGAGAATTTTATTATTGGTGCACTAAGCAGTGGTCCACAAAATTACAACCTTCCAGCTGAAAAATTCAAAACATATATGGTATCCAATATCTGTGGTCAATACTGTACATTTGGAATACTTAGGAATTGGAAAATGCTTTTTCCAAGATTCTCCATAGCTTGAGTCATTTATATTTAATGTCTATGTAATGGACCTATGTCCACAACTTTATGGTAAAGTTGTGGTTATCTTAATCTGTTTGTTTAGGGACTATTTTTTGTCTTTCTTTTTTCCTTCCTCCTTTCTACATCTGAAGATCCAGCTGTGGAGCTGTATCAGCTGATATCAGCCCCTCCTTTCCTTTTCTCAGCCTTGCAAGCCTGACTTCCTTACTCCATTTGTTCTATTGTTACCAAAACACCAGGGGTTACTGAATAACAAGTCAATCACTGAGAAAACAAGTATTGCCAGGGAAGAAGGCTGTATTCAGGTACTGCAGCTGAGCAGTTGGGAGATCAGTCTCAAATACATCTCCACTGGTTAAAATTGAGGGTTTATATAGCATGGAAAAATGTAATCAGGTATGGGGAAAAAGGCATTAGGTAGGGGCAAGGTAGAAGAGAGGTCTACAGGAAGCAGGTGATCAGTTAAGCAACCACGATGCCTAACGGGTCTGTGTCTCATTGTCCAGATGCAATAATCTGGTAAGTTTCAATTCCTTGATACTACCTGGAAGGTCTTATGGTTGGTTTTCTGAGAAAGGGACTCAGATAAGACAAATACAGCTTTCTTAAACTTTAAGATTGGAAAGGTCCATTTCTATGTTTATCTAAAAGAAACCATAAACATAGTTTTATGGGACAATTAGTCCAGTTTCACTATTCCTATATTCAGTTTCAAAACCCCACAAAGAATGTGGGACTTTATATGTATGATTGAGGGAATTTAAAACCAATCACTTAATTAACAGCAGATTACCATCAGTGTATCCTTGATTACAGTTCATTGTAAAGTTTACAATATAAATTTCTCCTGCCTCTACTTCTGCTAATGACAGCTATGGGAGAGATTCAAAAGACAACTGAGAAAATTCCCTAGAAATGAATATTTTCTATTCCCATCAGGTCTGACATTGCTGCTTGGCAATAGTTCTAAACAAATTGTTATTTCCTGCCAACATGCCTATTCCAATTCTTTCCCATTTACTACAGTAAATGTCTCATTCTCTATAGAGTATATTTTACCCACTTCTCTACACAAAAATCTTTAGCTTTTTTTCTCTCTTAATTCTCTCCAGCTTCCTTCTCATCTCAAAGGATGCAGCTTCCCTCCTTCTTGTGAGTTTGTCCTCTTTTCTTTTGATTTCATGCTCCCTGCCTAGTTCATCAGCTATCCTTTCTTCTTGCATTCTTATCTGTCTTTACTAAATTACATACATTTAAATACAGAATACACATAGAAAAATATACCTGACTACAGCGTACATTCCTATGTAAACACTATATAACAGAGCCATTCACTCCATTATCAGTAGGATTTGGCATTATAGAATTATTAATTTAGCATACAAAATTCCTAATTTAAAACTTTTAACGGAAAAATTTTGGCAAAGTCAGATACAGCACTGCATCTCTAAAGGTTTCTTTATCCAATTTCATTCTCAATGACTCACAAGCTACAGCTGAGATTTTTCTCTCAAGGCCTCACAAACTACAGCTGTCTTCAAATCAATCATAAATAATTCGTAGTTTCTAGAAACACCCTAAAAAATCCACTTGAGTCAGCTTTTATCTTTTTCAACTCTCATTCTTGCTCAGGTCTTTATTTAATATATTTTATCCTTTTTGTATCTTACAATATATCTATTTCTCCATTATGCAGGTTCTATAGAAGTCAGAGAAGTTAGTAAGTTAAAGAAAAAGCAAGAATCCTTTCATTCTAGAAAGGTAGGGTTCCGGGAAAAAGATAAAATTTATAACATAGTGAGATTTCTTTTACATTCTAACTTATAAACGTCCCACCTTTGAATCAGTAAGTTCCTAAAAATTTAACCCAATCTTTTTCTCACTAATTAAAAAATATGCTTATATATTTGCCTAATAATAAATGAATTCTTTATGCATTACCAACTCATTACTTAATTCATTGTACTTAGTCCCTCAACTCTGTTAAGATGCTGCTTTTGAAATTCACTAATGACCTCTTAGGAATCAAACCAACCACCTCCTTTCAGACCATAATCCTCTTGATCTATATTCATTTTTTGATCTTGATAGCAGATTTCTCTATAAAATTCTTATCTTCCATTGACTTTTGATCTACAATTGTCCTCTGACCTGGCTCCCCTCCATTCTCTCACCTTGTGAACAAGGGCACTTCATTGTCTTGTCAGATATCCTTTTCTTTTTGCCCCAATTGGCATACTTTCATTATCACCTCCACATCTATTTCTCAATATTCAGTATTTGCTGATGTTCAACCGGACAGCCTGGTTTTCTTGGAGTATACACTAAGCCTTTAAAAGTTATTCCCACATGCTTCTTTACTATTTTGCAAGCCTAACTTTGATCTCACTCTGTCCTCTTCCCAGGAGACTTTTTTAATTATTCAAACAAGATGAAATGTCTACCTCCTCTGATATCACATAGTACTTTATCTCTAGACTTCTGTTTCATACTAATATAAATACCTATGCAGTATATCAACCATGATATTTTGCACATCATAGGCACTCAACTTGATGACAGTAAAATAAAAATAGGGATTAGCAGGGGATAATATAAGTGGTACAGAAGAAGAGAGACATTACAGGAAAAGGGCTGATGTATAATACTGGTAATACTAAAAGCTAAAGCAGCATCGTACATGTGGAAAGTACTCTCCATCTTTTACCAAAATGTGAAAAGAATAAGAGGAAGCCTGTCTTCTGTTTGAGAGAATTGTTTTAGGGAAATAGTGTCAGCAGAAAATGAGAAGTTATAATTTATTGAGGGTAGTAGCGATGTTAGGGGCAGCCTGTCTGGAGCCACCACTGCTGTGATGCTGGCTGCAGTGGGGGAGGTGCACTGCATGGGAGTGGGGCAGCATGCTCCATAAGGTCGGTGGGAGCCAGGAGCAGAAGTCCTGCCCTCCAGGGCACACCTGCAGTTGTCCAAGCCTTGACTATAGACCCAGGCATCCCTGTGCTCTTGGGGCCAGGAGCCAGCAGGACCCCCACCATCCCAAGCACAGCTGCATCCACCCAAGCTTCCCAAACCACTTCTGTGGACCTGGGCATTCCTGTGCTCTTGGGGTCAGGAGCAGGCAGGAATCCTGCCCTCCCAGGCACAGCTGTAGCTGCCCAAGTCACAGCTGTGGACCTGGGCATCTATGCACTCTAGGGGATCCAGGAAGGGACCCTAGAGCTTCCCCTGAAAGCTCGAAAATGCCTGCTCCCACTGCCTGGCCTCTCCCCACTCCTGGTGCCTGCTCCAATCGCTGAGCAATGTGTACATGCTTGGGGAAGTGTTGACTTTGGACTTTTGGCACAGACAAGCATGGGAGGTAAGGGGCTGCTGAGGGAAGCTCCATGCTGGCCTGCAGGCGCCCCTCAATACTAACAGCCTGAGTACTATGGAGAGAGGCAGGAGGCAGTCAAACTGTGTGGCAGAAAGGGATGAGTCCCCTGTGAATACCTACCTTCAAGCCAGGAAAGAACTGAAGCCTGGGGGCCAGCGTGCCATTCCCATGAACAAGATTGGGAAATTATGGTGCTTTATCTGGGCGCTTCCCATGACTGCTAATTGACCACTCAGCACACACTTCCTCCCTCCTGAAGCCCATGAAAACCCTGGACTCAGCCAGACTGGAGGAGATGGCAGGACGACCAGCTGCAAAGAGGAACTACTCACTCCAGGGTCTCCTCTCTCCTGAGAGCTGAGCAGAGACAGGATGACTAGCTGCAGAGAAGAGCTACCCACACAACAGTCCCCTCTCTGCTGAAAACTGAACACTCATTGGGACACCCTGCCTGTGGAAAGGAGCTACTCAATTTGAGTATCCCTTGAGCTGTTCTTTTGCTCAATAAGTCTCTTCACCTTACTCACCTCCAATGTGTCTGCGTTCCTCATTCTTTCTAGATGCAGGACCAGAACTCAGGATGTGCCAAATGGTGGGACTAAAAGAGCTGTAACGCAAATAGGGCTGAAACATGCCCTTTGTTTGCCACATTGTGAGCAACAAGAAGGAGAGGAAAAGAGGAGAGAAGAGCTATAGCTCTTCAGGGAGCCCAGACCTAGAAGCTCCCCGAGCCAGGGCTGTGACACCCTTGTTGTTATTCTGTGGTTTCTGGTATCTCCAAGCTTCTGGGAATCACTACATTCCTTGATACCAGCCATGAAAGCTGCTTCAGTATGCCTGGTCCAGATGCAGCCTTGCAGGGAGCCAGTGCCCAGGCTAGTGTCTGCAGCTGCCCGCCCTGCTGCAGCTGGCATGCCTGACTGTGCACAGGGGCTGGACCCCATGTTCACTAGATCACACACCCCTTGCCGCTCCACTCGCTCTAGGTGGGCATGGGATCTAGGCCAGTAGCAAGAGCTGGGCACAGCTGAGTGGGCAGAACGAGCCCAATGGGCCTGAGCAAAACTCAGGCAAAGGTGCCACTGACCACAGAGGTTTTCCGTTGGAAAGGCATCACCCCAAGGATCCTGTGACAGTAGTGGGAAGGCAAGGAAGGAATAAAACAATGTGACTTTGGAAAGGCATAAATTGCTAGAATGGAAGATTTTACAATGAGGAAGCCATGAAATAAAATTATGTGAATGAGAGAGAGCAAAGAAAGAAATTGCACATGAAGGTCGGGGAAGGGTGCTAAACAGAAGGGGACTCGAGAGGAAGTTTGTAAAGATATACTCAACTCTAAGAAGAAAAAGGAGGAAGCATGAAGGGGGATGGCTAAAGAGGATGGTATTTCTAGTTGATGGCTACCCTTCAGTGCTCAAACAAGTTGAACCAGTTTTTCCCCTTTCTTTTCAGGTGTTGATTTCACCTGTTGTTTTCAAATGTGCTATGGCTCCTCAGGGGAAGTTTCCAGATAAATTTCTCCTGATGGGCTGCCAGTGGGTCAGGTTTATATCCTGCTTTATCTTTAACAGAACAGATAATGCATTTTGAAAAGTGGAAAATATTTTCTTCTAGCTGAGGGGAGCTGTACCTATCCCAGTTGGAAACATAGCTATGGGCAATAGCCAGGGAATTCTCAGGTGCACACAGATCTAGGTCCATACAGAAAGGGCAGGAATGGAACCTGCCCTCCTTTCCATACTTCAGAGGTTCAATTACCAGCATCCTTTCAGCTGTAACCAGAATTGAACTCAACAGTTATCTGGAATGAGGAACAACAAATGATAGCTTAAGAGATAAAAGCATTTTATACAATGAGTAAAAAGGCCTATGATAAACATATTAAAATATGTTTATTAGGAAGCAGAAACAAATAAGCAAACAGCTCTTAGAGTAAGTTTTTTCAAAATCAAAGGGATACCAGAATCATTACATTGTGCAATGTAGCTCTGGCAGGATATGGGGTATGTTTATACACCATGTCTGAATGTAGGACTGTGTGATGTTTGCGGGGAATATTTGTAATTTGACAATAGGTTTTCCCAAGGACTCTCCTGTTTACAAACCTTGCTTAAGAATCACTCTTCTAGAGGGAGGGAATATTTTCAGAGAACAAGTGGAACTGGGCACACAAGGGCAGCCTTTATCTTTGACATATGCTCAAAGTGCCCATATTGCATTAGTGAAACTGGTATTTTATCAATATTTTATCAAATATTTTTAGAAGGGTTGCTTTTTACAAATTCTGGAAAGTATCTTTCAGAAAAATCCTTTTCAAAATATCTTTTCTGAAGCACCAGCTCAGCTCCTCTTCTTTTTCAAATCCCTTTGTAACTGTGAGTCATGAAGACTTTCACTGTCTGTAGAAGTTCATCAACCCAATCTTGCTATACGCTTTCTATTCAGAGCTATTTAGTTGTCTCGCTGCTTCTTCACTTGGCTTAGGTCTTTTCTAATGAGAAGTCAAGGTAATTGAAATATGTGTATATACCCATGTCAGATTCTGTCTTGTCCTTTTGTGCCTCTTTCTGTCTCTAATAAGTCGTACTCTCTGTAGTTTCAGGATTGGCCACCACCTGAGATTACTTCTAACCTTGGACTCAAAACCCTATGATTGTTATTAACTGCATATTTTGCTGATGAAATACAACTATTCTGGTTATGCTGACCTCTTGAGAACCAGAGTCTTGTTGCCCAGATTTTGCAAGCTTTTCTCATAAGTCCTGCTCTGTCTTCTCTGATTTCCCTGGCCTTGGAGTTTCTTAACCACCAGATCCTGTATGCACTGACCTGCCTGGGTTGCCAGGTCTTGACTTCACCCTCTCTCACACGCATCGTTATTGGTAACAAGCATGTTCATCTTGTCTAATTGCCTCCTAATGCCAACACTTTTTACTTGCCCTGTCCTGTGGTTGCCAATGTTAACTATCACACAGTCATTCATAGAATCATCCCTTAGTATCCAGTAGGGATTATTTCCAGGACCTGTAGATTTTGAAGTCCCTGTATTAAACGGCATGGTATTTACATATAAACTATGCACATCCTCCTGTATACATTAAATCATATATAGATTACTGCTAACATCTAGTACAATGCAAATGATATGTAAATAGTAGTTGTACTGTATTTTTTTGTAATTCCCATTCTTTTTATTGTCATATTATTTTTTATTATTCTTAAAAATATTTTTGATTCATGGCTGGTTGAATCTGTGGATACAGAACACGCAGATACAAAGGGCTACTGGGATGACTGTCCCCCTGACAGTTGAGCCCTCAGGAACTCAGTCGTCGACCAACCTTTTTAATTGTAGTGTGACTTTAAGTTCAAATTTGAACTTTTAAAATGAAAAAAAACTTAGAGATTTTGCAGCCCTTCAATCTTTTTGTCCAAGAGATTAGAAAACTCAGAAATAACAAATATTTGGCATAGCTAGAAATACAGCAAGAGATTTCTAACATCCAAGCCAGTGCCTTTGCCACTGAACCATGCTTTTCTTTGTCAAGTATCTTGAAAAAGTCACTTAACCACTTGTGGCTTTTTTTTTTTTTTCATTTTTATAATAGAATTAGCTTCTAAGGTTTCTGTTGAATTATGTTTTATATTTCAACACTGTATCAATAGCACAAATCTTTTTAATTTCCACATGTATGGAGACACTGGTTCGATGAACAAGTGAAATGTTTGTTTTTTAAAAAAAAATATGGAGAGGGCAGGCAGAATTGCTCATACCTATAATCCCAGCACTTTGGGAGGTCAAGGAAGGAGGATCACCTGAGGTCAGGAATTTGAGACCAGCCTGGCTAACATGGTGAAAACCCATCTCTACTAAAAATACAAAAATTAGCCAGGCATGGTAGCACACACCTGTAATCCTAGCTACTCAGGAAACTGAGGCAGGAAAATTACTTGAATTTGGGAGGTGGAGGTTGCAGTGAGCCAAGATTGCACCACTGCACTGCTGCCTGGGCAACAAAGCGAGAATCCATCTCAAAAACAAAAAACAAACAAACAAAAAAATTATGGAGAGTTAACAGCATATTTATTTCAAAATATTTTTGCAAAAAAACATGGTGAAAACAAATTTAATCAGTGTATTTTGGTGATTATTGAGAGTTTTAGATAGAATTTCAACATCTCTTTATATAATCTTTTAGGAAAATTAATGTTTACCAATGAATATTAGCATCTAATAAAGTATATGAATTTATTTTTATGGCAAGGCCTTTTTAGTGATAAATTGGCACTATTGCACCAAAATTTCAAATAATTTTAATGTAAACAACAAAACCAGGATCATCAAAGAATCGTGGCTATCTAGAGTAGCTGAGATGGGCTTCTTGCCCTCTGTGAGCTTAAAATTTAACGTCATCATATAACCGCTGAAATGATTATAGGTAAATGGCATGAAGAAAACAGCACCTAATTAGGACAAGTTCCATTATACTAAATAACATTACCATGAATGATTTCTAAGCCACAAATACTAGCTTGTTTATTTCAACTAGTACTTAATAATAAAGTTTAATTCGCTTGGTAAGAGAAGGATCATATACTGGCTAGAGATAACTGATTAAGTTTCTAATGCCCTTACCTGGTTGGCAAAACTTGGAAATGGCAAGGCAGGAGATAGCAGAGAGATTTCAGAATCTTTTCAGACATCACTGCACAAAAAGGAGTGTGGTAGTGTGAAACTATTTGCAGTGAGCTTCAGAAGAAATTATCAGAGATGACTGAAAAGAAATAAGGCACAGGAAGAATTAAGACAAGGAATAAGACAGTAGCACTCTCTGAATTATATGGTCTACATGTGTGATGAGAACACTAACAATGTATAGTGCAAATTAAGCTGGTCTTTCAGAATATTAATAAAATACTAAAGACTTGGGGAATGGTTCTGTTTTGGCTGCATCCCAACCTACTTGTCCTCATCAAGTGTCCAGATTTCAAATATTATCACCGCAGGACATGGTCACAGAATAAGATTTATTGAATTCATTATTTCAGTGTGGTAATTCTAGATGACAATAGCATTCAGGAAGTGTTTGTGGGACAAGATGCTTCAGAATGAATTGGCATGTGGATTACTGCAGGTAAGAACATATTCTTTGCTAGACATGTATGAAACAGCTCGATGTCATTATATGAAATGAAGAAAGAAAAAAGGCAAAAAATAACCTTGAGGCATATCAATCTAAAAAGTCAGAAAATGTTGGCATGACTCCAGAATCTGATGTTTCTCTGCTGTCTGGGGCTTTCTCTTAAGACTGCTGCCCATCAGAACACCTACACTTTACCATTGTTTCCTTACATGTCTGACTTTCTGCTAGATTATAGCTATTTGGAGGCAGAGATATTGTCTCTTCACATTCTTATTGACAGTGCAATTCCCAAAAGACAGGAGTCTATCATTGACCATGTTGATTTCTACCTCCTAGTGCCTCTCAAATCCATCTTCAGTGTCATCTTTGGAGTCTTATCATCTTGGGCCCAAAGTATAATACTCTACACTCTCATCCTCTCTTTTCCCACAAGGGTAATTTTTCTAAGAAAAAAATATTAGCATGTTGCTCCCTTTCTTAAAACCCTGGAGAGCTCCCCTCTTCCTACAAGAAAAATTCCAAGTACCTTGGGATAAAATTGATACTATTTTTCTTTTGCTTTTTTTTTTAAATACTTTAAGTTCTGGGGTACATGTGCAGAACGTGCATGTTTGTTACATAGGTATACGTGTGCCATGGTGGTTCGCTGCATCCATCACCCCATCATCTACATTAGGTATTTCTCCAAATGCTATCCCTCTCCAATCCTCTCACCCCCTGCTATCCCACGCCTAGCCCCCCAGCGCCCAACAGGCCATGGTATGTGATGTTTCCCTCTCTGTGTCCATGTGTTCTCATTGTTCAACACCCACTTATGAGTGAGAATATGCTGTGTTTTGTTTTCTGTTCCTGTGTCAGTTTGCCGAGAATGATGGTTTTCAGCTTCATCAATGTCTCTGCAAAGGACATGAGCTCATCCTTTTTTATGGCTGCATAGTATTCCATGGTGCATATGTGCCACATTTTCTTTATCCAGTCTATCATTGTTGGGCCTTTATGTTGGTTCCAAGTCTTTGCTATTGTGAATGGTGCCACAATAAACATACATGTGCATGTGTCTTTATAACAGAATGATTTATAATCCTTTGTGTATATACCCAGTAATGGGATTGTATGTTTTCAAGTCAACTCTCATAGCTTTAAACACTGCCTCTTTCCTCTCTCATTTTTGTGTCATTTATGACATTGTTGTCTCATGCGGAATTGCCATATTCACTTACCATATGCATAATTGTGCTTCAAGGTAATTCTCTAGACTGTTCTCTAAAATAATACTTTCTTCTAGCTTTTATAATATTTAAAAATCTCTATTTGTAACACTTTGGCATTTTATTTGTATTAGTAAGTGACAAATATCATTACTGAACTTGAATCCTCTCCTTCTGGGCTTATGGGTAGAATGTACTTCCCCATATCTTTGACAGTAGGTATGAACCTTGTGACTTGCAATGTACAGTGAATCCTTGGAGGAAGTGACCTAAACAGAGGCATTAAATTGCCTATGCCCAGTTTTCCATTTCTCTCTTTTCTTTGTTGAGCTAATAGTAGAATCACAGTCAGATAAAGAATTACAATACTGAGCCACCTCAATGGAGGACAGATGCCCTAGAGAGTAAGCCCAGGCCTTTGGCAGACTGCATCTCAACTGCTTCAATTTGGAAGTTGTTTTTTGGGGGGTTTTTTTTTGTGTGTGTTTTTTTTTTACTAGTATCTCTTAAATTGAATCATTAGTTTGTATTTCCTTTCTCTACACTGCACTGTCAACTTATTGAGAGCAACTACTGTGCTCACAGTGTTTTGTACAAAGGAAAAAAAAAAGAGAAATCAGCTGAATGATAGAATTGCCTAAGTGTGGCTAATGCAAATTTATCCCTTTTCTTTTCATTGGCTGCAAAACTCCTTGTAGTTTTATTCTCCTCTGTCCCCACTTGTTCGTGATGTGAAGTCAGTCTTACCAAAACCAAGGCAAAATCCACAGTTCTTCATTTCCTGAGTTGCTCCTTTAGGCTATTATGTGTTATAAAATGAGGTATATGAAGAACCAATTTCGCAAGAATGACTGTAGCAATATATATGCATCCTGAAAATAATAATCAAGGTAAAATTGATTTTCCATGAAAATTTCATGTACAACTACAGAGAAAAAAAGCAATTTCTGGCAGAACGATTTTAAGGGCAAAAAGCTGTAGGTGCAAATAATCCAAATAGTAAATGGATTTGCTCTCTCATCTTGAAGATAAATTTCATCTTTTCAGCACTAAAAATTTATTAGTACTGTTTTTTCCCCTCTTCCTTAGCTCGAGTGGACACAGTAAACCTTTGCATAAAGTTTTGGACTATTGCCAATTCGTATGCAAGTTTGTTTCACTCTCTCCCGATTCTGCTCAGCTCAGGATTCTTCCCATAGGGAGTTTGGGATTCATCTCGCAAACCACTTTCAGGTATGAAATTTATTTACCTAACTATGGTAATTGGAGCATTGGTGGTCTTGTTTGTAACCCTTAAATTCCAGTCATCAATCTACACCTCATTTAGAAGACTTGTCAACTGGATTTTGGCAATTTGCCAATGATTAAAATGCACAGTAAAAATTTCTACATGTGAAAATGAGAAAAAGCAGTCTTGAATTAAGCTGTCAATCCTAAAGCACATTCTAATTTGCTCTGAAACCTTAATTTAAAAATCACATAGTTGACTTTTCTTTACCTATAAAACAAAACTTTATCTGAGGAATATTTTTCCTAATGGGATAGAGATATCAAAAATTAAAACAATCAGCAATTATTTCTTAGATGTAATGAAAATCAGACAACCTATTATAATCTAATGAGCTTCCTGTTAAAAATAATATTATGTTAAAACTAAATGTTGGGATTCCCTTTTATAACTTATCAAACATTATGTACAGTGACTATATTTTTCATTCTCAATCCATATATTTCAGTAGTGATATAAATGAAAAAAATAAATTTCACTATACATTGCACTCATGTGTACACCAGAACTTAAAATTCTGCAACTTATAAATAGTTCTGTGCATCTGGGTTTATGATGAAATTATTTTAAGTATGTTTTAAATCCTTACTTTATTTTAATTTCATTTTTCAATATTTGCAATCTAGGGAATGTGATGTGGCTTCTTTAACTATAGCCGTTTATAGGAGAAGATAGTTTCAACTGTCTTATTGGACAAGTCTTTAAATGTCTACAACTTCAGCTTAATTCTAGGGGGTGTGCTTGGATTTCAAATGACACCTTGTCATCTTTCAGAAGAGAGTAGGTTTCTCTTTTCTATAAAGGCAGAATGAAAAGCATACTTTTCAAATTTGAAAAATATAGTCAAGTTGATTTAAGTGTATTTTCTTGCTTTAAATTATATTAAATAGATATACTCTTTTTATGTTTCATCTGTAGTAAAATGAGAGTCAGAAAGAACGGTAAAATTCATTTACTCTTCAAAAGGCCAGAAGCACCAAGTCCATGCCTTTTTTTTCCCTAGAATTCTCCGTATGGAGAAGAGCTATCTGTAGCTGCATAGAGAAAAGCTGCCAACCTAGGAAAGACTTTGAGCCACCCAGCCTGTGCTGTCTGTTCTGTAAAGTATTTGATTTCAATGTAAGGATATGGGGTAAGTTATGAAGCTCCCTCAGTGAGATCAAAAGATTCAACCAAGCATAAGTAAGTTAGATGGAGGAAAAAAAGATAATTTAGATATGAAAAATATGAAGGATACCAAATTTGACCTGTATATTTAATTATTTTAAATAGTGTTCCATAGGACTATTTTTATTAGATTCATACTTAATAATCTTCCTATATGCATCTGCATTGAAACAAAGGATTTTATTTGAATCTCTTTATGTAGGTGATTTGAAAAACATACTGAATTATTTTTAGTTATCTTAAGCTATCTATGGTTTCTGTCTGGCATGGCTAAATAAGTGACCAAAAGAATGCCAGCAACAGATGTCAGCCTATGATTATAGTCTTACATTTTACACGGTTATTTGAACCCCTCAAAGTAAATGTACATGGTGATAAAAATGCATGTACAGAATGGAATCTTAAACTGTTTTTATACTGCAGGCTTTTACTCTGGCCTAGCGGAACACAATCTGATTCAGTAAATGTGATCTAATAATGGGGCAGAAATTAATAATTAAATAAACCCTTTGGAAAATTTGACTCTGTTTCTTTGGAAGATTGGTTCATGTGTGTGTGTAAGTATGTTTAGTTAACACACACACACACACACACACAAACCCTTAAATTGAAAATTTAAACTATGGTCATCAAATTGATTGTGAACAGAGCTAAGATGTGATAGAAAGATGGATGGATAGATATATACACATACAGATATATGTGCAAGTATTTGTGTGTGTGTATATATATAAAACAATTAAATAAGGATTCTATCTGTAATCCTTAAGAATTCAGAGGCGCCTGTAATCCCAGCACTTTGGGAGGCCGAGGCAGGTGGATCACGAGATCAAGAGATCAAAACCATCCTGGTCAACATGGTGAAACCTGTCTCTACTAAAAATACAAAACATTAGCTGGGCATGGTGGCGCGTGCCTGTAATCCCAGCTACTCAGGAGGCTGAGGCAGGAGAATTGCCTGAACTCAGGAGGTGGAGGTTGCAGTGAGCCGAGATCGTGCCATTGCACTCCAGTCTGGGTAACAAGAGCGAAACTCCGCCTCAAAAAAAAAAAAAAAAAAAAAAAAAAAAAGAATTCAGAGGAAGGTGGCATATTGAACAAACCAAGGCTACAATATTTTGCAGCTATTCTCAGGGGGTGAGTCTATTTCTCAAGCCTTTGAATCTGATCTTAGTTAAATGACTTGTTTTGGCCAGTGAGACATTAGCAATATATAAAGCAAGCAGGAGTTTAAAAATGGTTTCACATTTGGTCTTGCCCTCTCTTCCTTCTTCTTGGAACCCTGAGACCACTATCTAAGAGAGGATTGCCTAGGGGAAAATGAGAGATACCTGTAGCAGAAGCAAGCTGCCCCAGCCAGTGACCCTGACAACTGTCAGACATATGAGGGAATGCTTTCTCGAACATTTTGGCCCACTTGAATCATTAACTGATTACAAATGTTCAGCTAATTTATGTATTTTTGGTAGAGATGGGGTTTTGAAAGAACAGAAGTAATGCTAGATCAGAAGTAAGGCACAGCTGACCAACAGAATCACAAGGAAATAAGATGACTGCTGTTTTATGCCACAAAATTTAGAGTGGTTTGTTATGCAGAAAAAGGGAAAAACATGGTAATTTACCAGAAATATTATCTATAAACAATAAGATTATATCAGAATTCAAAAAACAAAAATTAAATTTTATCTCTTCTTAACGTAAAGTCTCAGAACTATTTTGGAAAATCCTGTTTCCTGAGAATGCACAGCAGATTTGTAAGGAGGGAATGGTGAATATGCAGTATGGCACAACTCTACTCAGAAGTGACAAGTAACTTCCATATTACGTATCAATGTGGGTAAATTAAAAGTGGATTCTTGGAGTGCAGTGTGTAAAGGGATTTTGGAATCAACAGAAAAGAGTACTGTAACTCATTAGAATTGCTATTTAAAGACCATCTCAGGGCTGGGCGCAGTGGCTCATGCCTATAATCCCAGCACTTTGGGAAACCAAGGCAGGTGGATCACCTGAGGTCAGAAGTTCGAGACCAGCCTGGCCAACATGGCAAAACCCCATCTCTACTAAAAATGCATAAATTGGCTGGACATGGTGGCAGGTGCCTGTAATCCCAGCTATTTGGGAGGCTGAGGCAGGAGAATTGCTTTAACCCAGGAGGTGGAAGTTGCAGTGAGCTGAGAATGCATCACTGCACTCTAGCCTGGGCAGCAGAGCGAGGCTCTGTCTCAAAAAAGGCCATTTCAGGTAGGTCAGGAAAGGCTGCACATTGAAACATCAAACAGTAAGGAAAGACCAATTCAGGAAAGACTGGACATTGAAACATCAAACAGTAAGGAAAGACCAAAGGGTATATGTTATCTTTATGCAGTAGTCAATCCAAATAGAAAAGAATAACACTGTTTAAAGCAGATGTTTTGCAAATCCCCATGAAGTATCCTAAATTAAATTCTGAGATAATGTAATCTCCACACATGTATTATTTAAAAACTATCAGTAGAAGACTATAACATAAATATAAATGAAAAATAGAAAGTGATGTATGGTCAAAGCTAACAATTAGATACCTTAATTTTGGCCAGTGCCATACCTCTATCCATAATGGATTATTATAAAGAAGACAGCTGAAAATATAGAAAGATCTAGGTATGCTGTATTGGCGAGGTAAAAATCACAAAATACATTGTCATCTCTGGAATTACATAGAAGTTTCATTCCCGGAAAATGCAGTGTATATTAAAACCAACTACTGGTGATTATATGTAAAACAGAGTTAAGTACAAGTCTCAAGTGATTACAAATTGATTTTTCTTTTACTTATAGAAACATTTAGCAGGTTATTTAAATGTGGGCTATTTGAGATATTTCTGGCTGGCAATGTATCCCTCCATGTAGAAAGTTCAACAAGATGGTTAAAACCAGAACGTTTCCTTAAAGTAATTTTTAAGGTCTAATAACCTATCATAAGAAAAAACAGCGCATCAGTAAGTAAAATTGTACCATATTTATTCTCTATTCATAATTCATATGGCACTAATTCATTTTTTTAATCTTCATGATTTATTTGTATTTGACAAAGTATTACATGCAGATAGTCTGAATTTCTAAATACTGCTTTTGCATTGCTATCTGGTGTTTACCATTCAGCACTACAAAATGACTACCTAACATGGTAGGTGAGGCTCCAATTTCACTTACTTCCACTATCGTATTTGCTTCTGGTTAAATCTATAATCATGTTTCCCGAATTACATCTCTGTAAATATTATCGTTCACTGCTCAATGTCTTGTAAAATACATTTTGATCTGCAGTTAATTTTTTTCCTGGAGTTAATTATAGTTTTATTTTTATGTTTCTTTAGTTTTCTTTGTATATGTAAATTAATTTTCCAGCTTGCTATAATAGTTTCATAAAAAGCCTGTCAAGAATTAGCAACTCAACTTTTCTTCTTTCTTTTGAAGTTATCACTTAGGTATGCTCCAACAGTCCTTCTACAGTCGGATTGATTATTCTCCTGGCCTTCAACACAGGTATCACCATGGACTTTCCCTTTTCCATCAAATAGGGAATTTTCCTCACTCTTCCTCTAGTTTGATTGCCTGCTTTAGCTTCTTTTTCTGGTTTACCGCATCATTTTAGTCAAGCACAACTTAATTTATTCCCTGAAAAGTAGTAAAAGATGATCCTTTGTATTTCTGTGGTATCATCATTATATCTCTTTTTTCATTTCTAGTTTTATTTATTCAGGACTTCTCTCCTTTTTCATGTGTTAGTCTAACTAAAGTTTTGTCAATTTGTTGATCTTTACAAAATGCAACTTAGTTTCATTCATATTTTCTATTGTTTTTCTAGTTTCTATTTTACTTATTTCTGCTTTTGATTCCTTCCTTCTTCTAACTTGGGGCTCAGCTTGTTCTTTTTTTAGTTTCTTCAGTTATAACATTAAGTTGCTTATTTGAGATATTTCTTAGTTTTTGATGTAATTTATTGCTGTAAACTTCCCTCTTAGAACTGCTTTTGCTGCAACATGTATTTTTATTAGAAGGATTGGCCTACATATATTTTTCTTCCTTAATATTCTCATTATAATTTGGTAACAAGGTTTGATAGCACTTTAAAATGATTTGTAAATGTTTCCCATTTTCATTGCTGAGGTAAGTTTTGCGTAAATTAGTGTTATATCTATTTTAAATATCTTGAAAAATTCATCAAGAAAAGTATATGGATTGAGATTAATTAATTTAACCCTGGGAGATTTTTTTAAAATTTTTCTTGCATCCATCATTTTGATATGTTGTATTTTTCTCAGAGGTTATCAGTTTCATGTAGAGGTTCAAATTTATCAGTAAAACATTCATTATACATTCTTATTTTCAAAATAGAGGATCTTTACTGATACTCTTGTCTCTCATAATTAATAATTACTAATTAGCTAATAATAATTTGTCCTCTCCTATCTCTCCTTCTCTGTTTCTTATCTCTGTTTCTCTTTCCTATCTCTTTCACTCCCTTTCTCTCCATTATTCTTCTCACAATCGAGATGATCATGTCAATTTTATATATTTTTAACTATCAGCCTAATGACTGTGTTTCTATTATATATTCATTTCCTTTCAAAATTTTACGCTTATCTGTATTATTTTCTTTCTTCTACTTTCCTTGAATTTAATTATCTCTTTCCAACCTGTTATAGTAGATACCTAAATATAATGAATATTTATAAATGTATTTGAGTATATGAATTTTAAAAATAAACATCTTTAAACACATTTAGTCACAGGTTTGATATATTTATTTTATTTACTCTTATTTAGAATATTTTCTAACTTTCATTATTATTTATTTATTCACTTATAGATTGTACAGAATTGCATTTCTTAGTTTCCAAGCTATATCTGGATACATAAATATTTCAAGTGCTCATAAAATATTTTCCAAAACTCAGTACACACACGTTCTACATGCCCTGGAAAATTCTGTAGGCATTTTTTTTTGATCACAGGCAACAATTTTGATCACAATGTTTACATTATCTATATGTTTACAGTTGTCATTATTTATTTTCTTGTTTTTTTGGTTGGCTTGTACTATCAGCTATTGGGAGAGTTCTGTTAGTTTTCACTATGATTGTGATTTGTTTTCTTGTGTAAGTCTGTTAATAGTATATATTTTGAATCTCTGTTGTGAAGTTTATACAAATGTAACAATGTTATGTCCTTCTATTACGTTAATCCTTGTATCATTGTGAACTGCTGCTAAGTAACTCTTGCCGTATTTCTTGTCATAGTCCCCTTTACTTCCATCATTGAAAAGGTAGCTTTTGTGTGTGATAGCTCTTTTCCCAACATTTTGCTTTTAACCTTTTGTGTGCCACTGTATTTAAAGTGTTTTTGTCAGTAATTTTGACCATATGTTTTAAAATCCATATTTTTAAAATCTATATTTTAAAAATTATTTCTACTTTAATTAAAACATTTGTCTACTAATACCTAATGTATTATTTGACAATATTTGCTTTTATATTTAGCTTTTACTGTTTTTTTCTGTTTGTCCCACATGTTTTATGTTCTTCTTCTCTCCTTGTGATTTAATGTTTATTATTAATCAATTTTCATTTAATTAGCTTCTTAGCTATACATTTTTTTCAATCACTTCAGTGGTTACGATATGTAAATTTGACTTATTATCATTAGAAATAAGTTACTTTTTACATCTTATCTGAAAATGTGATTATCTTGAAATACATTTATGCCATTAATTTTTTGTGTTATTTCATCATGCATTTTTAACTCCACATATATTTCGTGCTTCTCAATACATTAATATTATTGTTTTGTACAATCAATATCTGCCCATATAATAAGTTTTGCCAGAATCTTCATTCCCTCATGCATTTCTTAGCTTAGAACTATGATCAATCACATTTCTGTCTAATAAATTTTTTATTTTTTTAGTGTTTTTTTCTTTAACTGAAGATATGCTGGCAGTAACTGTTTTAGTTTTTGTTTGAATGGAAACATTTTTATGTCATTTTTATTTTTAGAGGATATTTTTTACCTACAATGGAATTCTTTTGAGACAGTTATTTTCTTTTGCCTCTTTAAAAATATCGTTTCATTGCATTACCATTTCTTTTGTTTTTGTTTCAAAGTCAATTGTCGATCTCAATGCCCTTTGACATCTCTGCATGCTAGATTTTTCCTCTTGTTTTCCGTTTTCAAGCTTCACAGAAATATGCTTAGGAATGAATTTCTTCATAGGTAATGGGCTTGGTATTCATAATGTGTATTGTTTGTGTAGCTTGGGAATTTTCACAAGTTGAGGAAATTCTCAACCATTATTGCTTCAAATATTGCTTCTGCCCCTATATGCCCTTCCCTTCTGGGATACCAATTACCTGTATTGTATTAGTCTTCACTGTGCCCCATAGGTCTCTATGTCTTCTCTAATTTCCACATAATTTGTTTCTTCTTTTCTTAAGACAAGATCATTTTTACTCACTTAATGTTTTACTAATTATTACTTAAATTACCTACTTAGTTTTGCTTCACCTGTAGATAATCCTGTTATTAGTTTCCATTATTACATTTTTAGTTCAATAATTTCCATTTGTTTATTTTCCATTAGACAATAGTTCTCTAGTGAATTCTTTCCTGTTATTATCTCTGTTCCTGGATACATTAATCAAGAATGTGTGTCTAGTCTCAGAAATACAAGTGGACCATCTGTACTTTGTTGCTCTTGTTAGTTTCATTTTTCTTATTTTGGCTTTTTCCATATTACTATTTTTAAATTTTTAATTTGAGTGGTAGATATGGTGCATGAAAATTTAGAGTGATTAAGTAATATTCATTTATTTTAGATGTAATTGATTCTACCCTTTTTTAGGCAACTTAAGCAGGAGCAGATTAGTTTATTCAACCAGGTAATGAGTTGATTTGAGGTACTGTTGATGTGGTACAGTTTTGGAAAAGCTTTATGGACCTCTATTTGCTAGCTCCTTAGTTTAGCTCTCAGAGATCACAACTGAGAGCCTGAGGAATTTTTACAGAAGGTCCTGCTTCTTTGCTGGTCAAGAAATCCCATTTTTGTTTCCCCTTTACCATGTCACACATCATAACTGTATTGATTTTCAAGCATGCTTTTAGCTTACCTGTATCTTTCCCCAAGCACCTTAGGAATTCAACAAATGCTACTGGGGGACAAAAACAAAAATATTTGTCCCCTTTCTTAGCACCTCCCTTTTCTTCCAGATTTTGGCCTCTCAAATCTTGGCTGCCTTGGGACTCGCATACTAATACCGTCAGGCTGCCAAGCTGTTCACTTCTCTGACTCTTGGCAACTCCACTGTGCCTGGTTTTTGAGCCTCTCACCTAACACTGAGAATTGGTAATTCTGTTACATGGTAAACCTATGACAAAATGGTGCACTCTTTTCTCTATGGCTTCCCTTCTCTATGGTCTGCTCTATGACCTTGGTGTCTTGATGTTGTTTACCTGGCAGCTCTGGATGACTTCAGATAGATCTTAATATGTATTTTCCCAGCTTTTCTCATTGCATTTAGTAGCAACTTTGGCTTGCTGTAACCTATTCATCACAGCCTTCTTCTATGTGTAATATATTTTTTTGTAGCTCTTTAAATTGTCTTTAGCCAGTGAGTTGATCCAAGTATTCTAATAATTCTATTATCTTGATGTATTTCTATACACATATCAATTTCTTTGTGCCAGTTCCAGTGGAGATGGTGGCATTATTTCTTCATTTTATAAAGGTTCAGAGATTCTGTTACCCCTTTTACAAAATAAGTGGCAGAGTTTAGAAAAAAATCAGTTTTATATGACACCAAGTCTTAGTAGTACAATAAGCTTATAACACCCCATGATTACTGAAATTTTTTCTGATTTGGTTAACTAATAATTATTTGCTACTTTTTTGTTCACATGATAATCTACTAGCACTCAGTAGAAGATAATGATAGCATATGCCTTCATTGTAAAGTCCAAATACAAAGAAAAAGATGTTAAACTAAGAAAATTCTATCAGCTTATTTTTTCAAGAAACTAGGATTTTCTTTGTTATCATGATATCTAGCAAGCTCTTACAGCACAGAGTAGAAATAATCTGATGACCTCTTTGCTGTTTTGCAGCAGTAATCTACATATTCCATTTATTTACTTGTCTGTTCATTTATTTATTTATTTATTAAGAAACTCTCATCTGGATACATTAAAAATATATTATTCACTGTTAGAATTTTTAATATTTTTTGAATGTAATAATAAATACCAGAAATTGGTGATTAAATAGTATAAGATATGGTCCTTGCTCTCTAGGAGCTCTCAGTTTAGTATATTAAGTGCCAAATGAATGGTATATAACCAAAAGCTATATGAGGCCTTATAAGACTTCAGAGAAAGCAGAGATCAGTTTGGACAGTATTTATCAAAGTAAGAGAGTTTTAAAAATTTGCAGGAGTCAAGTATATCAGGAGGAAGAGGTAATGAATTTCAAAAAAATCAACAAGGTATCTTAACAACTATGTCAACACTTAGTTCTGTGCCCATTGCATAGAAAGAAATCACAAAGAGAATGAAGAAACACCTCCTGAGAGATGTAGACTAGAAAAAATTTCTTGTATGCTTTTAAACAAACTTTGAAGCCAAATTCTACTTTAGTGGGGATACTACACTCCATGCTCTCTGCCATGAAGGGAAGAAGGCTACTTATCAATCATTCTGTCCAGTTTTTGGGTCTTTCAATGTCTGTTCCCATCTCAAATCTTACTACACAATAAGAAGAGAAATTGGTTGGGCAACAAGAGGAATGCAGGACTGAGAAATAAACATTTTTTTTTAATGTGACACATTGCAGAAAACCATATGTTATCTATGATTGGTTTCTTTTTCACAAGTGAAATACCTGTAATAAAATTTATTTTGCAAGAGAAGAAATAACCTGAGGGTTTATAATACTGTAGAGCAGCTTTCCTTGATAGTGAGGTTCATTTCAGTCTTCAGGAAAATAGAGCGTAAAATAGATGGTATTCTTTAGTGAGATGCTAGGCATTTATTGTGCAACCAGACAATGTAGAATGTTGGGAACTAGCTCTAACACAAATGTTGAAGAAGAAACCCACCATTACAAATACATAAAACACATTATTTATGTATGGGGAGAATGTTTATTTCTTAAACAATGGGATTTCAATTTAATAGTTTTTTGTTTGCCTTCACACTTGTCAGCAGTGCTGCACTAAAACCAGAAATATAGCCAATCATTTTTGACTAAAATCAGAAGAAAACTGAGTCTTTTGTTAAAAAAAAGATATACATATAGAAGAGTATAAATCACCAGAAAGAAAGAATAAAACCTGCTTATTTACATCTTTGCTGCTAAAAAATACGTAGATTACAAATGACTTGTTCTTGGAAAGAGTGCCTCAAATCCAAATTGTAGCACATCTCACAATCAAAATAAACATGAAAAATCTGTCAAATATGACTCTAAGTCCCAAACATCCCATCCTCTGCATTAAAAATGAATGAAATGAGAGAAAGGAAAAAAAAAAACATCTGCAATTTAGATTTGTCATTCTTTTGTTATCTTCATGTAATTCATGATAAAGTGGCCGGCAAAGTACTGAAAACCCTTCAGGAATCCAAAGGGGGTTCGTGGTTGCAATTTTTATATTTTGGAATAACCCATATTTTGGAGTAAACAGCCATTAAAGTCTATTGTTACCTAGTAGTCATTTTCCCTTAGGCTATAAGCCCATTTCTGCTACAGCTAAAATAAAGAGCTGTTAGATACTACATACTGCAGTGAGAGAAGAAACAGGAAGAAAATTTCGTGATCATTAGTCAGGGAGCACTGATCAGAGTACACCTGGAAGTTACATATCTTTGCCTTGAAATTTTGTCAAAACTTACATGTTCTGGATCATTAAGAAAAAAATATTCAGCTCAGCATAAAGTACAAGTCAGTGAGACCCCACTGGGTTCTCCATTTTTCACAACCTTTCCTTTTTAATTCCTCTATGATTATTAAAAAAAAAAAAGAGGAAATTTCAGATATTTTATTAACTTTTCAAAATAGTGATACAACTTTTACAAAGAGGACTTTTCTAACATACACATATCATTAATCAAATACCTCAAGGGATCATAGGATCCAAGTGCCTGATTCAATAGGAGGTTTAAGATACAACTTTATAGAAGGTTGCATCACTGCATTCCAGGCAGTGTGACAGGCCTGCAAGTCGTTATTTAGCAAAGCATATTTAAGAATGATGTTGGAGACAGATCCAAGATGGCCAATTAGGAGGAGCTCAGGATTGCAGCTCACAGCAAAAGCGCAGAGGGCAACTGGGACACCGGGGAGACAGAGTCGACTGTTCAACCAAGAAAATAAAAAGTGGACTCTGAGGCAGGGAGCCAGGTGTTCAAGCTCGGCTGTTCCCACCCCCACAAAAAAAAAAAAAAAAGCAATCAAAAATGCTCTGGATTGAGAATTTCACAGCAAGCAAAGCTAAACCTGGTATGGTCCAGCTCTGTGGGGGAGGGACGTCCGCCATTACCGAGGCAGTCCACCACTACGGAGGTAGTCCACCATTGCTGAGGCAGCCTGCCATTGCCAAAGCAGCCCACCATTGCTGAGGCAGCCCACCATTACAAAGAGAGTCTGCCATTATACAGGTGGGCTGCCATTGCCGAGGCAGTTCTAACTATACTCGTATAAACAGAACTGCAGGGAAGTTCACATGGCAGCTGGGTGGAGCCCAGAGCAGCTCAGCAAAGCCTCTGCGGCAGACAGTGACTAGGCTGCCTCCTTGCTGGGTAGGGCAGCCCTGAAAAAAGGCAGCAGCACAACAGAAACCCATAATTAAAGCCCTAGCTCCCCAGGACAGAGCACCTGGGAAAAAAAAAGGCGGGGGGGGTTTATGAGTCTGCTGCAGCAGACTTAAATGTACCTGCCCACTAGATCTGAATGAACAACGGAGCTCACAGCTCAGCACTTGAGCTCCTGTAAAGGATAGACTGTCTCCTCAAGCAGCTCCCTAACCCCCATATATCCAAAGAGTCACCTCATAAAGGACAGCTCAGACTGACATATGGAGAGTATCCTTCTGGGACAAAGATAGCAGAAGAAGAAACTGGCAGCAACACTTACTGTTCTGCAAGCAGGGCCTGGAATGGACCTCAGCAGTCCCACAGCCAGGGGCCTGACTATTAGAATGAAAACTAAAAAACAGGAAGAAATTACTTCATCATCAACAAACTAGACATCTACTCAGAGACCCAATCTGAAAGTCAACAACTACAAGACGACAGGTGGATAAATCCACGAAGATAGGAAGAAACCAGCACAAAAAGGATGAAAACACCCAAAACCAGAACACCTCTCCTCCTACAAAGGATCACAACTCCTCACTAGCAAGGGAACAAGGTTGGATGGAGAATGAGGGTGGTGAATTGACAGAATCAGGCTTCACAAGGTGGGTAATAAGAAACTTCTCGGAGCTAAAAGAACATGTTCTAACCCAATGCAAAGAAACTAAGAACCTTGAAAAGATTTGACGAAATACTAACGAGATTAAACAATTTAGAGAGGAATATAAGTGAATTGATGAAGCTAAAAAACACAACACGAGAACTTCATGAAGCATACACAAGTTTCAACAGCAAAATTGACCAAGCAGAAGAAAGGATATCAGAGGTCGAAGATCAACTCAAAGAAATAAAATAAGAAGGCAAGATTAGAGAAAGAAGGGTAAAAAGGAATGAGCAAAGTCTCCAAGAAACATGGGACTAAGTAAAAAGACCTAATCTATGTTTGATAGGTGTACCTGAATGTGATGGAGAGAATGAATCCAAGCTGGANCAGAGGTCGAAGATCAACTCAAAGAAATAAAATAAGAAGGCAAGATTAGAGAAAGAAGGGTAAAAAGGAATGAGCAAAGTCTCCAAGAAACATGGGACTAAGTAAAAAGACCTAATCTATGTTTGATAGGTGTACCTGAATGTGATGGAGAGAATGAATCCAAGCTGGAAGATACTCTTCAGGATATTATCCAGGAAAACTTCACCAACATAGCACAGCAGGCCAATATTCAAGTCCAGGAAATACAGAGAACACCACAAAGATATTCCTCAACAACAGCAACCACAAGGCACATAATCATCAGATTCACCAGGGTTGAAATGAAGGAGAAAATGCTAAGGGCAGCCAGAGAGAAAGGTCGGGTTACCCACAAAGGGAAGCCCATCAGACTCGCAGCAGATCTCTCAGCAGAAACCCTACAAGCCAGAAGAGAGTGGGGCCCAATATTCAACATCCTTAAAGAAAAGAACTTTCAACCGAGAATTTCATATCCAGCCCAACTAAGCTTCATAAGTGAAGGAAAAATAAAAATCCTTTATGAACAAGCAAGTACTCAGAGATGTCATCACCATCAAGCCTGCTTTACAAAAGCTCCTGAAAGAGGCACTAAACATAGAAAGGAACAACCAGTACCAGCCACTCCAAAAACATACCAAATGGTAAAGAGCATTAACACAATGAAGAAACTGCAACAACTAATGGGCAAAACAGCCACCTAGCATCAAAATGGCAGGGTCAAATTTCACACATAACAATATTAACCCTAAATGTAAATAGACTAAATGCTCCAATCAAAAGACACAGACTGGCACATTGGATAAAAAGCCAAAACTCATCAGTGTGCTGTATCCAGGAAACCCATCTCACATGCAAGGATACACTAGGGCTCAAAATAAAGGGATGGAGGAAGATTTATCAAGCAAATGGAGAGCAAAGAAAAGCATGAGTTGCAATTCTCATCTCTGATAAAACAGACTTCACACCAGCAAAGATTAAAAGAGACAAAGAATGACATTACATAATGTTAAAGGATCAATGCAACAATAAGAGCTAATGATGCTAAATATATACACACCCAATACAGGAGCACCCAGATACATAAAGCAAGTTCTTAATGACTTACAAAGAGACTGAGACTCCCACACAATAATAGTAGGAGACTTTAACACCCCATTGTCAATATTAGTCAGATCAATGAGAGAGGAAATTAACAAGGATATTCAGAACTTGAACTCAGACCTGGACCAAGCAAACCTAACAGACATTTACAGAACTCTACCCCAAATCCACAGAATATACATTCTTCTCAGCACCACATCACACCTACTCTAAAATTGACCACATAATTGGAAGTAAATCACTCCTCAGCAAAAGCAAAAGAACGGAAATCATAACAAAAAGTCTCTCAGACCACAGTGCAATCAAGTTAGAACTCAGAATTCAGAAAGTAACTCAGAACCGCACAGCTTCATGGAAACTGAACAACTGGCTCTTGAATGTGGACTGGATAAACAATGGAATGAAGGCAGAAATAAAGATGTGCTTTGAAACCAACAAGAATGAAGACACAACATACCAAAATCTCTGGGACACATTTAAAACAGTGTCTAGAGGAAAATATATGGCAATAAATGCCCACATGAGAAGAAAGGAGAGATGTAAAATCAAAACCCTATCGTCAAAATGGAAAGAGCTAGAGGAGCAAGATCCAAAAAGCTCAAAACCTAGCAGAAGACAAGAAATAACTAAGATCAGAGCAGAACTCAAGGAGATAGAGATACAAAAAACCCTTCAAAAGATCAATAAAATCAGGAGCTGGTTTTTCAAAAAGATCAACAAAATAGACCACTAGCCAGACTAATAAAAAAGAAAAGAGAATAATCAAATAGATGCAATAAAAAGCGATAAAGCGGATATCACCACAGAATCCACAGAAATACAAGCCATCATCAGAGATTATTACAAACAACTCTATGCACATAAACTAGCAAACCTGGAAGAAATGGATAAATTTCTGGACACTTGCATCCTCCAAAGCCTAAACCTGGAAGAAGTTGAAACCCTGCATAGACCAATAACAAGGTCTGAATTTGAGGCAGCAATTAAGAGCCTACAACCTAAAAAAAGCCCAGGTTCAGATGGGTTCACAGCCAAATTCTACCAGACATACACAGAGGAGCTGGTACCACTCCTTCTGAAACTATTCCAAACAACCCAAAAAGAGGGAATCCTTCCCAAATCATTTTATGAGACAAACATCATCCTGATGCCAAAACCTGGCAGAGACTCAACAAGAAAAGAAAACTTCAGGCCAATATCCATGATGAACGTAGATACAAAAATCTTCAATAAAATACTGGCAAACCGATTGCAACAGCACATCAAAAACTTATCCATCATGATCAAGTAGGCTTCATCCCAGGGATGCAGGGCTGGTTCAACATACGCAAGTCTATAAATGTAATTCACCACATAAACAGAACCAAAGACAGAAATCACATGATTATCTCAATTGATGCAGAGATGGCCTTTGAGAAAATTCAGCAGCCCTTTATTCTAAAAACCCTTAATAAACTAAGTATTGACGGAACGTATCTCAAAATAATAAAAGCTATTTATGACAAACTAACAGCCAATATCATACTGAATGGGCAAACCTGGAAGCATTCCCTTTGAAATCAGGCACTAGACAAGGATGCCCTCTCTCACCACTCCTATTCAATATAGTATTGGATGTTCTAGCCAGAACATTCAGGCAAGAAAAAGAAATAAAGGATATTCAAATAGGAAAGGAGGAAGTCAAATTGTCTCTATTTGCAGATGACATAATTATATATCTAGAAGATCCCATCGTCTCAGCCCAAAATCTCCTGAAACTGATAAGCAATTTCAGCAATGTCTCAGGATACAAAATCGATGAGCAAAAATCACAATCATTCCTGTACACCAATAACAGACTTAAAGAGAGCAAAATCAAGAAAGAACTGCCATTCACAATTGCTACAAACAGAATAAAATACCTAGGAATACAACTAACAAAGAACGTAATGGACCTCTTCAAGGAGAACTACAAACCACTGCTCAACAAAATAAGACAGGACACAAACAGTTGGAGAAACATTCCATGCTCATGGTTAGGAAGAATAAATATCGTGAAAATGGCCATACTGTCCAAAGTAATTTACAGATTCAACGCTATCCCCATCAATGACCTTCTTCACAGAACTGGAAAAAACACCTTAAGCTTCATATGGAACCAAAAGAGAGCCTGCATAGCCAAGTCAATTCTAAGCAAAAAGGACAAAGCGGGAGGCATCACACTACCAGACTTCAAACTATACTACAAGGCTACAGTAATCAAAACAGCATGGTAGTAGTACCAAAACAGAGATATGGGCCCATGAAACAGAACAGAGGCCTCAGGGGCAACACAACATATCTACAACCATCTGATCTTTGACAAACCTGACAAAAACAAGCAATGGGGAAAGGAGTCCCTGTTTAATAAATGGTGTTGGGAAAACAGGCTAGCCATGTGCAGAAAGCAGAAACTGGACCCCTTCCTGACACCTTACACCATAATTAGCTCCAGATGGATTAAAGACTTAAACATAAGACCTAACACCATAAAATCCCTAGAAAAAAGTCTAAGCAAAACTATTCAGGACATAGGCATAGGCAAGGTCTTCATGACCAAAACACAAAAAGCATTGGTAACAAAAGCCAAAATAGACAAATGGGACCTAATCAAACTCCACAGCTTCTGCACAGCAAAAGAAACAATCATTAGAGTGAATTGGCAACTAACAGAATGGGAAAAAATTTTTGCAATCTACCCATCTGACAAAGGGCTGATATCCAGAATCTATAAAGAACTAAAACAGATATACAAGAAAAAAACAAGCCCATTCAAAAGTGGGCGAAGTCTATGAACAGACACTTCACAAAAGAAGACATACATGAGGCCAGCAAACATATGAATAAATGCTCATCATCACTGGTCATTAGAGAAATGCAAATCAAAACTACATTGAGATACCATCTCATGCCAGTTAGAATGGTGATCATTAAAAAAATCTGGAGACAACAGATGCTGGAGTGGATGTGGAGAAATAGGAACACTTTTACACTGTTGGTGGGAGGGTAAATTAGTTCAACCATTGTGGAAGACAGGGTGGCGATTCCTCAAGGACCTAGAAATAGAAATTTCATTTGACCCAGCAATCCCATTACTGGGTATATATCCAAAGGATTATACATTGTTCTACTATAAGGACACATGTAC
Source organism: Cebus imitator (assembly GCF_001604975.1). NCBI lineage: Eukaryota > Metazoa > Chordata > Mammalia > Primates > Cebidae > Cebus > Cebus imitator. Next base: position 4,834,943 of record NW_016107403.1, read on the forward strand.
ACGAATGTTCATTGCAGCACTGTTTACAATATCAAAGACCTGGAACCAACCCAAATGCCCATCAATGATAGACTGGACAGGGAAAATGTGGCACATACACACCATGGAATATTATGCAGCCATAAAAAACGATGAGTTCGTGTCATTTGTTGGGACATAGATGAACCTGGAAACCATCCTTCTCAGCAAACTGACATAAGAACAGAAAATCAAACAACACATGTTCTCACTCATAGGTGGGTGTTGAACAATGAGAACACATGGACACAGGGAGGGGAGCACCACATGCTGTGGTCTGTCAGCGGGCGGAAATAGTGGAGTGACAGCGGGGGGTGGGGAGTTGAGGAGAGATAGCATGGGGAGAAATGCCAGATATAGATAATGGGGAAGAAGGCAGCAAATCACGCTGCCATGTGTGTACCTATGCAACAATCTTGCATGTTCTTCACATGTACCCCAAAACCTAAAATGCAATTAAAAAAAGATACTAATTTATAAGCCAAATTTTGCATTCTGCCACTCTTAAATCAACTGTGTGGCAGATGAATGTGTGTGTGTGTTGTGTTGGCTACTCAGAATGATTTCATTCATTCTGGTGCACCAAAAATAGATCTCTCACTTAGCAATTGTTTTCAATAAGAAAAGAAGTACAAGGAAACCTGGAAGGTGCTTAGTTCAGGTATGTGAGCCATTGGAGCCTTTGCTACAACAGGCCCACAAATGATAAGCATGTACAACTGATTGCACAAAGTCAGGGGAGAGACAGCTGGAGTGATGTATGTGTAAATACCACTCAGTGCTGGGTTTAAATTGAGCAACATTGTAAAGGAGCTTATACAGTTTTTTGACAGACTATAAATATATTGTCAGCTACTGTTTGTAATTGAAGAATTCCTTTACTTGTCTTTTTTCCTATTGGTAATGGAAATTTAAGCCCTGCCAATAACTATTCTCTCAAGGACAACCAAAGGAGGATGTATAATGCTACAATTAAAAACAGGATTGTTTAGTTTAGATATGTTTACTGAGCCAGGTGTCCAAAATATCAGACAAATTTTTAAAAATCAGAATAAAAAATTTCCATCACAGGGTAACTCAATGCCCACCCCACCCCCAAACAATAATAAGCTACAAAGAGAGATGTAGAATCTAGTTTCTGAAGAACATTGTAGTTAATTTCTTCATTGATTTGATCCTTTTTAATACAGTAAAGAGGAGACAGTAATTTGACAAAAGAAGGAACAATAAGTCTTTACTTTGTCAAATTTATATTTAATTTTTGATATATATTTAGATATACTGGTGACTTAGCCGTACCATGAACTATAAATTATTTTCTATAGTTCAGGGTAGGGCTAAGTCACCAGCATATCTAGATATATACCAGAAAATAGGCCTACAGAATGTTGAACATTCAGCAAGAAAGTTGAGTAGTATACAACAAAAATATCTGCAGCCATTTTATGAATCAATTAAAAGTAATGGATTATCTGGGTGTATGCAGCACTTACACCCAGAATCCAAATGAAAGATATATAACATTGAAACAAAACAATGTTGCCATAAACCTCTTAAAATTATTTCTGCTGGGTGAGCATCTACTCTCAAATGTGAGGTGCTTTTGGCTTGCAAAACTGTAGACTTGGAAAATGGCTAGATTTGTCCAGAATAGAAGTAAAAAGAGCATCAGCTGGGATGCAAGAGCAGATGCTAACACAGCATTGGGAAGCATACCAATGTGAATATTTTAAAAGGGAGGCCCTATGAGTTGCCAGGGCCAGTGGTTCTGAACTCAGGGTGATTTTCTCCTATTTGACATTTGACAATGTCTGGAAACATTTTAGATTGTCCTAAACTTGGGGTGTTAACGAATCCATTACAGTAGAGGCCAGAGATACTGTGAAACATTCTGCATTGTACAGGGTGGCCCATTACCCAAAGAACTATCAAGCCTCCAATGTGATTAGTGCTGATGTTGGGAAATCCTTGGTTAGCCCAAAGGCAGTGTGATTGCAGTGGAAAAAGAATGCTTCTAAACATTGTCATTTTGTCTGTCTGATCTACTCAAATTAAAACTTATTGCAGGTAGGTAATTTGTCTCTATTGCTCATTGCTTTATGACTAGCACTTATGACAATGCCTGGCACACAGTAGCTACTCAATAAATAAGAAATGGTTGAGTTGAAGATTCAGAAATCACAGTAGGAGAGGCCTTGGCAGTGCTCTAGTTGAGCTGACAGGGACCCCTGGAGTGTCAGGTAAGTGTATACGTACCCCAAAAGTCCTAACATTATCTACCTTGTCTGAATATCCTAGGAAACCAGTACAAAGAGCTAGCGCTAAAAATAAAAAATATATAACAGATATTATTACTGTATACATTTTAGGGGTACAACGCAATGTTTTATATACATATATGTAATGAAATTATTACCACAGTCAAGCAAATTAACATAGCCATCATCTGACATACTTATGTTTATGTTTGTATGTATGTGTGTGTGTGTGCATGTGTCTGTGGTAAGCGCACCTAAAGTCTTTCTTAGCAAATTTCCAATATGTAATACAATATGTTAACTAGAGTTTTCATGCTGCGTACATTAGATCTCTTGAGTTATTCACCCTACATAACTGCAACTTTGTACCCTACATCACCCCATCCTCCTACCCCTTGTATCTACCATTTTATTGACTATCAGTGTCTTCTGTTTCCATGTCCTATCCCACTGGAAGTTCTTTAGGAGAAAATAATAAGCATGGAGCTGCTATCTTCTATGATAACAATGCTTTCTTGTGGAATACATCCTGAAGAGGACTTGCCAGAGCCTGTTTTACAATTAACATTTTTCTCTTTATAAGAAGTACACTCTAAAATAACAATTAAAAGTATATTACAGTAAATACTAAGTGGGGATAGGAATTTTTCAGCTCCGTTATCTCACGGGACTGTCATATATGTTGTCCATCATTGACAAAAACTTTGCATGTGATGTATGACTGTAGTTAAAAATAGTTATTATTTAAAGTCAAATAGCTTGATGTAAATATTAATTATTAGCTTGATGCAAAATTAATTGGGTTTTTGACATTAGAAGTAATATATCCCACCATTAAAGACATTTAAAAATTATTACTCAATTCATATTTGAATTAAGCATCAATTTTTATAACATTTTTGGAAAATCCCTAGGAATAGGAGCACAACTATTACTGACACCAGAACCCAGAACTGCCCCACCAATATTCATACTGAGAAAAGGATACTGTAGTCACGTGTAGCCAGAACCTGTCCTAACTGAATAATTTGAGGGCTGGTTTTGACCTACCCGAAGTTTCCCAAATCATGATTTGTAATCAAGGGTGTTTAGTCTTTGTCTATATTTAAGTGATTTCATATTATGGATTGAATGTGTGTGTCCTCCCCAATTCATACGCTGAAATCCTAACCGTCTTCCTCCATGTGATGACACAGTGAGAAGACAGCCTTCTATGAACCAGGAAGTAGGCCCTTATCAGACATCAAATCTGGCACCTTAGTCTGGGCTTCCCAGTCTCCAGAAATATAAGAAATACATTTTTGTTATTTAAACCACACATTTTGTGGTATTTTTATGATAGCAGACCAACTGACTAAGAAATATATACACCACTGGTCCTTTTACTATAGTTTTCTCATTCTTGAGTGCTTAACCTGTTTTCTCATTGGCTGGATTTGGTTGAGTAGTTTTGTTTTGAGAATTTGAGTTTTCATTTTTGGTAAGGACTCAATGATATTTTATTCCTTAAATTACCTCAGGGAAATCTAAATATCTGCAAATATCTGCCCATAGCTTCTACACTTGGATAAAATTCTGTATACATATTCTAGTATTATACTTTCTTTTTCTCAGAATGACGTGTTTCGTCACTGCCTTTGGGATTTGAATGTTGTTGTAGAAAAGTCTAAAATCAGCTTGATTTGTTTTCATCTTTGCAGAAAAATTTTCTTCTCGGAGTTCTTTTTTTTTCTCTTCAAGTTTGGCCTCTTAAATAGTACAATTCTCTGTATTAATTGTCTGTGTCTATTATAATTTGAACACAATTTTTGCTTTTGACCAGCAGATTACACTCAGAAGGTTGTCTTCCATTAAATTCCAACATTCTCTTCTCCTTTTGTGTGGTTTTCTGCTTCTGGGAATAGTTACAATAGATTATTTCTTTTCCATATATTATTATATTCTCTATACTTTGTGGGCTTTTTCCCTCATTCTTCACCTTAAAAAAGGAAAGTTTTCTTTCTATGTAATTATTTTTTTCCTTAGGTGTGTCTAGTCTGTTCATTGATATTTTGAATTTCTTAATTAGCTGTTATACTGTTGCTCATTTGGCTTTCAGCTTTGTTTTTGCGTTTTAGCCTGTTACCAATTGTCTTATGCTCTGATATTTTATTTAATATACTTACTAAATTCTTTGCTAATGAGGAGGTCTCTTGAGGGATTTGCTTCTGCTTCTTGGACTTACGTTTCACATTGGATTCTTCATCTGACTTATTGGTATGCTAGGTTTCTGCCCACCCTGGCATGCCTCATGGTGGTGTATTTGCATAGTTGCCATGATTTTCTTTATATTCTCCTCCTTTCAAGTGAGAATATCTGTTAAGATTATCTATGTACTGTGTAGGTTGAGATTGTATTCTTCTCGTCCCCTTCCCATTGCCCCTGAGAATGACTCTACAATGCCTTCCATCTACAGTTTATGGTCTGAGAATTTTATTCTCTGGCAACTATTTTCTGGAGCCTCAGGATTTCAAAGCAATTCACAGCAATGCAGAGCTGAGCACTGGTAATATTTTTTGCCTTAAATAGGATTATATTGTACAAACATTTTTGTTATTTTTTAAAAATTTTCCCACTTCACACTATGTCTTGGAAATCATTCCATAGCAATACATTTAAATTTACTTCATTATTTCTTTGATAATTAGCTGTATAAAAACTTACTAAAGATATATGGATAGTCAAGTTATTTTAAAGAGGGATTTGATGATGATCATAAACATATGTAATAAAAATGATTGGAAAATGTAAATTCAGAAATGATGGCTGGGGAGAAAACAGAATACAAATAGAAGAGCAGGAATTATACAAAAGAATTAGAAATAACTAAAATAGTCACGCCATCATTTCAACTTGCTTTTTATATCTGTAGTTACAACATATTAATTACACTGCAGAATTTATGTATGTATTACTGTTTCCCTAGCAACTTTTTAATTGATATCAGCAGTGACTATGGTACTTTTACAAAGTGGGATTATCATATAAATTTTATTTTATGTAATAATAGTTCATTCAAAATGTTAGATTATTTGTTATTGTCTCCCTTTACATCAATTTGTTGTTTTGCCTAATTCATTTTACTCAACTGAGCTCACTGGTGGTACATTTATACATGCAAACATATAGGTATTCCATATATCTTTCCACTCCAGATGTTGCTTATTCCAAATCTGCTTATTTGATTTTGAATGTCTTAATAATGAGTACAAACATGGATTTTCTTATTTTGAGGGCATAAATAAGACAAATAATTTATCAATAACATCCTACTGGTAATAAAACAGAAAACAAATTCCCATATCTTAAATCATATACTTAAGAAAATGCTGTAATTTTTGTAAAAGTTTGAATGAGGGACAGTGGGGAGTGGGGAGTTGGGGAGGGACAACCTGGGGAGAAATGCCAAATATAGGTGATGGGGAGGAAGGCAGCAAACCACATTGCCATGTATGTACCTATGCAACAATCTTGCATGTTCCTCACATGTACCATAAAACCTAAAATGCAATAAAATATATAATAATAATAATAATAATAAAAGTTTGAATGTAGTAGCTGATCATTACAGAGGGTTGTTGTTTTTCTTTTTGGCCCATCTTGTCAGTCCTACTTTTTTTTTTTTTTTTTTTTTTGAGATAATGCCTTGCTCTGTCGCCAAGGTTGGAGTACAGTGTCACAATCCCAGCTCACTGCAACCTCTGAACCTCTGCCTCCCGGGTTTAAGTGCTTCTCATGCCTCAACCTCCCGAGTAGTTAAGATTACAGGCATGCATCACCATGCCAGGCTAAATTTTGTATTTTTAGTAGAGATGCAAATTCACCAAACTGGCCAAGGCTGGTCTCGAACCCCTGATTTGAAGTGATCCACCTGCCTTGTCATCTCCCAAAGTGCTGGGATTATAGGTGTGAGCCACTGTGTCCCACCAGCCCTATTAATTTTTTAACCCTTTCCCTTCACCACAAACTATACCATGCCTCTTTTTCCTCCCAAGTTTAGTAAACTTTGGGCTGATAGTGATAGCAATTGGTGAGTAATTTGAAGAATACTCTGATTTATATCTTTCCTCCACACTGTCTTCTTTTAAAAGCACATTATAGATAATGTGGGCTTCATACTTTCCTTTATTATTGTTAACTTTAACACAGTTGATTCTACCTCAAACAATAGTTTTTATATTCACCAACAAGTTTACTTGAGAAAGCCCTTACTATTGTGCATTACTATTCATTACTTAGTCTTCTCAGGACAATTCACTATCTTTCATAATCAATTGTCTTTCCCTTCCCATCCATCTCCTTCCTTTTCCCTCACATTCCATTTATCATATTTAATGCTTTCAAATTAGTCAGATACTCTTTGTTTTATGTTTTTGAGAGAAGGTTTCACTGTATTGCCCAGGCTAGAGTGCAGTGGCACAATCATATCTCACTGCAGCCTCAAAATCCAGGGCAAAGGGATCCTTCACCTCATTAGCCCTGTACCCAGAGTAGCTGGAACTTCAGGTGTGCACCACATTGCCCAGTTATTTATTTTATTTATTCATACATTTATTTATTTATTCAGAAATGGCATTTCACCATGCCATGTTACCCAGCCTGGTCTCAAACTCCTGGGCTCAAGTAGTCCTCCCACTTTGGCCTCCCGAAGTGCTGGGATTACAGGCATGAGCCACTGTACTTGGCCTCATCAGATATTCTTAAGGTAATGATCATGGTTCACTATACCCAGAAAATGGGACATTATAAACTTTCAAATAATATTCTAGAAATTAACCTATCTATGTCACCTATCTAAATAATCCTTAGAAGTTCAAATCTTCCTAAAGCTGTTAATCTTGTGTACACATCTACTTAATATCCTTTTTCTCCAGTATCGTTATTTATGATCAATGTAAAACAAAATAGTAATATGTTACTATAATGTTTATTTTATAATTTACTTTCATGTATTTGTTTCTAAAATTTTGTTTCTAGTATGTAGTCATTTAACTTGTTAGAAAGTAAGTATATGCATTATGTATAAGCCAGCTTGGGAGACTACACATATATTTTTACAAGATGTGAGCCAAGAAATACATTGATGACCTACAAATGAGGTGTATTTTTAAAATGTACTTGAACATTGCAGATTCCACGTACAATGAGCATTCCTCCATTACTATTTTGGATGTGAAGTAAAATGCATCATTCTATTATGCAACAGCTTCAGAGATGGTGAAATAGGTCCAGGAAGGGAGAAAGCAAGTTAGAAGGTGGATCAAAGATAGATCTGTGTTAGAAGTGTGGTGGCACTGAATTTAGCAACATTTAAGGAGATTATGAAAATTTGCAGTGAATTATAGACAGGTGAGGAAGTCAGTTTTTAAATGACACCACTCAGAGCCAAAGTTCTGTGACAACATTTTCAGAAATTGGAATCAAATTCTATAGTCTAGTAGATCAGTTCTGTCATGAGGGAATCAGAAATGGTCAGAAGTAGATTAATTGTACAAAGAGGGAAACAGCAAGATTCAGGCAGTTAGGCAGGAACAGGTACCAGAAATTATGGTAAGGCCAAAACCTAAATAGATTTTTTGTTAGAGAAGAAATGGGTATCAAAGTAAAAGCAATGCATGTAGGCTCTAATCTATGGTGACTACTCATTTTCTGCTTACTCTGTTCTTGCAGAAACAAATTATGTATTAACTCTCCCTTTCACTGACCATTCCTCCTGTGAATAATTCCCTCTCTTCTTTTCCCCCTCCACAACTGTGTATTCAATCTATCTTGTATTCTAAGATGTTGCTTATTATGTGTTAACATGTGCTAACCTATTATTATATATTTTTAAATTCTTTTATCCACAAGGTAGAAACTTTCAATCAACTTTCTATCAGGAATATTTCTCTTTCATTTAAACACTTCAATTTCTGGTTATATATCCCTTCCAAGCTAATGAGAAGAGCTTTCAGCTAACTGACTTTTGCTGCAGTAGAAATTTTGAATCTCATCAAGTCTCAAGAATCTTTCTTCCCTACACAACATAAGAATTTCAGTCCCATCAACACATGTAATTTATTTAAAGCATGTAGCAAAAAGCACACAGGCTGTGGGGTTAAACCTATTGTTCAAGTCTCCCCTCTCCTATTGAGTAGATGTGTGACTTTAGTTCAATCACTTCACCTTTGTAAGAAGGTTTGGCACCCTCACCTGTAAAGTAGGAATAAAACTAATCACATTTTGGGAATTTTGTAAAGGTTACACAAAATAATATAAGTTAAAACCTTAGCATATGATTAAAACTAAAAAGATCTTAGAAATTTGCCCCTTTTACTTCATCTCTCTCAACTTCAAAATTTCACAGATCTTTAGGCAGAGTCAAAATGCCACCAGTCTCTTTGCAAAGGCAAAGCATGAGTCACCATCATTCCAGTTCCCAATAAGTTTCTCATTTCCATCTGAGACCACCTCAGCCTGGACTTAATTGTCTATATCACTCTCAGCATTTTGGTCAAAACCATTCAACAAGTCTCTAGGAAGTTCCAAACTTTCCCACATCTTCCTATCTTCTTCTGAGGACTCCAAACTGTTCCAACCTCTGCCTGTTACGTAGTTCCAAATTTGCTTCTACATTTTTGGATATCTTTTTATAGCAGCATCTCACTCTGCAGTACCAGTTTACTGTATTAGTTTATTTTCATACTGTTGTAAAGAACTACCCATACCTGAGACTGGGTAATTTATAAAGGAAAGAGGTTTAATTGACTCATAGTTCAGCACGGCTGGGAAGGTCTCAGGAAACTTAACAATCATGGAGGAAGGCAAAGGGGAATTGTGATATATATTGACATATTGCATATAATATTACTGTTATTTGATTTTATACATTCAACAGATAGAAAAAAGATCTTTATATTACATAATGCAAGATCATCCAACACTGATCTCTAAAGAAACTTCTAAATTAAAAATTTCTAAAAGATACAACTGTAAAGTGTTATGAATCAGATTAAGCAAATATTATATAAATAAAAGGATTTTATTTATATCCACAAAAGCTATATTTTGACAACATATAATAGCTCATCTAAAATGTATTATGTTTCCTAAAATAATATATTTAAATATCAGTGTTTATTAAGCAATATTCAATGTTACCTGCAATGAAATAATGAAATACTGAGTTTATCATATCATAAAAGATGACAAAGGGACTTAATACAAAAATAACTATTTAACTAAATGATAAAGACAATTTAGTATGTAATAGTATAACGCACATTCCATGATAATCAGCAGCATATTTTGAAAACATATTGAAAGAATATTAGTGTCTCTGTGGAAAGGCAATAGTTATAAGATGCCACCACCGACTTCAAATTTCTGAGTAACAAATTTTTTGAGTGCAAATATTTTAACTCACATTATATATTTAGAGAACTTGATTCTTTCATTGCCATTCTCACTCACGGATGGATGCCATAGGCATACAGAAGAGTTAACTTTAAACTTGATGTTTTCTGTTGTTCTTCTGCAAGAGTGACCCTGTTGTAGGAGGAACAAACTATTAAGCTTGAGCATTTGTGAACATAGGTAGGAACGGACAAGAAAGAAAACAACAAAGTGATGTTGACAAGCATCAGACTAGAAGTCTTTTACTGGGCTTTGCGGTACATAATATGCAATGTCTATGATTGACTATGATGAAAATTGCTTTCAAGCAGGCTAGTCAAGCATACCTGGGATCAGCTTCTGGGAGAAAAACAGAAGTTAAAATGTACCTAGTTACTCTGCTATTTCATACAGATGCCCAGGTCTCCATAGCTGTCTCTGGAGACTCTCAGAGCAAAAAAACTGTGACACAAAATTAAATGTCTCAAATAAGCTCTTCTCAAACCTTAGTATGCTTAACAGAATTACTTTGACCACCCCAATACCAGGGCCTCAACAACAGGAATTCTGATTCAACCCAATAAGTCAGTGTAGAAATCTGCATTTATAAGCATACCATGCCAATAAGATGGGGGATCAAGAAGGCTTTTCTAAGAAAAATTGTACATAGTATTTAATTTTGTCAGATCTCTCAATCTTCTGATACTTGTTGGTTTCAGCAATATTAAGATGCTGAGGATGACCTTGTATTCAAGTTCCATACTTCTTGAGCATTTAGTTCTATCAAGCGGAAAGGATGAGGTGAGCTTTATTCTGCCTCTGTTCTTATCAACAGAGAATCCAAATGCAAGGTTCAAGGAGTATCAGGAAGAAGAATAGCTTCCTCTAATTTACCATGATACATTCAGGCAATTGTCTCTCACTAGAAGAAGTATTGGCAAGTAGACCATAGGCATTGGTTTAGAATTCTACAGTGGTAAAAGGAAAAGCCTCATGAACAAGACATTATCATGGTCCAGATGCTAGGATGCAAAGAAAGAACTTAACTGATGTAAAATGTGTTTCAATAGTATGTGTTAGAATATAGGGAATCTATGGGGTGGTGTAAAGAATTGATTTAACAAATCTCTCTGGAATTTCCTGCTACCACTCAGGACAAATACTCCATAGTGAATAAGACTTCTATAACCTTTCTACAGGACTGAAAGCTTTCTTCCACTTTCCGAAGACTGCAACTAGTGATAAGGGATCTTGTTAGGAATAAAGAAGAAAGGAAATACATACTGATCTCTCTGGATGAAAAAAGCTCTAGTATTTTTAAATCACTAAGTCTTCATCCTAACCCTGCCTGAAGGGGATAATAGAGCCGTTTTCCAGGCAACAGCACTTTTATAGCATCATTTTAATTTTGAAATCATGAGTAGTTCAAGTTATTTTTTCTTAATATCTCTTTGTATGCTATTACGGTGCTGTTACCATACAAATAGGGAATTAGGTGACAGGATATGAAAATGTTATACATGTGCACATTAAAATGTTGCCATACAGCAGAAAGCAAAAACATTTTCCATAAGTGTGCTGACAGATGAAAATTTTATAGTGGACATCTCTCAGAAATCATCTCCATTTAAGTTAATATATGAAGTAATTGTATCGTGTGCTCCCTAAGAAGAGAATGGCAATTATGAAAACTAAAAAAACAAAAACCTAGTCCCTCTACTTGGCCCAATTCACAGGCCAGTGCCTATTACTCAGTATTTTTTGTGTCCTTTCTCCACTGGCAAAGGAAAACATCCTAAAATGCTTTGACCTGTAATATTTTAATATGCTTCTCCAGTAAGTCTCTCATTTTAAGCCAAAGCTGATAGAAAGTAATTTGGTAACACAGTATCTTAAAAGTACTAAAGGCTTTGCAGAATATGAATGCATAAAATGCTCACACTGAGTTTGCAGAAGTGTGCTAATGAGCCATACTTCCATTCTGGAATGTTTCTGCAGTTTTTTATGTCTGTATGACCCCAAATAGCTTCTCATTTTTAAAACTAATATTTAATAACTTTTATTTGTCTAGACATAATCATTATTAATTCTAGCAAATGTTCTATAAAATTTCTACAACTAAAACCAGACATAGCTTGTTTTGTGTATTTAATATTTAGAGAAAATGAAATTACTTCAATGTATTCAAATCGCCAACATTATTACAAAGGAAACCCCACCAGTATGACTTCATATCAGAGCCTGCATAAATCACTGTTCATTCTCCACATTTACATTGTTACTCCTACACTCATTTTTTTTTTTGATGTTACATTTTCAGTGAAAACTTCATTCACTCAATCATTATTGAGATCCCACTCTCTTCTGAGTATTACACTAAGAAATAGAAATAGAAAGTGTTATCTCAAGGTTCTATCTCCTTTCTGGCGTGCCCCACCACTCTAAGGAATTGCACAGGAACCTGAGCAACAGTCAGTCTCAGCTAGCGCAGACTACTTTTTCTTTCATGCAGCAAATTCAACAACTGGGTGGCATCAGTGAAGCAATGTAGAAAAATCACTACATAATTATTAATGTAGCTGACTTTACTGGAGTAAGAATAAGCAGGAATGAGCTTATAGAACTTCATAATTTTTCAAATAAGCATATTTATACTAACAAATCGATTTTCCAGTCAACTATCTACCCACAAACAATCACTTCTTTTTCTTCTTTATTTCACACAGTTGTCCACTCGATGTCAAGAGGAGACTGACAAACTGTCTGTGCAGGTCCTTGTGTACCCAAATTTAACCTTAGAAGGTCCCTCCTTATATTACCATGATTTACTATGCAGAAGACACGGTATTCTCTGTACCTGTTGGATCCAACATAGTGCTTTCTTGGCATCTTGGCCATATTATCTCATATTATAATTGAAGGTCAAAGCTATCAAAATGATAAGATGCTTTTTTATAGATCCTAGGTTGTGTTAAAATGTTAACAGTTTTTAACAATGCTTGCACTGTCCAAATCACTTTTTAGTACAGGCATTATCAAAATTTATTGAGGAACTATAATCCAAACTTTAGCCTAAAAAAATTATTTTATGAATTTTATCAGATTTTTCCTCCCCACAATAAAGTTGAATAAAATAGACTCCAGGTATCCCAGTTAATTTTGCTCATGACTGTGAGCAACCGTGATCAACCAACATTACAAGTTATATATCCTTCTTCCTTAAGTTGTAATATTGCCATTTATATTTCAAGACAAAAATATGTATGTGAAAATGATGTGTTTGTTCATAAGCTAGACGATACATATGTACTAAAATAAGCCTGCAACTCTACCCAGTTCTTTAGGTCTTCTGATATATACTAGCGTGGTTTGAATTGATGACATAATTTTTGATTCAATTACTTAACTGAGGGGATTTAAGAGACTACTCTCTGAGAGGAATTTCCACTTGGTGGTGACGAAAGGAAGAGCAACCTAATATAGCTAGCTCCAGCTTCATGCTGAAAATTGCATGTTCTCGTCTTTATTTTAATACACTTATGAGACAGAAGAGCCCGGAGATAATTAAAATTGTCTTGGATTTGTTTTGCAGCTGTGTGTGTGTGTGTGTGTGTGTGTGTGTGTGCGCGCGCGCGCGCGTGTGTGCATGTGTATGTGTATGATGTGCTTTACTTTATGTTTCTTTTTTTGGTGGGAAGGCAGGGGCAGGAAGTTGGAATCTCACTCTGTCACCCAGGCTGGAGTGCAGTGGCGAGATCCTGGCTCTCTGACTGCAATCACTGCCTCTCAGGTTCAAGTGATCCTCCGACCTCAGCCTCCTGAGTAGCTGGGATTACAGGCCTGTGCTACCATGCCTGGCCAAATTTTTTTCTTTTTGAGTCTCACTTTGTTGCCCAGGCTGAGAATGCAATGGTGCGATCTCAGAACACTGCAACCTCTCCTCTATGTTCAAGTGATTCTCCTACTTCAGCCTCCCAAGTAGCTGGGATTATAGGTGCATGCCACCACAGCTGGCTAATTTTTTTATTTTTAGTAGAGACAGGGTTTCACCATGTTGACGAGGCTAGTGTCAAACTCCTGACCTCAAGTGATCTGCCCTCCTTGGCTTCTCAAAGTGCTGAGATCATAGGCATGAGCCACCATGCCTGGCCCCCAGGCTAATTTTTGTATTTGTAGTAAAGATGGGATTTCAGAATGTGGGCCAGGCTGGTCTCCAACTCCTGGCCTTAAGTAATCCACCCACCTTGGCCTCTCAATGTGCTAGGATTACAGGTGTGACCCATGACATCCAGCATACTTTACGGTTCTTTGGTTTGCTTTGACCTCAATAAAGTCAGGTAAGAAATACATGCTAGTCTCTATATATTTATTTTAAATAGATGCTTCCAACTTTAAAAGTATTATGCTACCCATGGTATTGCTAAAAAAAAATTATTGCTACCCGTGGTTTTCCAAAACCTTTCCTTTTTCTTTATCTGTAACTATTATGTTGGTAACTTAATTTCCTCTATACCGGAGGTGTTTGGTGTGTATGTGATTGTGTGTGTGTGTGTGTGTGTGTGTGTGTGTGTAACTGTAATGCACATTTTAATATTTCCTGCTTCTGAATTCATTGATGTGATAGTTATGATAAATCAAATCTTTCTAAGTAAGAGAGGTGTTACTAACAGACAGATCACAAAAGCTTATGTGCCTTCAAATGAATTCAATATTTCTAATTCCCTTTTCCCGCAAGAATGCATTTGCTTTCTACATTGCTTCAGAGTTGAACCCTCAATCATCTGTCAGCATGTGTTCTTAGGGCAACATTTCTGAGGTGATACAAGAATTTTAAACAGGAAAAAGAATCTTAACAACTACATTTAGTCTAAAAATCTGTCAAGTAGATGTTGAATGGCTACATGGATGTAACCTGATTAGCTCCAGACGAGTGTGAGAAATATAAAAATATAATTCAGCTGGGCTGTGTATCATATTCATTTATACTGGATAATCAATCATAATGTATTTACTTTAATTGAGTTAATATGGAGGGTGCATGTATTCAATTCCATCACATATTGTATTCTAGACTTGAGAAAGTACTTTAATGTGCATTATCAGATTTAATTCTCACAGCATGCCTGAGACAAATAGTATTAAGCCCACTTTACAGATGATGAAACTGAAATTCAAAGAAGTGTTAAGACGTTTACCCAGGTTTACACAATACCAGGAGAGCAAGAAGCCAGCCTAAATTTGTTTTGGCTCAGAACTCAGCTGCCAATTACAATAGTCTAATGCTGAGAAGCTCTGGGTCCAAGGGGAATTAAGTTAATCAGTCACTTCAGAGGTTTTTCTCTCTCTGAAATATGCATTTAGAGTCTCTCTTGTATAACATTTATTCATTGATATTTACAAAGAGCAGTATTACAATTGTAGAAGCCTACCTGTAAAGCTCTCATAGGTTGCAGAAAAACAAAATAATTGTCAACTTGACTATGAAATATTGAAATAGCATGAGAAATCCCAAAGAACTGTATGTCTACATTCATGAAATATCATTTGTTCCCAGCAGGAATTAGTCAAAAGAATCAATAAATGGGTCTATGATTTTTATTCGGTTTCTGCAATACACAGATTTTGCAGTACCAGTCAGTGTCAATCTCTGATTGCTCCTAATAGCCAGTAAAGTTGAAATGATCAATAAAGAAAAACCCAAACACATTTTAGAAATTTGTAGCATTTCCATTTGCATATCATTAATAATGGCTTCAATTAAAGCATGATCTCTTGCTTAGAATGACTCTGAAAACAGATATCACCAATAATAGTAAACATTTCCTTCCTTTAGGGAAAGAAGTATTTTTAGTTTATTGGATTCATTAATGACATGTTAAAATTTGGAAACAATGTATATACCTTCTTCATATACACTATTTTTACTGGTTATAAATGGTAATTCATAAATGTAAACAATTTGATAAAATTCATTAGAAGCATAGCAATATGAGAAAATATAATGTAATACAGAGAAAAAGAATGTCAGTATAAAATATGGTTACAGTACTAGATTAAAAGTTAAAAATAGAAGTTAAAACTAAATTTAAAAATAAAAAAATAAGGTAAAACCAAAAGAACCCCCAGTTCATATCAAGAAAGGAATATCATATTTAATTTTCATAACTTTATTTTACTTTCAAAGTCATGTTATTCTAGACATTAGATAGATAAAAAGAGAAATTTAAAATTGGAACTTTTGATATATAAAACAGTAATTACAATGCAATCTAATCAGCAGTATAAAAAAGCTAAGTACAATGATCTTTAGACATGCAGAGGATTATGTAACCTGTACTAGATTTAAAGAATGAGAATATTTACTATTTGGAGAACAGATCATTTCAGACAAAGAAACCATAGGTATAATTGTATCAAGTTATAAAAAAGCTAGTTATCAAGTTATAAAAGTTTAATAATTTGATATTATTAAATTTTTAAAATATTTTTCAGTCTCCACACACAAGCCAATTACAGTGCTACCTGTAGTGTGATTCCATAAAATCAGTAAATATTTCCTTATGAAATCATAGCTTCTCTATATGTCTGAAGGACTGTCTCTGTGTGTCAACTCAGACTGTCAACCCTGAAGGCAACTGTAAAAGTTAAAAGTCTATCCTGTTGTCTGATGAAAATAAGCCATTTCACTTTTTAACATCTTAAATAGAATAATTTTGTATTTTTGCAAAACAGCATAGAAGGAAGCAGAAGATGAGAAAAGGGGAAACAGAAAAGATGTGTAGATAATTCCATAAGCAGCCACAGACATCACAAGAACTCAAAGAGCAAAGCACTTGCCAGGGTATGGGAGGCATTTTGCAAACAAGCTTGCCGTGCTATAAAAATTGTTCTTCATAATGGGTTTAGTTGTGAGCTGTCTTCTTTTCTTATTTTGCTTTTGTACGTATCCATGGGAAATCCTTCACCTTCATGCTTTCTTATTGGCAGAGAGCACAGGGGACATGTCTGTTGGATTGAAAGTTTAAAGAGGACTATAGAAGCACAAAGAAATAAGGGAGATACAAGGTGAGAAAGAGCGAATGAGCATAGCATTGGAAAGGTCACCAATTCTAGAATTAGGTAGTCAGTGAAACCAGTACTCATTATCTACAAGCTCTGACCATCAATGGACAAGGTACTTAACTTCTTGATATCTCAACTATAAAAAATAAGGGTATTTTCTGCTTTCTTTGGGAGTTTTGAGCACTCTGTAATCCTTTGCTTTTTCTTCATAACACTTAACGTCACTTGTCATAGTACATATTTACTTGGTTAGCTGTAGTATATCTCTTTGAACTAATATAAGTTCCTGGGGTCAGGGACGTTTTCTTTGTTCACTGCTGAATTTCCAGCACCTAAAACAGTCCCTGCTTATAATGGGAGCTTGGTAAAGAGTTGTTGCATAAGTTAATTAGCTTAGTGTATAAATGAAAGAATATAAACCAGAGAGCAGAATGCCAGATACAGCTTAAGCATTTACTAAATGTTAGATAATTGAGGCAAACTTAGATTCAAATGTTGGTGGTTTAATTTACTAATTGTATGTCCTGTGGCTTCTTAACTGGAAATGGTAATGGGGAAGAATTAAAATACCTATTTTTATATGGTTCTTGCCAAGGTGAGACAAGTAAATGGGGTGAACGATGCCTGGTAAAATGCTAACTACATGGTAGCAATTATAGTAATTCAAAGTAAGGGATTTGTCCAAAGAGATTGTGCTAAATTTCTGGACAGTCAATCTTCTCCATAGAGAAAATAGTCCAGTTGAAAATGCCCAGAGAAGGAGACAAGAAATGATATGAGCACATCGTGTTCTTCTGAAGCTAGGATCACTATAGGACAATTAGAAATAAACTGAATTTATAAGTAGAATGTAGCCACAGAAATCTAAGCTTTGGGATTCAGAGGATTATGCATTCATTTTTATTCATAATTACGTATGAAAATTCTTGTTTTTCTGAAGTATGCCTTCCTGAAAGGACTCGCATATAACAAAATGATCATGTCTAAGGCAAAAACGTTTTCATAAAACACGGCAATACAGAGTGAGATTACTTTTCATTTCTTATTGATAAGAAGGCAGTCTCACAGCATGCTGGATTTAAGTAAACATCTTAAGAAGCAAACATCTTAAAGTGAAAATTGAGCTATCCTTGGTCTTAGGGAATGAAGGGAAGGATTCAGTTGCATGCCCAATTTAGGTCTATTAATTAGCTCCAAAGCATCGCTTTTTCCTAATTGTCCATACTCAGCTAGTTGTTCAAAGCAATATTTGAAGATAGAAAAGAAAGACGTGAATTTATTTAACCATTACTACACAAGCGGTGTGTGTGAAAAAACCATGACACAATTCACATGTGAATAAGCATGTTAAACTTCAGTAAAGTGCTCATATTTTTAAAGGATGATGGAAGATTCAATATTATTTATTAATGTATTAAAATTGAATTACACAGCTTGGTTTTTTGCTATTTTTTTATATTCTCCCAGTACACAAAATTGATAATGAAAAAAAAGTAACCACTTCTGTTGACAAATGTATAAACCAATTTTTATATGTATAATATCCTGTAAATATCTGAAATATTATAGTAAAAGGTCAAAATTACAATTCTACTCAGATACAAAGAAATGTAAGCAGTCACATGAATGTTTTAAATATATAAATAAATTTACTATTGCCATTGTTTTCGTACTCTAGGAAGCATGCTGGAGGAGGAGCTTAGTTTGCAGGATGTCTGTTAGAAAAAATTCTTGGGATCAACACATGTTGACTAGAGGGGAAGGAGGCATAATTTGTCAGATGAAGTCAACCTGTGATCATGGAGAGACAGCCTCAGATGATTTTACAGATAATTCTGCAGCTAAATTTGGCATTATAATTGCCCAAGGAAGGCCAAAGTAGCTGGGCCTTTATATTTCAACACTGAGCAATCTTTAGATACTCCCTGTCCAGACTTTGGAAGAGCATGACTTTGGAAAAGGTAGCTCTCTGCAGCAAAGGTGGTCCTGGAAAGATTGAGAGTCGAGGCTATCTGTCAACAGCACTCATAACAATTACAGCAGGATATCTTCCTTCTTTGAAAGACGATCTGGGTGATGCTTACCACCTCTAACGTTTTTCTGATTCTTAAAGGACATTTAATTGCAACTGCCTAGTTTATTGTATATTATAAAGATTATCCTACCGAAAAGAAAAAAAAAACAGATCCAAACTAAATCATACTTTCTCTTCTGGTTGAGAAAAAGATAACATTTATAAAAGAAAAAGATAACATGAATTTGAGTTCAGAAGTAGATGCTTGAGAGCACTGTATAGTAAGTTTTTTAAAAAGTAGAAATACCCTTAATGAAAATGCTAGTATCAGCACTACGCATAATCTGCACAGCAAGACTTGGACAGAAGAAATCTGGAAGGGCTAAAACTGATACTCTTATGTTAGATACAGATTCTAAAGGTGACTGTAGTGGATAGTGCCATATGAAACTTGATTCCTTCTTCCAGACTGAGACATTCATTCCTGCAGCTGCCAGAGTGCAGAGAACTTCTCTCATTGGAAGGAAGCTAATTCATGCAAAGTTATGCACCATTGTGAAGGAAGCAGATTTAAAAACTAGATGATGGGAGTAGAGGTGCTAAGATAAAAGTACAGCATTCTTCCCTCAATTTGGGGGAACCACACCGAAGGTGCATTTCAGGTCCAGAACTCCACATGGCATCAGCTGAGGCCTGTGCTATAGCTGTATTACAGCTCAACTTCTCCATCTGCCTAATCCTACTTCTGTTATTCCTTTACTGTTATTATTCCCAAGAGAACTTCATAATAAACCTTCTGCACGGAAATCTCCATCTCAGAATCTATTTCTTGAAGACCCCTCAGCAGACAGTTTGGTACTAGAAGTGGTCCCAAGAAAGAAATTCTAAAATGGGATTTTCAAATTTGGATTTTGAGCGGACCAGCTGGCATGGGGGTCTCAACCTTAGTAATAGCTGGGATACTGATAAGTCTAGCATGCTGTAGTGATGCTATTATTAAAACCTCCTCCATGGTAAACTAAGATGGGAAATCACCCAATGGAAAGGAACACACTGGCTTATGAGATAACTCAAGAGTTTGAGAGATATGGAGGAATATTAATTATACTAGACAATTGTGGACCTGATGTTGGTTACAAAGAGCTCCTGATAAACTGAAGATAGTGTAAAGTTCAAAGTAGCTAATCAACAATGTAAGGCAAAGTGTAATAGTCAGAGAAGGTCATCTTTACAGTGTTTAAAGAGACTCTCATATTCAGCATCAATAGAGAAAATCCATTTTAACCCTTTTGTTCTACAGAAATGACCCATTTTTCCCTGTTAGTGGCTAGTTCTTACCTCATTGTTAATCCAAGGAACTCTGCTTTACAAACCAACCTGCTCAACCCCATCAGAATCTATCCCTTCCTCCCCTTCTGGCACCAGACCTGTAACGTAAATAAAATCTCAATATTATCTACCTGGGGAAGTGCTGGACTGGCTAAGAGAAGAAAAGGACTATATTACAAAAGAGCTGTAGGACCTAGTTATCATGCACCCACAAGATCTGTGGGACTATATGTGGGCTGGATCCTTATAGTGATGGAGCAAAGAGGGTAAAATGTCAATTAGATAAGGAAGAGTTTGCCAGTTGAACAAAAATGTTTATATCATGGCGAGAATTCCAAGAAACAGTATACTACTAGGATGGAAAGACTGAAAGATTGGATAAACGTTATGAGTGACAAGAAATTGAATAGAAATGCTAAATAGAACTCCAGTGGCAGTCAGTGGAGAAAAAAAAATCAAATGGCTAAGAGAAGTGGTCATGCTAGTTGTCATGAATATACTGTGTTAAGCATAAAACCCCAAAGCTGACTATATCTTACAGTATTACCTGGAGCATACCCTGTTTATCAAAGAGATAAGAATTGGGCCAATGAGAGAGCCACCAGCATTGTTGAGAATCTAATTTGTCTGCATTCTATAGGATATGTCTAACTATAGGAGGTACTTGTGTTGTATTGAGCTTATTAATGGAAATGGTGATGATAGGTAATATACAAAGTATAACAAACAGCAGATGATGGTACTCAATTATTAAAAGCAAAGGCAATACAGTTATTTTAATGAGTAGATGAAGAAAAAGTGGCAGCCAGGGTATCTAACTTGAAAGCACTTATGGCGACGTTTAATAGAAGCTGAACTTCCCAGAAGCCAAATAACTACATAGTCAACCACAGTTTTATTGATAATCCATACCAGTGTGTCTCAATAAGGAGCAAATATGCGACCCCTATCTTCCCCCAAGTGACAGTTGGCAATGTCTGAAGTCATTTTTGGCTGTCACAGCCTAGAGGGTGCTGTCATATCTAGTAGGCAGAAGGCAGGGATGTTGCTAAACAGTCTGCAAGGCACAGGACAACGCCCACAAGAAAGACTTATCTGGCCCAGAATGCCAATAGTGCTGATGTTGGGGTGGAAAATAAACATGATCTATACAAACAAAAGAAATCAAGGATTGTGCATCTGCAAGCTGAGGGAAGGTGCTTAGAAAAAAATAATAATAATAACAGCCTAGACCTCAGCCAGTTTTCAGATTTGGAGCATATTAGGATCCTAGAACTCCGCAGCTTGGACAAGCAGTAATGATTCACCCAGTCCTTCTCTAGTGAGACTCATCGTCATTTACTTATGTTACGACACACTAGTCAAAGGTGATTACATACTCAGTTATTTCAAGGACCATGACACATAGGTATGAGTTGACATTAATCTTTCAGGACCAGAGATTTATATTTTTGTTGTTGTTTCTTTTTGCTTTTTCATGTCCCTTTCTTTACAGTGAGTAGTACAGATTTAAGGTTATAATGGAGTTTGGGTTCAAGTTTTGCTCACAGTGCATCTACTAGGTCCACAAAACAATCTGGTGGGTTTTTTTCTTTTTCCATAATATATAATGTAGTGGACTTACTTGATAGTTGTCAGAATGCATATTGTTTCTTTGCAATGGGATAAAAGTTACCATACAGGCAACAGCCTATACTACAGCAAAGAAAATAGATTTACACTTTGGGGGACAATAAAATATTGTCTATACCTGGAGAGATCAATCCATTCAGAAAACAACTAAAAACCTGGACATAAGGCAATACAAGACATGACTTGCACATGTTTACTTGAAGAACAAGGGAATAGGAGCCTCTACAAGTAAATTCCTTACTACCTGATTTTAGCCTCAGGAGAAATGTCATCCTGACTGCACCACAGCAGCAGCAGAGTCCAGGCAAAAAATGCCAGTTCCTGGAGTACCAAAAAATAGAAACTAGGAAACCAGAAATGCTGGAGTAGATAAATCCTGTAAAGGAAAATTCCAGAGAGGAAATTCCTAAACTCTGTCATTTTACATCTCTGGTTGACCCTTAAACCGCATTTGTTGAACAGATTGAAAGCAACTAAGTTAAAATTTAAAAATCAGAACCAAGACTGGATCACTTGACCAAAGGAAGAGCTTACAGTTCAAGCCCAGACAACAAAATCACTTGTTAAAGCAAAGGAACAAACACTTATTCAACAAAACTAACAGAATTCAGATTCTAGTTAGCCTAATATCCAGAGCATTAACCATAGACTCTAAAATTAGCTGATATACAAGAAAATATAAAAGGTAAAAGCAATCAAGCCTGGTCCCAAAATGACCAGATGTTGGGACTAAGTGAAAATGATTTTAAAGTAACTGTCCTCAATAAACAATATTTTAAAGTATAACCATCCTCAATAAACAAGACAAAATATGAGATAAAAATCACAACAAACAAAAAGAAAGTTTAATCAGAAAGAGGTAGAAAACAAATAGAAATTCTAAAACAAAAAACAAAATTTCTGAAATAAAATTTACTGGTGTACTTATCAATAGTTAATGAATACAGAAGAAAAAAGAGTAAGTGAATTTGAAGATAGAACAACAGAAATTATCTAAGATGAAGAAGAAAACATAATTAAAAAGAACAGAGCCTCAGACACTTGCTAGATATTATCAAACTATAAAACATATATATAATTGAACTACTAGGAGAGAAGAATTAAGAAAGAAAACAAGTATTATAAATAATTGAAATTTATTTTCTAAATTTGACTAAAGAGAGAGATTTGCAGATCCATTAGGCTAAATGAACACCAAACAGAAAACACACACACACATGCACACACATGCACACATGCATGCATATGGTGTTAAGGCACATTGTAATCAAACTGTTGAAAGTCAATGATAAAGAGCAAATCCTGAAAGAAGCAAGGAAGAATGTATTACCTACAAAGAAGAACAAATTGATAATGGCTGGCTTCTCATCAGAAATATAGAGGACAGGTAAAACAGCGTTCTTGAAGTGCTGAGAAAAAAAAAATGTACTCAGTGAAAATATAATTTTGAAATGAAACACATACCCAGATAAAAGAAAGAAAACCCATCACCAACTGTCCTGCTACACAAAAAAGTACAAAAGTAAGCTCTTTAAGCTAAAGAGAAATAATACCAGATGAAAATATGGATCCTCAGAAGAGAATGAGAAACCTCAGAAATAGCAAATAACAGTGTTAGTGCAAAATACTATGTTTCTCTATTTGCCTTTTCCCATTAATTTATTTATAAATTATATAACTTTTCAAAACAAAAATTATAACATAGGCTTGTTAGGTTGGTAATTAATATAGCATTATTACATGTAACAATTATAAAGACAAGAATATGTGAACATGTAGGTTTGTTACATGTAACAATTATAAAGACAAGAATATGTGAACATGTAGGTTTGTTACATGTAACAATTATAAAGACAAGAATATGTGAACATGTAGGTTTGTAATCTATAAATTACAGAAAGTAGGACATTATTAAATCTAGGTGGACTATGAATAGACACATATAAATATGAAATCTTTAAGACAGCCATTTAAATAGGCAAAGTAGTTTACTGTCTTAGTTTATTTGTGCTGCTATGCAAAATACCAGAGACTGGGTAATTTATAACAAATAGAAATTTATGTTTTACAATTCAGGAACTGGGAAGTTCAACATAAAGTTGACAGCATTTGTTAGCGAGGCCCTTCTTGATATGTTCTCACTTGGCAGAATGGGTGAATTCTATATTCTCACAGGGAGGAAAGCAGAAGGGCAAAGGGACCTAGCTAGTTTCTTTGAGCTCCTTCATGAGAGCATTAATCCATTAATGAGGGCAGGAGCCTCATGGCTTAATCACCTTTTCAAGGTTCCACCTCTTAATAGTGTTAAATTGGAAATTAAGTTTCAACATAAATTTTGGAGGCATAGAAATATTTGAACCATAGTATGTAACAAAAAAATTAAAATTGAATTCTAAAAAAATTTTAATAATCCCAGAAAAAAGGAGCAAGAAAGGAAGAACAAAAACGAAGATAAGTCGAGAAGGAGAAACATGGTAGACTCAAAGAAAACCATACCCATAATTTTGTTAAAAGTTAGAGACCAAACTATATAAGTTAAAGGCATAGATTAACAGAAAATATTAAAAGCAAAGCAAAACATTAAAAAGATAGAATATTATGCTTATAACAAAAGACAGACTAAAATAATGAAGATAATAGTAGGCTAAAAGTAAGTGTTTATAAAATCAAATATCATGTCAACAGTAAGTATAAGAAAGTAGAATATTAGATAAGAGAGGTTTCAAAACAAATACATAACCAGAGATATAGAGACACTTTGTAATAATAAAGGTGTCAACTCATGAGTTAGACATAAAAAATGTTACTTGAGCATGCTGAAGTAACAGAGTTTCAATATACATAAAGTTAAAAAAAAAAAGGCAGAATTAAAGGGATAAGTAGACAATTCCACAGTTATAACCACATTGAACTAATGGATATTTCAGAACCCTAAACCCAACAAAGGCAACGCAGATATTATTTTTATTTGGGCACAATATATTCAGCAGAATAGACAATTCTGGATAACAAAAGAAGCCTCAGTAGATCCTAACATACTGAATGCAAACAGATTATACTCTCAGACCAAAATGAAACTTAAATTAAGAATCAATAACAGTAAAATAATCAGAAATACTCTAATATTTTTAAATGAAAGAATATATTTTAAAATAAAAATTGAGTCAAAGAAGAAATTGCCAGAAAAAGAAAATATTTTAACATAATGGTTAAAAAACACAACTTTTGGGATTTGCTACATAGAGGAAAATGTAGAGCTTAAAGTATATATGTTTGAAAATAATAAAAATCATAAATCAAGTATTGAAATTTCTATGTTCAGAAACATAGAAGATAAAATTAATCCTAAATTAAGAAGGGGAAAAGTATTACTAAAGGTAACAGCAGAAATCAATGAAATGAAAAGTATAAACATTGTAGAGAAAAATCAATGAAATCAAAATGTAATCATTCAAAATATAATTAATAATGATTATAAATCTAGCCAAAATTATCAAAAAAGAAGGAAAGAGATAAATTACTAATATTATGAATTGAAAGAAGGGACATCATTACAGATCCTTCCAGCATTAAAAGGATAATAAAAAATATCATGAACAACTTAATATGAATAAATTAATAAAATGGACACATTTTTTGAAAGACAAAATTACTAAAACTAACCCAACAAGAATTAGAAAGTGTAAATAGTCCTATACCAGTTAAATATATTAAGTTTTTTATTGAAATTATTTTCACAATCAAATTCCAGACTAGATGGCAACACTGGTAAGCTCAATTCAACATTTGGGACACAAATAATACTAATCCTATGCAAAATATTTTTTAAAAAGCAGGAGGAAATAACATTTTCCAATTTAATCTATAAGATCAGTTTACCTAATTCCAAAACCAAATAAAATTTAAAGCTTTAAAAGCAAAAATAACTACAAACCAATACTTCTTATAATAAAAATGCAAAAACATTTAACCAAATTTAATCAAATGAATCCACATACATATACTAGGACCGAGTGGTCTTTATCCCAGAAATGCAAGGCTTATTAAACATTTGAATACTGATCAATAGAATTTACCATATTTATAAAATAAAGGAAAATAACTCTATAGTTTTTTTTTCAAGACATGCGAAAGAAAGCATTTAACTAAGCCCCATGCCATCTATGATTTGAAAAAACTGCTTTCAAAAAGCTAAAAATATTAAGAACTTCCTTAACTTGATTAAGAGCATCTTAAAAATAAAACAACAACAATAAAAAAACTGTGGAAGATGGCCATTTAGGAACAGCTCAGGATTGCTGCTCCCAGTGAAAGCACAGAGGGTGAGTGGACGCCGCATTTCCAGATGGATTTTTATTGCCCATGGACCAGGAGATTCCCAGGCGGAGGAGCCCCATGGGTTGCCAGCGTGGCTGTTTTGGTCAGCGAGGCTGCTTTGCCCAGCCCAGCTGCTTTGTTGGCACCCTGGCGCAGAGGTTCTCCATACAAAATACACTCATCCAGGTGCCCTTTTAGCTGGTGATTGGAGCCCTGGGATATTGCCCATTGATCTGATTAAAAAGGGGACTGAACAGGGAGCCAGGCCAAGAGATTCCTGGGCAAAAAAAGCGCCACAAGTCAGCGCAGCTGTTTCAGCTGGTGCAGTGAGTAGCCACACAGGAAATCACACAGATCCCGTAGCCTTTTCAACAGACTACAAGAACACCTGGGAGAGAGTTGACTGTTCAACTAAAAAAAAAAAAAAAAAAAGGCTCTGAGTCAGGGAGCCAGGTGATCAGGCTCAGCTGATCCCACCCCCACAGAAGAACAGCAATCAGAAACTCTCTGGATTGAGAGTTTCACAGCAAGCACAGCTGAACCCGGGACGGTCCAGCTCTGTGGAGGAGGGGCGTCCGCCATCACCAAGGCAATCCACCACTATGGAGGTAGTCCACCATTGCTGAGGCAGCCTGCCATTGCCAAGGCAACCTGTCATTACAGAGAGAGTCTGCCAATACAGAGGTGGGCCACCATTGCCAAGGCAGTTCTAACTACACCCATATAAACAAGACTGCAGGGAAGTTCACACGGCAACTGAGCGGAGCCCACAGCAGCTCTGCAAAGCCCCTGTAGGCACAGTGACTAGGCTGCCTCCTTGCTGGGCAGGGCAGGTCTGAAAAAAAGGCAGCAGCACAATGGAAACTCATAAATAAAGCCCTAACTCCCTGGGACAGAGCACCTGGGAACAAAAAGCAGTTGATGAGTTCTGCTGCAGCAGACCTAAACGTACCTGCCCAGCAGCTCTGAATGAACAACGGAGCTCACAGCTCGGCACTTGAGCTCCTATAAAGGACAGACCGTCTCCTCAAGCAGCTCGCAGGCCCCCATATATCCAAAGAGTCACCTCATAAAGGAGAGATCAGACTGACATTTGGCGGGTATCCTTCCAGGACAAAGATAGCAGAAGAAGAAACTGGTAGCAACCCTTAGTGTTCTGCAGCTGCTGTAGGTGATACCCAGGCAAGCAGGGCCTGGAGTGGACCTCAGCAGTCCTAGAGCAGACAGGCCAGACTGTTAGAAGGAAAACTAAGAAACAGAAATAACTTCATCATCAACAAACAGAATGTCCACTCAGGGAGCCAATCTGAAAGTCAGCAACTACAAAGACGACAGGTGGATAAATCCACAAAGATGGGAAGAAACCAGTGCAAAAAGGATGAAAACACCCGAAACCAGAACACCTCTCCTCCTACAAGGGATCACAACTCCTCACCAGCAAGGGAACAAGGTTGGATAGAGAATGAGTGTGATGAAATGACATAATCAGGCTTCAGAAGGTGGGTAGTAAGAAACTTCTGTGAACTTAAAGAACATGTTCCAACCAAATGCAAATAAACAAGAACCTTGAAAAAAGATTTGACGAAATGCTAACGAGAATGGACAACTTAGAAAGGAATATAAGTGAATTGATGGAGCTGAAAAAC